>NC_142587.1:67267424-67570454 GCF_965207765.1 Zootoca vivipara | reverse complement strand
GATATTTTCCCATCTTTCTCTTGCAAATGTTTGTGCAATTCTTTTCTATGCTCTTCTGTTTCTAGCAACTGACTGACAGTTCTGAAAAATGGAAGGGTACAAACATTAAAGATCTTCCAATGGAAGAAAGGTAAGAAAATCACTCCCCTTATCATTAGTGTCATATTACAGCAACATTTACCTATCATTCAGAGTGATTAGCTAAGAAAGTCAAATGAATTTTTCAACGTTATTCCTGCATTTCATTATTTCCATGTATCTATTGTAAGCCAAATAATATTCCTCCATATTGTCAATTGCAGAAAAGGGACATAAAGCAAAGTACAAGCAAAACAAAACACCCACCACAGACATTTGCAAACAACATACCTAACATCAGAAATTCCCATGTGAAAACAGTGGCGATACTATTTTTTATTTAATTGTACTTACAACATCCCTGTAGATTGATTTTTTAAATATATATCTTACTTAACATTCAAAGACTATGTATTTGAAACTCACACAACATAACCACAGATCTTATCTATTTAACTGAAAACAAGAACAAGGCTTTCTCCTATCCATCACCACCATGAACGTCAACTGGCATTTCCCACCCAAAAACCATTTAAGAAAATGTTAAATGAGTCTAATTCTGAGATACCTATATGAACACATGGTTTCAATTCTCGTTTGTTTGGATAGGAGCCAGGAAATATATATAATTTATCAGATACAGAGATGAAACAATGTGAATTTGCTGCCTTAGAATGGAGAGGTGAAGGTATACCTGATTTTCAGCCATTGCATCCTATTTACGAAACTATTACACAAAATTCCCAAAGTGGGTTTACATTCGAGCGACCCATGTGCATAAGTGAAAATCACATAGAGGGGAAGTACCCTCTAAATGCCCTCTCAGCTGCTTTCTCTCCAAAAAATATCCACAACTGGAATTGAAGCTCTGGGACTGGCTGGAAGACGTGTGAGAAAGCTGCTGTGCTATACTGCATGCAACAGCTATGCCTCCAGTCTCTTCTCCACGCTCACAGGAGGGTCTCCTTGCGAGCCACAAGGACTTTCCAACTGTCTCCAGCCATTTCTGGGTTTGAATTTAATTCTTTAACTTTTTCCCAGTGCCAAGCGTATATGGTAGCACACAAGTGGGGTGTGTGTGTGCCTGTAATGCACTATTCTGATTTCCAGCATAATTGTATCTCTAATGCTGTAGACCCAAACCATCATCAACAGTTTTGTTTGTATGCTAGCTTTCCATGGTGAACCATGCTCAACCATCTCCCTCCCCCCCCCCTCAGTACTCCATTCCACGCTGTTCAGGAGGGGCCCCCAGAAAGACGAGGAGCAGACGAGGAGCGGACAGGAATGTCCCAGTTTGCAAGTTTCCTTCGGTTCGCAGTACTCAGAAGCTAAATCATTTTATTTTATGCAGTTCTAAAGACAACTGGACTATCTTGCATTGTTGAGTTTGTTGGAAGAACTGTATTAATTTTTATCTATTCGTATATAAATATAGTCAGAAGGAAAATGAAACATTCTTGCCCTTCCACAGTTTTGAAAGCTTTTGTGAATGTGGGAAATGGATGAAGTGTGAAGTTGAAAGTCTTGGTCAGAAGTGTCAAACAACTTCAAGTTGTGCATTTGACACAGATTCAGAATGATCTGCAAAGAATTACACTAGAGATTAAGCTTAATTAAAAAAAAAACCCCAAACCCACAAAAGCCATAAACAATAGTTTCACTTTTACTACGCAACTATATGAACCTGCTTGATTATCATCTTCATGATTGTTCTGTGCATGGAAAGGCAGCACACAAAACCTTTGAAAAACTGCAAACAAATCACAATACACTTCAGAATATTTCCAAGTATGTTAAAAAAAAACCCACTTGAAGCAGTTTTGATTAAAAATGAAGGTTTTCATTGAAACATAGCATCCTTTTAACTTAAGGTAAGAACCAAACTTACTTGTCGTTCTGTTGCTTGAGAGATTCATTCTGCCTTTTAATGGTCTCAAGTTGTTTATTCAGTGAATTACACATTAGCTGCAGTTCATTATATTGTTTTTCAATGGTTTCATGCCTAAAAAGAGAAAAATATTATTATTAAACATAATTAATTTGAAGCAGTTTCCCTAAACGTGTTCTGGTAACATGTGCCAACATTCCTACTTTCAAAATTACTGGACTTGTTCACAGGTGTGTTGACAGGTGTGATGTGGACAGATTTCAAACATTTGAAATCTGTGATCAGGACTTATTTTAGCGGTTACACTAAAAGGCAATTGATGGCCTAGAGAACTACTGTACTGCTAATTTTCCATCTGAAGAGGGCTAATTTTCCATGTAGATATAGCAATAAGGAACCTTGCACAGTAGGAAAAAAATCATAGAATTGTAGTTGAAAGTGTCATCTAGTTCAACCCTCTGCAATGCAAGAATCATAGCTAAAGAACCCCTAACAGATGGCCATCCAACCAACCTCTGATTAAAAGCCTCCAATGAAGGAAAGTTCTTATTAATGTTCAGTCAGAATCTCATTTCTGGCAATTTGAAAGAATTGGCTCAGGTCCCACCCTCTGCAGCAGCAGAATGCAAACTTGCTCTATCCTCCATGTGACAGCCCTTCAGATATTCAAAGATGACTATTATATCACCTCTCAGCTTCTCTTCTCCAGGCTAAACATGCCCAACTCCCTTAACCATTCCTCATAAGGCTTGGTTTCCAGACTCTTGATCATTATGGGCACCCTCTTTTGCACAGGTTTCAGCTTGCCAATGTCCCTTTTAAAGTACGATGCCCAGAAGTGGACACAGTACTCCAGATAGGGACTGACCAAAGCAGAATAGAGTGGTACTATTACTTCCTTTGATCTGGACACTCTACTTCTGTTGATGCAGTCTAGAATTGTCTTAGGCTTTTTGCTGCTTTATCACACTGTTGACTTGTGTTAAGCCTGTGGTCTGCTAACCCCTACCGTAGATCCTTTATGTGCTGCTGTCAAGCCAGGTGTCCCCTCCCCCATCATTACTTGTGCATCTGATTGTTATTGCTTACATATTCCAAATTCACCACCAAGGACTAGTTTATTTTCTGGTAGCTGTGCCCAAGTGTCAACACAAAAACCTGCTTTTGACAAGTCCTGTTCAGGTGTTCAGCCTGACCAGCCAAGGACAAAAAGTGTGTACCGTGTTTCTCACAAAATAAGACATTGTCTTATATTTATTTTTCCTCCAAAAAACACACCACGGCTTATTTTCAGGGGATGTCTTATTTTTTTTTGTTAAGTTTTTTTTATTTTTTACTGGTATTAAGCTTTCAGAGAGTTTTGCTGGGTCGGGGCTCGGTGCGGTGCGCGCTGCTGCCCTTGCCGGGTCCCGCTCAGTCGGGACTCGGCTAGGCGCGCGCTGCAGAAGCGCCATGCAGACCTGCTCCCACCACTAACAATACCCCAGTACATCTTATTTTGGGGGTACCCTGTTTCTCATATTTTAAGGCATCCCCATAAAATAAGCCATAGCAGGATTTTTAAGCATTCAAGGAATATAAGCCATACCCCGAAAATAAGACATAGTGATAGGAGCAGCAGCAATGCTGGCCGCGGCAGGAGGAGGAGGAAAAAAATAAGACATCCCTTGAAAATAAGCCATAGTGTGTTTTTTTGAGGAAAAAATAAATATAAGACGTGTCTTATAATATGAGAAACACGGTATGTCTTGCGGTTGTTGCTGCTTTGCTTTACACATTTTTCATGGTAGCTTAACATCTTACTTTTGAAGAAGGTCAATGGAAGATCTTTTCAGTATCTCATGTTCCTCGGCTATTGTCTGTAGCTTCCTATTGTGTTCAAAGAGTTGTTCAATATCACTCTGTGCCCGTTCAGATTCTACTTGCTGTGCTTTCAACAATGACTCAAGTTCTTCATTTTTTCGTTCAGTTTCCTTCAACATTGCAGCAAGTGTTCTAGCCTTTTGGAAAGACAAGGAGAATGTATTTCACTAGTGACTTATGTTTACTGCTCCATTCCATAGCTCACTTAAGGAACACGGTCTGGTCAATGAGAAGTCTACATTCCATCAGTAACTTCCAAAGGGCACCAAGCTATTCTTAAACTGGATAAATGTTAAAATTTTAAGGCTTTAGAAACCTCAAGTATTGTGGACTGCAAAAGGATTGCCGTTATGTAAAAATTTAATACAGTACCAGTATTTATTCCACCCAAGTAAGTGTAGCCTGGTTTTCAAAAACAAGGCATACTGATGTACAACAAGCTTGCACTGGTAGCTATGATCAGACAGCAAATTAATTCTTGTGCAAATGTTTGTTTTACCTACCTCTGACTCAGCTTGAGCTCTCTGGCAACGGTACTGGGCAATAAGTCTATCAGCTTGAGCAAGTGCTAAAGCCTTTGCTTCCAAAAGGTCTTGCAATCTAGTTTCTTTGGACTACAAGAGAAACCAGAAACAAAAGTAAATTGAAATACAGGTATGGACAAAGCAATCTTATGAAAAATTGTGCATATTAAACATGTACTCACTGCTAATGCAGAGAGTTTCTGCTCATACACATCCATTATGTCGGACACCCTTACATCAGTGGCTGATTCTTTCACCTGTGGAAAATGTTAATAGCATAAGCTATGACAGAACTTTTCCTACTTGGACAAATGAAAAGCTCAACAAAAGCAACCAAAAATGACTACTATATTGGCAGATAACATTGATTATCATTCCTGTATTAACAAAACAATAATATAAATTGTTAAAGGATTTATATAGAATCCATATAAATATATTGGTGCTTTATGCTCTGGCTGCAAGAGACAGTCTTGCAATAAGTTGTGCAGGAGATTCAGAGGTGTAACAGAGGTTAAGCCAGGTATAAGCCAACAGACTATTTTTTATAAATTCTGACTGCCTTTCTTCAAATCATTGATCACTTATTTTATGTAATTATTGTATACAGTATGTTATAATTTTCAGTGTGGAAAATTGTGGTGGTTGGGATTGTTATGGCCTTTGGTTAATACAATAAACTTTTGATAGAACAGAATATAAATATACTGACATTTCATTAAACTAATTCTCCATGATCTTAAGCAATTTACACTTCAAACAAAATTATCATGGAATTCAGAGTCACACTATGATGAAGATTTGCTTAGTGCAAGCAATTCAGCTTGCGAAATGGAACAATTCCCCCTCTGCATTGTTCCAGGTGTTCTCCTAATGCCCTACCACCAAGGCCAATTTTGGTGGGGGGTTGTGGGCGGGGGGAGCCCTGTTGCGAAAGTCAAAGTCTTTGTGCAGGGCTTCTGCTGCTGGGACTCATTAGGTGAATACCGCCCACAGTATTTTAGTTTACGTGACATACTGATGGCTGCTACAGAACACACATTCATTTCAAGTGACTCTATCTAGAACGCTTCTGTTCAGAAGTGTCCTGTTACACGTTATGTACTTAATCTACTTGCCAATAGGCTTTATTGAGTTCAGTGGAGCATGGCCTAATCCCTGGTCATTGTGGGTTCAGATCCCATATGGAACCTACTGCTTTGTAACAGTTTGGGCTTCTACTGTCTCTATCATGCCTTTGTGCAAAGCTTTCTATAGAAGCCTGAAAAATCAGATTGGAACAGACTGTTTTGCCTTTTACATATGCCAGGACAAAGCTGCTTTTATTCAAAAGATTATGTATCTTAAAGTCATTAACCTCCAGGCTAGACTGGAGTTTCTGTATCAGGTCCTGAATGTTGAAAGTTGCAACATCGTCATTTGGAGCACCAGCAGCAGAGCATTTCATTGGGTTAACACAGGTAATGGATGCTTGCATGTGGTTCCTTTTAGATGTATGCTCTGCTTCCTGTTGCCTGTAAGAGTTATTGGCCGCAATACTTTCACCAAGCCTATATTAAAAAAAAAACATATAAGATTAAATCAGCAGGAAGGAATTGCAAGTAAAATTTAAAGAGCTTTTTTTATGAAGCAGGATCAAGAACTAACAGAAAAGGCCAAAGTAAACTTTTAACATAAGACAATATTTTAAAAAGATGAAAAATAAGATACTCACTCTATGGCAGGAAAATCTGGCAATGGTGCTGCTTCAAACAGAATTCTAAGTCCTGCCTGCACTTGCTCTCTGTGGTCTGATGTTAAAGCAAAAGCCAAAGGTGTAACCAAACGTTGGTCCTAGACACAAACCACTTGTGAGTGCAGATAAGCAATTATTTTAAGCAGCTAGACAAATATTACACAAGAAGAAAAAACAAGTGATAAACACGTTCACTTTATCTGTTGCATTCTTAATGAAGCATTCTTTCATTCAACCTTTAATGCCTCCTCTGGGATATTTTGATTTGAAGCAGAAGATGTGGAAAGTATCAGATCTGCTCAATTCTATTGGAAGATCTCAAATGCTGTCACTGTACAACTACACTCTGCAACCAGACCTTTGGCTGATTAACACCCCAGACCCTTTAAAATGTTTCTGTGGGAGGGGTTATTGGTTTATGGGATTTTTTTGTCCTTCGTTTTATTATATGTCTTGTGTTTATATCTTGTATTTTTATGTTGTAAACTGCCCTGAGATCTATTAAATAAATAAATAAAAGCATACCCCGTGCTATAGGCAATACTCTTCTAAAAATGAAACTGCACTAAAGTTAAATTGGAACAATTATGTTGAATCAAGTGAAGTGTGAGCAAAACTCCACTTATACAGTGGGGCTTTCCTGGCCCCTCCCCTCTTGCACCCACAAAAGCTCCTAAAGGTTAAGTGATCCTTTAGAACAGGACAGATGAAAGCAGGGAATTGGGAGAGTTTGGAGGTAGAGGCCATTTCTATGCATACAAGGCACCTTTGGATTCAAAACACTGCCATGCCATGTACTTCTTTAAAAGGTGTGACTAAATTGCAATCTGGCTATGATGGAAAAGGTACGTATTTGAAGAATGGCAGCGAGTATGTTGTCTGTGGATACCGTTAGTCACTACCACAGAATGAGCACAATCATGTACACTGTCTATCTTAACAGGCATTTAAATGATCAAGTAAACCTTACCTGAAGAACTTTGTAAAAGTTGACTTCCATGTTAGAAACCAGCTGCTTAAGCTTGCTCATAAGATCCAGTGTTTTTAAGATTGCATCAGCAGCAAGCTTGCTGAAAAAAAGGTGATAATTAAAAGAAAAGTTATTGTACACCATAAATTTCAGCAATGAGTAGCATGTCACATCTACACACTGCAGCCACTTACCCCAAACCTGACATATGATATGGGGCAGATAAGGACATGTCTTCAAAGGAACAATTAGACGCTTTAAGAGCTTCAGATTATTCCTTTGCAAATGGACCTCATTGATCAACAACACTGACAGTGAACCCCACTGTGATTGGCTGCACTGCAGAGTTCTGCCCAGCTGACAAATAAAAAAAGTGATTAGAATTATTAAAACCACATATGAAGCAAGCAAACCTAGCCATATGGTAGAATTGATGTCATCCAATAAAAGGACCCAATTGTTCTGTTATGTTGGAGAGGATGGCAAATTAGGTACATACTAACATATGTGTTGGGAATGTTCACAAATAGAACAATTTTAGAAGGAAGTTTTAAAAAGAGATATCTCAGATTACAGCTCAGACAAACCAAATAAAGCATTACTTTAGATATGGACCAAGTAAGAAGCAAGGAATTAAGAACACATTTATTAACAGCAGCTAAAAGAGTTATAGCCAGAACTTGGGAATCCTTGCAATTAATGAATATTGATTACAGTCATACTTTGGGTTACGGCCGCTTCAGGTTGTGCGTTTTCGGATTGTGCACCGCGCCAAACCCAGGAGTCCCGGAACAGGTTAGTTCCAGGTTTCGGCGCTTGCACATGCACAGAAGCACTAGATTGTGCTTTGCGCATGCGCAGAAGTGCTGAATTGCGACCTGCACGTGCGCAGATGCGGCGCTGTGGGTTGTGAACGTGCCTCCCACATGGATCACATTCGCAACCCAAGCATCCACTGTACTGGTATATTATAGTCAGGCAAACAGCCATAATAATATAATAATTTATTATTTATACCCTGCCCATCTGGCTGGGTTCCCCCAGCCACTCTGGGCAGCTTCCAACAAAATATTAAAATACAGAAATCCATCAAACATTAAAAGCTTCCCTAAACAGGGCTGCCTTGAGATGCCTTCTGAAGGTCTGGTAATTGTTGTTCTCTTTGACCTCTGGTGGGAGGGCATTCCACAGGGTGGGTGCCACTACCGAGAAGTTCCCTGTAACTTGGCTTCTCGTAGCGAAAGAACCGCCAGAAGGCCATAATGGGCAAGCTGTTGCAAAAATTCATGGTGCCAAAAGGAGAAAGAAAAAAACAAGATTATTTTTATACTGTATTGTATTCAGCTTTATGTGCTTGGCAAAAAATAAAAAGTGGGTGGGTGTCCAGGAAAAAGGCTTTGGCAACCCCACCTGCCACTGAAACCAATGGGTTTTGACTATATGAGATTTTGGCTTTAGGCATGATTGCTGGAAAGTAATCCCTGTGTAAACTGTGGGTTTATTGTATACAAATCAAACAACTCAGATATAAGAAATACTTGCAACATATTTTGCAATATGGCATAGATAAGCAGGCAGTTCTCATTAGCTCACTCCTAATACTCTGTGTTCTCTAAGTTCATTTCACTGGTTTACTGTTATCACCTCATTATTATGTACTGTAAAATAATGTTTCGTATCTCCCCCACCCCGCCATTTTTTCTTAGTCATGTTTTATGATTTGTGTGTGTACAATTTTGTAACAATAAAATATTTTTTTAAAATAAAACTACTTTTGAGTTTGTTTTTTAAAACTGAAATGCAAAAACAAAACAAAAAACAAAAAACCAACCAATGAAGTAACAAACAGATTTTCTTTTGTGAAGAAACTTTGGAACAGCTATTTATATCTTACACTGCTCTTTGCTCTGACACTGGGTCTTTCATTTGCATAGCTTTTGCCCTTGGAGCTTAAATCAAACATTGCATATGTAATAGTCAATCTGCCTTGCATACTGAGATGTCTTGGAGTTCTTTTCTTAATTGAAAGAGGCCTGCTGTGACACAGTATTACTGTGATGATGCTTACAACATTCCCCCACCCCACCCTATTTGCCTGCTTAAAATTATGTATAAATGGAAAACTTGAACACAACACCTTTATTCCTTTCAAATGCATATCCATATAAATAGAAACTTCAGAATATTGTAATTAAAATGAAGGCCTTGAATTTCAAGGATATTTTGCCAGCTGCTGGGGCTCAACCAACCACTGTCAGTGTTAAGCCATTGGGCATGCTCACTTCCCCCTCTCATGCAGCCAGGCCTTCTGCCAGTGTTTACTTTTACTTTCAGTGGATCCTGGCTGGTTGTATTTTATTAAATAAATGGTTTTTAAAAGTCAGCTACATACCTCAGGGTTTGAAACTGGTTTCTTTTCAAGTTTATTTCAGTTTGTTTTAAAACATGGCCTGCTGTTTGCAGGACATGAGCAGTCAAGATTTGCAGAAAGTGAAACTAAATGTTGCAGAACTTGACCGCATGAACCAGGCTTTGCTCAAGCTTGTTGTAGCTTACATGTGGCTTGGTGTTGTAAATGAACAAAATCTGTATGTTCGGGCTATTTTTCCCCTAAAGAAAGATAATGTAAGTGTATCCTTAAGAAGATTGAACCTAAGGGATTGGGTCCAGGGTTTTTTAAACAAAATGTGCTTACCTCAGTTCAGAGTCCGTTACCTTTGCCCCAAAGCCAAAGTCAATCCCACTGCATGTGAAGTGGTATTCAATTAAAGATGTACATTTGTTAGCTGTTAGAGCCTTAGTAACATGCATTTTTAGCGTATCTTCTGCACAAAGCGGTAGGTTCTGTTAAGGATAAATCTGACTAATGAACAAATAATTATTATTTTTTTACAGAAGGAAATATTTAGCAGGAGAAAATTTGTACTTTACTAGGAGTCTCCAAGTAGTGTCCGTGAGGGCTGATGCTATTCCTTAAATTACTTTTCAGCAATTTAGAGACTGGATAAGTGTATGTGTATTAAAAGCCAAACAGAAATTTGCAGCTCTAAGCTAATCTAATTGGTCTTGATTTCTGTCTAAATTCCAGAAAACTCTGATCATATAATCATTATGCACACATGAAATTCTGGGGACTCTTTGGTACATACTTTTCTGGATGTACATTTTCTATAATAAAAATCCAGTGCATGAAGGGAAAATGTGTAAACACACAGAATACATGCTCAAGAAGTGCAACTGTTTGATTTCTGAACAGCCCCTTCACATATTTAGGCATATGACTCTTCACACTTATGTTTGTCATGACAAATGCTAGCTTTGTGCAGAAAATGCATCTGTTGTGTAAACTATAAAGCAGCCTTTAACAAACACTGTTCAGATATGTACCACCTTTCTAAAGTCCCTTTTAACCATTACATTGTATTCCTGTTACAAAATATAATGCATAGACACCATATTTTATCCTGAACCATTTTAAGACCAATATTTTCTGTAGTTTGCCTGTTTACCCAAAGTCTTGGGTTTAAAGTACAGGTATTATTTAAATCAAATGTATTTCATCTATTTTACAGACTACTGAGTATAGTTTTATGGTAAGCTTATGATCACAACAAAGAACGTAGATCAAGGATATTTCTCAAGATATCAACAGCGCCGATCATTCTTTCACACTTCTTCTTTGCCAACAGGTCTTCTAAGACATGATCCGGCAAATGAATATGGTCAAGAAGAACAGGAAGAAGAAGATCCACAAAGCGTTCAGCTGCAGCACTGCACCCTGTATCAATAACATCCTGTAGTAGAAGAATGACATACCTTGTTGGCACTCAGGTAACCAATAATATATACTACCCTCTCCTCAAATCCAAAGCCACTCAGTCTTCATCTCAAGGTCCATGAAACATACCAAGGTCCATGAAACATACCATTCCCATTATTAGTTTTTTTTCTCACAGAAGATAGATTCTGAAACATATTCCAGTCCAATCTGATGAAACTTAATTACAATACAGTATTTCACAGTGGCAAGTGCACTACTGTTGGTATTTATACTGTAAGCTTAAGAACTTGCAAAAACTATAGGTGGCAGACATTTTATTACAATGTGCATAAGCCTTGTGAAGCAGAGGCTTAAGATCAAGGGAAAAGAAAGGCTGGAGGATCCATGTACATCTTCTCCCTCTTCCTTTAAAAACAATTCTTCTACCTCTGAGCCTTCCATACTGTCCCTTTCCACTCCATGGGGAGAAACATCAGACTTCACTTCCTTCACTGATGCAGAGGAGTCCTAACCTGGCTACTCATAAAATCACCCTGAGCCAAGGTGAGGCAAATATACCTACAGAACACCAGGTGTAAAGACTGCCCCCTCAAACACTAGATAGAGGTAGTTTACCCCAAATTTCCATTCAAGTTGATTTGCAAAAACATGCAAATGGCTAGCAATAACCTAATGAAGTGGCCAAAAGGCAACATGTATATTTTTAAAAAGTTAAATACGAACCTTTTGCGATATTATTTATAAAATATAAGAACTATTTTTGCATTGGCTTCATTTGCTATTTTCATATACAGTTGCCAGTAACAAAACTAGCTAAGGGCTTAACGATACAGTATTACCAAATGACAAGGCTAGAAGTGAAGCAAGTTGTTTCTGGTTGGGATGTGTGTGCCACAGCTATGAGTCTGCAGCAAGTGCCTCATTTTCATATTGAATGGACTGGCTGGCTGAGAAGACATTTGAAGCCAATTGTAAAAGAAGTCGGTACCTCAAATATCTCCCTGAACAGCTCTAACACAAGAGCTGAGCAGTTTTCGGATGCTTCCAGAGGTTGGTTTGACCAATGTACTAAGAGGACAGATGGCTCTGAGGGCTTAGATCGAGTTGCAAGTCTTGTGCTCCCACAGCTTGCCTTATTTGGCTCCAATATTGCCTGACGCAAGATGTGACGGAGTTCCGTTACCGAACAGAAGGAAAGTAGCAACTCCAACACCTAAGCAGAAATGAATATCTTTCAGATTACAGGAATGGAAAGTTTCATCTCACAAATGAACTGCTTGTTTTACCCATGTTACAACTGCAAAGGACCTGCCAAAAATCTGACCTCCTATATACAAGTCTGTATTATACTGGAAACACACCACTGATCCATTCAGCCTGCAAATGCCAAACGTTTACAGTTCTCTCGCTCCTGCCCTCAGGGATACTTTAAAAGGAGATGTCAGAGCCTGAACTTTCTGCATGTAAAGCATGTGGTTTTCCTCAGTCCTACGGTCAGTCAGTGCCTGTATAGGGAGATCTTATATAAAAGCATGGTGGAAATAGCATTCACAAAATATGAAGGAACCCAACAGAGCATAAATCTCACAGCCACAGTTCAAACACACACATTTTCCCCACACAAGGATGTAAGTTTCTACACAATTTAGAAAAGATCTGCTTATTTCCACATATGATGTGGAAAATATAAGATCTGAGTTAATATCATGTGTGTGTGTGTGTGTGTGTGTGTGTGTGTGTGTGTGTCGCAATCTATTCTGCAAACTGTTTTATTTGAATACACACACTCATTCATTGTGGTTTACTTGGCTTGTAAGTAAAGTTTAATCTTACTGTAATAGTAAGCACAGCATGATCCATACAAGCCTAGCTGCCCAAAATATGTAGGTATCAACATTAGTGTATTTCACCATATTTCAATGCATTTACTTAAAGTTAAGGATGGATGTAAGAATGCTCAGTATCTGGATTCTGTTAAGGCGTATCACTATAAAGATATTTAGCTGTAAAGTACCTTTGCTGAAGAATCAGAATCCCTTCCATGAAGGAGACCCAATACCTGAGTGACGCAGGAGGTAAAATGTTCATATCTACATTGTTAAAAGGAAAAAAAATGTTGAAATACATTTTGGAGACATTGCTCAACATTCAAAAGAAGGATTTCTTGAGTATTGCTCATAATTCATTTTTAGTTTAAATAGTGTAGCTTTAACTATTGAAGAATGTCAATGAGTCACAGTAAGTGGTGCCAGTAAAGACTGGCTACAAGGGCTAATACACCAACTAGAAGAGTAAAAATAGCCCAAACACAGCATATCAATGCTATAAATCAATATTATCAAACAAGTGTTTTTGAGTCTGGGTGTCAATCCCAATGTCTAATTCATAGCACATAAAATAAAGTTCAAATTCTTACATGTTGTTAAGGCAATTCTAATTAAGCAAGACATAGAACCTAATGCAAATATGACGGTCCTATGCACAGATGTCATTTAAGCAATTTTTTCTTGCTCTTCAGCCAAAAAGACTTATATAAGATCAATAAAAACAAGGTATCCCTGCCTACAGGCTTACAAACTGAAAGACGTTATACAAAAGGAAAAAGGGGTGGAGAATGGGGTGGGGGAAGCAAACAAATGCAGACACCACTTCTTAAAATTTCAACGTAAGGACCACTTTGAACAGAAACACTAGGAGAGGAGTCAAATGGAACTTCTCTCTCAGCAAAACATGCCAGTATGAATACTGAGAACCTATTTGCTTTCCATTCAGGAAACCATACACGTTTCAAATATCTATTCTGAAAATTAGATTCTGCTGCTCTTGGAATACAGCTGGAGATGTGCTGTTGATTACAGCATTATAGGAAAGAAAAGCAGCATAATTTCATTTTCTGTTTATTCCATTATGGTGAAATTTCAGATCTAGCAGGTGATAACAATGTAGGCAAAGCTAAGTACATTCCACATGTGTTGAATGGGCAAGAGTGATATAAAATTATATTCTGGTCTGGTGGAAGGGAAATAAAGATATTTCTTGACACTTCATCCTGGTAATAAAATGGATGCTAACACCAAAAATGTCAGGCAGCTGGATAATCTACAGATCTTTCGCTTTTCTCAGTGGCAGGAGGGAGAAATGACATCTAAGGGCATGATTATTGAAAATGTCCACTCTGCAGGCCTTAAGATACCACAGCTGTTTCACAAACAGAAGGGAATACATCTTCTAAAATGGTGCTGAATGAAACAGCAGCCGTCATAATCTTTTACTGTACTTTGAAATTTAGAAGCACCACAGGTAAAAGTGCTCAAGAGAAAAGTCCAGCCTGCCTCTTGCCTGACATTGGGATGCCTATAATCCCAGTCTTCTCACCATAGACAGATATGCACAAAGGGCTACAGGAAAGACTGTGAAGTAGAAAACTTAGCTTCTGTCACATTTAAAGCCACATGATTACAGAGCTTAGGACAGAAAAATGTTCAAAAACGAACACACAAATTAAGGAACAATAACAGAGAGCCCCCAAAAGATATTTGTAGGTAGGTTTATTTTGAAGACATACTTGGTAAGATAAACTGCAATCTTGGGATTTTTCAGGAGATCCATTAGAAGATCAACAGAGTACTTTCTTGTTAGTGTTCCATCACCATTCACAAGAATGTTGAATATTAACTGGAAAGTCTGATGAATATTTCTGGAATGGAAAAGCTAAACAAAGAGCCCTGATTTAAAATAATGAACCATCACACACCCAGTTATATCAATGCAAACCTATAAATCTGAAATATGATAGCAATAAATAGAATTCAATTGAATTATAAAAGATATGCATAGTTAGTAGAACAGGCCTGCATTACTTGATTTGCACAGGTTGCTGGTGTAATTCCACATCCTGCCACAAATATTATTATCGGCAAGATTAACATGCCTGAAGTAGAAGCTATTTCTTTAAAAGAAGAAGAAAAGAACACGTCCTTACCTTTTCTCCAACTTCTTCATTTAATGTAAGACTTGACAATATTGAAAGTGCGAATACAACCATTGTTAAACTACTGTGGGCCAAGAAACTGATCAGAGTACGATAGAAACTCTTCACATTTGTCTAGTAGAGAAGAAAAAACATTGCTAGAAAAAGTTGCATTTGAGTGTAACCTGTTGCTGCCTAAGTCAATATATTCTATTCCAGACATCCCCAAACTTCAGCCCTCCAGATGTTTTGGACTACAATTCCCATCATCCCTGACCACTGGTCCTCTTAGCTAGGGATCATGGGAGCTGTAGGCCAAAACATCTGGAGGGCCGCAGTTTGGGGATGCCTGTTCTATTCCTTACCATTTCACTAGATTATTAATTAAAAGATTGCTTTCCCATGGAATGTACATGTCATTTCACCAATATCCATTGGAACCAATAATGCATTAATGTTTTATTTTAATGTTACTTTGGAATGATGTTTAGAAACCTTTAGAGTGTGAAAGACAGTAGAGATCCAGGATGGCCAACTCAAGAAAATAAATGTTTACACTTCATCTCTGAAGTTATTTATATGCAAATTTCCACTGAAATCAATGAGATTCATATACATTTGTGAAAGATTGCAAAATGTTAGTGTTCACTGAGAAGTGAAGGGTATTTTTTGAGGATTTGCCCAGTCCTTGGATTTCAGAAATATTAGCATAGCTAAAGGGAGAAAAAATGAGGAAATATGAAATCTATATAAAACACCTTTACCGATGAACTTTGCCAAAATTAGATCTAGTGTTTGTTAAAATAATCAAAAGCTAGACGAGTCATATCCAAAAGTGGTGTGGAAAGTCCTCATTCTCGACTTTTTTCCTGCATTACATTAGTGTAATCATTTTCTCTGGGCTCATTAACATGAGACTATAGTCCTGTAGTTTTGAAGGTACACAGGAAATGTATTTACCATCTCTGCTAAATATGTAAATACAGAAGGAAATTTCCCCAGTTTAACCAAGCCATTTCTTGAAATTCTAATTTCTTCCATGTTCTTTGGAGATAATGGTTGTGCTCATCTGCTATATTAGATCAAGAGAAATAATCAACTCCCACTTGCTCACTTAAAGTTTCACACACTCAAATGATTAGACTTCCCCTGTCTTCAAAAAGATTTCAATAAAGAAAGTTTCTTACCAATGACTTAATATGTGCTTGAATGGATAGATTGTGTCGACACAGATTTGCCATAAGTCCTAGGCATGGTATTGTTAACTCATCTTCTGTAGACTGACTAAAATAAAAGCCCATTATAAAGCAATCTACTTTGTTAACATGTTTATTACAATTCCATACTTCATTTCTTATAAAACTGATTCCTTCAAGTTAATCATTATCCCCTCAGATCAACTTTCACTTTGTTATCCAAATCAGTAGAATGATCCCACATGCAGAACACAAGTAAATCACTGTATTGAAATTGTTGTATGCTTATATCTATCATTTATTAAACTATGTGCTGCTCACTTTATAATTACGCACAGAGTGCAATCCTACAAAAATAAGCTCCACTGAGTTTAACAGGACATACTCCAAGGTTAGTGTGTACAGGATTACAGCATAAGCCGTTCAAAACACATATCAGCCTGCCCACCCACATACAGCTGTTGGTGTCATAATGACTTTAGTGGTAGGACTTAGCACTTCTTGCAGAAGAGAAGCCACTAAGGAGAATGAAAACCCAAGTGTAATTATCTTTATTATTTTTACTGAAAACAAAATTTATATGTCTTATTCCCCTGCCCAAATACATATGCTACTTTTATTTTAGTGCATTTTAGAGACTGACCTGAAGGTGGCCAATTAAACACTCCTCTGAAACTAAACAGGTGTGTTTGAGAAAGAAATGATCCAAATAATTCCTTGTGGACGCCTGGGAACAATAGAAGAGATTGCCAATCTTGCCACCTACCTCTGTAGTGATTATGCAAGTTGGATTAACGGAGCAGTCATTAGAATGGATGGTGGTGAAACTAAACAGGAGTGGGTATGACAAATATCTGCATAGGACTCTCCTTCCTTGGAGGTTTTTGAGCAGAGGTTGGATGGCCATCTGTCATTGATGCTTAAACTGAGATTCCTGCATTGCAGGGGGTTGGACTAGATGACCCTTGGGTCCCTTCCAACTCTTAAGATTCTATGATTTTATGATTCTATGAAACCACCTGGGAAGTGGAGAGGAGGGAAGGGAGTTTAATCTCTCTTTGCTTGCTTATTGCAAGTTCAGATCTACCCACCAACACTACCTCTGTCCCATCTTCCCATCTCCTAACTCAGTCGGTAGAGCATGAGACTTTTAATCTCAGAGTTGTGGATGTGCGCCCCATGTTGGGCAAATGTTTCCTGTGTTCCAGGGGGTTGGACTATATGACCCTCGTGGTCCCTTCCAACTCTACAATTCTATGATTCTATGAATACACCTCTGCTGGAAAATCTTTGGTCGTCCTGTTCTATCATCCTCAGTCTAACAGTCTTCTGTTCCTTAAAATGCACCTGCCCTTTCTCCCTTGCTGCCCCAATGCCTTAACTACCTCCCTGAAAACAGCTCAGCAGGATTTACTCCAAGATGAGCAAGTATACAACTGTAGCCTTACTGAGTAAGATTTAATCCTATGAGGTACTTACATATGATGCATAAGAAATGAAATTAAGTCATCAACATTAGTACTGCTATAGAATACTCTTGCATTGTAGGTCAATTTCTGCAGCAGTTGAATACTCTTGAGGGGGGAAAAAACAAATTATGATACAACTAAAAGATATAACTTTCTAGATATTAGGAAAGTATTTATTTGTATTAGAGCCATTGCATTCCATTTTCAGATTAGGAACTAGACAATATACTATTTCAAAACTATTAAAATCATTTCTCCTTGATGATTAATAGTCTTCTAAAAATTCAGTTTATACAAGTAATCAGTAGGTTAAGGCACAGTTTTTGAGTCCACAGCTCCCTTGACCATCTACATTCATTCTGTGGCACCCCTGTGGGACTCAGGGGCCCAAATATGTCACCCCTTGACTTCAGAGCTGGCAGCCTCTCACCCTTTTTTTTGAATACCCTCGCTTTTGAAGTGTTCCCTTAGCCTCCTCTCCTCTCCCCTCTCCTTGGGAGTCCTCCAGGCAGCCGCTCCTGGTCTCTGAGCTGCCCGCTCCAACCCCAAAGAGAGGTACCTCCTCATGCCACCTGCCAGGGGCCTGGGAAGAGGGTGCCCTCAGCCTAAGTAGATCAACAGAGACTGGCCAAAGGTGAACGTGAGGCCAGCACCTTACCTTGGGAGGCTGCAGTGGCAGCAGCAGGGGCTGCCAGGCCTGCATGCTGGAAAGGCTCCCCTTTGGCACTGGACACTCAGCTCCCAGGCAGGAATTGCACTCAGCAATCACAAGAAAGGCCAGCACAGAGCCTGCCTGGCCTCCCACTTGTCCGTCCAACTGCAAGGGCTGGTGGACTGGCTGGCCTCTCTCACCCACTTGCTTGCTTATATCTAATAATTTTAAAGCTTTACATTATTTACAAAAAAGAATTCCCACTATATGAACTATTAAGCATTACATTATGTTACCTGTAATAATACTGGATCAAGAGCATTGATAGAACTTCGATGAATCACACCTGCCAGGACACTACACAAATTGTAAGTATTCAGAAGGGCTTCTCTGATCTCATTATCTAAAACTAAAATATAAACAGATACACATAATCACTAGAAGCAACATTTCTAGAACAAAGGCAATTCGAAAGTATTTCAGAAAGTTATTAAAGCAAAATTTCCATCCAACAGCTAATTATATTTTAATAAAGAGTCTTTGAACCTATTTTTTAGATTTTCCTGAAATGTGCTGGGATATAAAGTAACTTAATTAAGCAAATTAAGAAAAAATGCTAGTTGCTTCTATAGATCTAGTCTTACACACTGGAAACAAGTAAATTTCCATCTTAAAACAAAAGGCCAGTTAACATATTTCCCCAAAGTCTGGCATATCTGCAATTAAAATCACCATCCCATTTATTTAAAAATATTTTTTAACCATTCATCAAAAGTTTGTGTAAGTATAAAGGTAAAGGGGCCCCTGACTATTAGGTCCAGTCGTGGATGACTCTGGGGTTGCGGTGCTCATCTCCCTTTACTGGCCGAGGGAGCCGGCGTACAGCTTCCAGGTCATGTGGCCGGCATGACTAAGCCTCTTCTAGCGAACCAGAGCAGCACACGAAAACACTGTTTACCTTCCCGCCGGAGTGGTACCTATTTATCTACTTGCACTTTGACGTGCTTTTGAACTGCTAGGTTGGCAGGAGCAGGGACTGAGCAACAGGAGCTCACTCCGTCGTGGGGATTCGAACCGCCGACCTTCTGAATGGCAAGCCCTAGGCTCTGTGGTTTAACCCACAGCGCCGCCTGTGTCCCTTATTGTGTAAGTATACCGGTACAAAAGTGTGAATAGAATTAATTCAAAACAACTTATAAATACAATGTAAAAATAAACAAAACAAAGTAAAATAAAATAAAATAAAAGATCAAACACAGCACAATTCCAAATGTCACCTAAAATTTAAAATGCTTGGTGAAAGAGGAAGGTTTTCAACTAGCACCAAAGCTTGTAATTTCCGTGCCAGCCATGCCACTGTAAGGAGGCCATTCCAAAGTTGTGGCACCATTGAAAAAAGAGCCTTCTCCTTGTGGAACATACTTCTACTAGAGAGGGTACTTGGAGCAGAGCCTCTCCAGAAGATAAGACATGGGGATGCTGGTACGGAAGAAAGCACTCCAGAATGTGGGTTCCAATTCTTACAAGGTTAAGCAACAGCATCTTTAATTGGACTTGGAAGCAGATAAGAAAACAATGTAGATCTTTCAAAATAGGTGAAATATGAACAGCTCTGGTTAAACCTGTCAAAATTCTAGCAGCTGAGTTATGCACTTCCATATACTCTTAAAAGGGCAGCCCCAACGCATTATAGAACTCCAACCAGGCTAATAGAGTGGCGATCAGCATGGCAAAGCTATCTTGTCACAGGTGATGAACCAGCCATAGGTAATAAAAGGCACTCCAGGCAATATCAAGTGACAATGATGGATCAAGGAGTACTCCCACCCTGTGTACCTGCTCCCAATCCAGAGCAAGTGAATACCAATTTCCTAGACTCCAAGTATTACCCATCCACATCCATCTTGTTAGGATTGTTTATTGACCTCATCCAATGCATTACTAAGTTCAGACACTGATTTTGTATTCCTGCTTTTCTTACAATAACTAAGTTGTTGTATTCATGAGCTGTACAAAAGCAATAAATTAATATTTAAAAAATATTTTTTAAAAAAACAACCACCCAAGAAATCTTGGTTATGACGATCAGAACACTCAAACATTACATTTTAGTGTGATGTCTGAGTAAGTTATATACAAAAGTATGCAAGAAATCAGAGCCAATCATAAGTTTTACACTACATTTTATCTGTAATTATGAAGTATCTTGACCGATAAAGCATTAAACAGCTCAGGATATGCGACTCAAATGTATTTAAGGCTTACCCAGTTGAGAGAGCAAGCCTAGGACATTCAGGGTTAACTGGGGGCTTGTATTTGGATCTTCAATGAGTTCCACTAAGCAGCATAGACATTCACTTGGTAAAATCTGGTTCGATGCAAAAAATCTTGTCAGCTTCAATCCCGAGATGACCTGGAAAAATATATTTAATAGGGTAACTACTAACTGAAGCTAAATAGTACGGTAGAACTCTAGTGAATACACAGCAGTATTCCACAAAGCTAAGTAAACTATTCACTTCATTGAAAGTGAGTTCAAAGACATAATATCCTTAACTTTCTCTTGCAAAAATCAATAGAACTTAACAGGTCTTACGGTAATTTAGAGTGGAGCCATTCTTTTCAAAGACCATTCTTTGAAATAAGTACATAATCAAATACATAAACAAAAGCTTACTATATGTTATGTGTTTACCATACTTCTAAAAAGACCTCTGAGTAGTAAAAACACACCAGAGCTAGATAACATGTTAACAGCATCTTCCGAAAGTATGACAGTTGAACAAAATGCTTGTGTGTCCTTGTGAATGCACCCTCAGAAGAACACTTCAACCTAGATGCTTACAAAATTGGGGCTTTTGAGGAGTGGCTAAAGGTAGAAGATCTGCAAGAATTCTAACTTGAATACTGTATGCAGACAGAATTGGGGAGCTGGTGGAAATTCGACACAGACTTATTAACTACAATTTTCAGACTTGTTCTATGCATTTTAATTAATTAAAAAAACTAACCAAGTGGCTTCCAACTGAAAATAGGCAATATAGGCTCCAGTGCTACAAGAACTGCCAAAGGCCTATGGATAAGCACCTTCTTCCATAGTGGGTCAAGGTTACAATTAAACAAAATGTAGTTCAGATAAATAATGAATATTGATGTTTCCTATTTTAGATTTATCTCCTCCACCTTTCTGAACATCAAGAGAGGTTTGTAAAGCAATATAAAATAAACAAATCAGAAAGCCAAAGCAATCAGAACTAGCACCTAAACAAAATTTCGCGAATCAGTTGATTCTGAATGCCTTTTTTAATACAAGTGTATACAGGCAGCAAACATATTAGACGTGTTTGATGTGTGTGACCATGCAATATATGCAATTTCACTTAAATGTGTGGTGCTTTGGAACGTAACCGCTGTGTAAATTGCCTGTACTGTATAGATTTATTTCAGAATCCAAGGGAGCCTCAGTAGAGATTAAGTTCCATAAGTTTGGTTGTCCTCTCCCCTGTAACCACCTTCCATACCTCTGAAACAGAAAGGACACAGAGCAGTCTCCATAGTCGACCACAGTGTGTGACCAGGTTCAGATTGTGAATCCCACAGATCAGGGCTTTTAACATTTTGGGGGGGGAATTATGTAAGCTATTCCAAGTCCATGGAATACAGCAAGCTATAAAATAAAGTGCAATAAATAAAAGAAAAATCCCGTGATGAGATCCTGAGTTAAGGGGTTTCAGAATCATACGCTCTTTATGAGGTACCATTATAGCCCTCATATGTGGGAATTCAGCTTTGCCTGGAGGGACACTGGGACCCCATCCCTGCTTTAACAGCAGTGCCACACAGCATTAAGCTTTCCATTTTTATATGCCTGTCAGCTAAGGAACCAGTAGAAATCAAACGGGGGTGTATTTCCCCTCCCCGCTTCCAATCTCCACCCCTACCTCTCACTTTTTCACATAATGTAGAAAATTGCACTCTAGGTCCCCGCGATCTCCAAATAGGGCTTACTGCCAGGTGAAGTTTGCACAGGTGAAGTTTGCCTCGGCCGCTTTATTTGCAAGGCACTTTTTCGCTGTGCGCATCGGGGTTTGTTTGTGTTGCTGCTGCTGCTGCTATTGTTTTGCTTTCGAGAGAACATTCCTAAAAACAGAAATCCCACAGGAAAGGGGGCATTCCCAGCCGCACAGAAGAAGCGCTTGCGTCAAATCCCGGCCAGGCACCCGCGACCAGCCGAGCCGAGAGACGGTAAGCCGCACACGGAGCAGGTCCGCTCGGCTGCTCTCACCTCCAGACTCCGCTGCAGCAGCGCTGCGTTGGGCGGGGTCCGCGCAGCCCGGTACTGGGAAGCCGCGAGGAGCAGCGACTTCATACAAGCCGGCGCGTCCATAGCGCTGGCGGTCCAGCTGCCGCCGCGGACCTTTTTCCTCGCAGCGCCTCAAACCCCGCCGTCAGAAAATCGTATTTGGCGCCTTGGCCGCCATTTTGACGCGAGGAGGAGTCCCCGGCGCAAGCCGGAAGCCCCGGTGCATGCCGGGAGGTTGGAGAGGAAAGCCGTTGAAGTCCTCTCGTCGAAAGGGGGAAGGGGGAGAGGAACGAGGACAACAAAAGAATAGAACGAGACACCCCCCCCCCCCGTAGCCTATAAATCGATGCTAGACGGAGTGGGCGGCCGGGGCAGAGTTATATCCGCCCGCGGATATAACTTGCTTCTTTCGCGCCCTGTGGCGAAGCCTCTGCTGCGTAGTACGGTAGCAGCAGCAGCTCTGTGGGAACCAGGGCGAGCGAGAGAGAGAAGCAGTCCTTGCCCCGGTGCACGCTGGGAGGAAAGGGTCACAAGCGGCGCTATTTTTGTCCTGTGGCTGCTCGTGAGGTGCGGCTTTTCTCCTCGTGTGGGAGCTCTCGTGGCGGATGCGCGCTGGTCCGGGGTGGGCGCAGCTGTCCGATAGGAAATAAAAGATAATAGCCGAGGAAGAATCGTGGCTGTACAGACATCGCAACGAGCAGCGGCGAACTGGCCCGTTTCCTATTGTGCGTGCGTGTGTCCTGCCAATTTGGTTTGTGTGTTTGCATCAAGATAGGATGCTGCTCTGTGGCTCTCCTGCACTCTCTTGGGAGGCCCCAAAAATATTAAAGGAAAAAAAAAGCACTGGATGTACATTTCCAAAATATAAGATAAAAAACAAAACCTACACACAGCAACAGTGTTTTCTGTTGTGTAGCCTCCTATTTGTTATGTACAAATGGCTTTAGATACCTAGTAGGTCCATAAATGACCATATAGCATATATTCAACACAAAAAACAACAATTTGTTGTTGACAAAGGACAGCTGGACATATAAAGGGCCCCATTACCTTCAGTACTTTAGGGCCTCATCAAACCTAAATCCAGATCTCTGCTTGTGCAGTAAACACAACAGTGCATTATAATTCACCATGCATAAACCGGTTCAGGTGACTTGCTGCATACAACTGATGACGTGGACTTAAAGTATAAACTTTGCTGCAAAGTATAATCAAATTGTGGAAAACAAGAGGCATAAAGAGAAACACTTAAATGTACCTCACAAACCCAAAACATCATGCAGAGATGTTCAGGATGGTGCAAGCTCTTTAATCTTCCCTGGAGATGACGGGGGGGGGGTTCATTTTTTGGAAATCCTCTAACGTTACAATAAAACACTACTGAGTGAATTTGGATGAAATGAGCTGCTAGCAACTGTAAAACTTCCTGCTCACATTTGCTGTCCATCTTCTCTCTCCTGATCAGTTTTCATGTGTTGAAATTATTCCTGTAGTTGTTGCACTGAACTTTGTTCTGATTTTGCCCTTTATGATATTTGGTACATTGATTGACATTACTCTTCTGCAAGGAGGTTGCTTCTCTTATGGTTGCTTACTATCTTCATATAATCATAAAGAGGACATCTACAAGGGTCCTCTGGTGTTTGCTAGAGCCTAAGGCTAACCCTTTCGATAGTCCCAAAGAGACAGCTTCTGGCTCCTTTCCCTTTACCAGTTAATCCACTTTCCATGTCTACTTGTTATTTCAGTTTCTGCATTCTTCTCTTCTTCCAGATACCATTCCCATGGTCTTTAAAATTGTGTCGATGCCCTACATCTGTGGGGTTACTTCCATGGCTACAGGAACTCTTAATTTTGAAATTTTATTGTGCAGACAAAACTATGTATTGTTCTGACATGGTGGCTGTGTGACTTGGTGATTACATAGCTACTTTAACTATGTTCCAGCAGGAAGTATCACCTTGGATCAGGGATGGTTAACCTATGACAGTGTTTCTCAACCTTTTTTGGGCCAAGGCACACTTGTTCCATGAAAAAAATCACGAGGCACACCACCATAAAAAAAGTTAAAAAATGTAACTCTGTGCCGCCCTATATTGACTATATAATTATGACTGTAAGAAACACTTGCCAATTGCTGTGTTGGTTGCAATCTCCTGTAATAAGGCTTCACAAGCCGCTGATTTCTCTGCCAGCACAATCCTTTGCTCAGCAAGTTTCAGGTTGAGCTCATCCAGCCAGCTTCTTTAAGTTTGTCTAAAACCACCCTCCCGTGGTGGTGGCTGTTGAGAGCTGCGCTCGCTCCATGTCGTGACCCGGCCGGCTTCCTTTCTGGCGGGTCAGCTGTATTTATTGGCGGCCGCCAGGCACGTGACAATGCAAATCGCCCTTGTCGTCGCCGCACGTCGCGGCACACCAGCCAGCGTCTCGCGGCACACTAGTGTGCTGCGGAACAGCGGTTGAGAAACGCTGACCTATGACTCTCCCAGTATTGTTGGGTTCCAATTCCCATCAGTCCTAGCCAGCATGGCCAACAATCAGAAATATTTGGGGGGGGGGGCGGGTAGTGCAGCAACATCTGAGCTCAATAGATTAACCAGCCTTGCCTGGGATAGTATCACTATAATAGGACTTATCTGGAGCAAATAAGTAGAGGCACCCCAAATAGATATGAACTGCTATTTCCTGTGGGCACAGATAACTTTAAAAGGATATTGACACACTAAAACAACGAGCCACTATGAAAGTGCTAAATCCTGTGTAAGCTAGGTGCTAACATATTTTCCACCCACTTCTGACATCGTAATGTGTACAAAAGAGTAAATTGAACAAGGTGTTTTGCAGTGAAAAACTGTGTGTTGGAAGTAAGCCTGATATACAGTTATGACTTAAGAATTAAAATTCCAGTAAAATTTAGTTTAAAATCAAATAATAATAATCAGAACAACACAACTTAAAAGAGAGCAGTATAAAAGCAGTCTGGAAAGAAGGCAGCGTAAAAGTAGAGATAAAACAGGTCATATTAAAAATCCTGGGAAAATATAACGGTCTTTGCCGGGTATTAAAACAACATCAAAGTTGGTGGCACTTAAGAGCTGTGTGTTCATGCATTGTGCATTAGTGCAACGGGGCTTTATTTCTTGCCATATTATACAGGTAAAGTAGTACATGTGTCCTACAAGCTGAAAAAATTGGAGGAAAGCTGTGGTGTGCTAGTGAATCACATAGCACCATATAGTTGTAATGTACAAGCAAACAATGGATTTGGACACCTGGCAGCCTCAGATAGTAAGCGTCCTAATGTAATTTAAATTGGTGTATGGAGTAGTTTTATTTATGTTTTGCCAACTTAAAACAATTATGAATTTAATATGACCACAGGTTGCATGTTAAAATCTTCATGTAATATTTACAATCGTGGCTGCGTATAGACTGGCTACGTATAAACTGCTTTCCTTTTCACTAGCACAGGGGTACTGGGAACTTAAAGCTATTCTGAAGGACAGACAGAGCCTTACTATCTATAGAAGGGAAAAGTCCTATTTACTGGGTTTTTCTAAATGCACTGACTTCCCTTAGGCCCAAACTAGTCAATTAAGTGATTAAATTAATTAGACTGGATTGCAAACTGCACTATGTTTACTCCAGTATGAAAATGCCCCTTTAAAGCACTAGCTTCTGCAAACTCTTTTTTCTTTATTACAGTGGTCCGCGAGCTATGCCAGAGGGGTCCGCAAGAAGCTAAAAAATATATTAAATATATTTCGTATGATAACAGATTTTTTGTTTTGGCCGCATGAGCAGACGCAAAACTAGAATTAGATAGAGGCAGTAGTTCTGCTGTATGCCGTTAGGTGGCGCTTTACAAACACTACTGTTTTGCAAAGAGGCAGCGCACACATTCTACTAACGCTCACCTCCCCAAGATGCTTTGCGCGCGTCGGCTTCATTTGTGCGCTACTGCGCAGGTACCCTGTCTTCTCCATTCCCCTCCCTCCTCCCTGGCGCGCGCTGCCTCTTTGCAAAACAGTAGTGTTTGTAAACAAAGCATTGTTTTTCGCGGAAGCTACAGTTCATGTAGTTAAAAATGGACCGTTGGTTAAAAAGTGGTTCATCTCATTAAGAACTGAAAATTAAAACTAACTGTATTCTGATGGAGTACTCTGTTGTAACTGTAAAAAACGTATAAATATAAAATATACCGTGTTTCCCCCTTTTTAATACGTAGTCATAAAGTAAGACATGGCAGGGTTTTTAAGCATTTGAGAACTATAAGACATACCCCGAAAATAAGCCATACTTCCGTGCCGCGCGGAGCAAGACCACCGAGCGCCCCAGCCAGCTAGCGGGACCCAGCATGCCGGCCCGCGACAGGAGGAAGCCTGCCGGGTCGGGTCGGTGCCCGGAAGCGGCGGCGGCTGCTGCAGCACTGATAAAGAGAGAAGCTCGTTGCTTGCGGCCTGAATGGGGGAGCAGCCCGTTAATGGGAACAGCTGCTGCTGCTCCGGCAGTTCACTGGGCGAAGACGGGGGAATTCCAGCACCGAGGCTGAGACCGGGAAAACGTGCGGAGGGATGGTAGCGTGCGCGGCTGCTGGCAAGGCCAGTGCGCGCCAAGGCGGGAAGCCGCGGCGAGGGCTGCCGAAGCGGGAGGAGGAGGAGACGGCGACCACAGCAGCAGCAGCAGCGCAGAGAAACAGGGAAGCTCCGTTTCCCTCTGGCGTTTGCGTCTGGGAAGGCTCCTCGCTGTCAGTTCCCCACTCCCTGGTTTCCGAGACGGAAAGCCAAGCCGAAAGCTCCTCGTTCTCCATCTGAGACAAGGATCATTGACTGTTCTTCTTTTGATGATTCAAAGCCAACTCCCCTGTGTGCGCGTCTGGGCCCCTATGCGTGGAGCATTCCGAGCGCTCCGCAGCGCCGGTCGGGCCGGGCGGAGTGCCTGAGCCAGCAGCCTCCGCCTGGCCCGGCCAAGGAGGTCTGCCTCCCCGCCGCCCGGAACTGGCGGCTGCAGTGCCGAGCGCTTGGAGCGCCCTGTCGGGCTGGGTGGAGCGCCTGAGCCAGCGGCCTCCGCCTGGCCCGGCCAAGGAGGCCTGCCTCCCCGCCGCCCGGAACTGGCGGCTGCAGCGCTGAGCACACCAAGCGCTCCGCAGCGCCGAGCGCTTGGAGCGCCCTGTCGGGCCGGGCGGAACGCCTGAGCCAGCAGCCTCCATCTGGTCCGGTCAAGGAGGTCTGCCTCCCCGCCGCCCGGAACTGGCGGCTGCAGCGCTGAGCACACCAAGCGCTCCTCAGCACCGAGCGCTTGGAGCGCCCTGTCGGGCCGGGCGGAACGCCTGAGCCAGCAGCCTCCGTCTGGTCCGGTCAAGGAGGTCTGCCTCCCCGCCGCCCGGAACTGGCGGCTGCAGCACTGAGCACACCAAGCGCTCCGCAGCACCGAGCGCTTGGAGCGCCCTGTCGGGCCAGGCGGAACGCCTGAGCCAGCAGCCTCCGTCTGGTCCGGTCAAGGAGGTCTGCCTCCCCGCCGCCCGGAACTGGCGGCTGCAGCTTGGAGCGTTGGAAAAGACTCCTGGAAAAGACTCCTGGAAAAGACTCCTTTCTCCAGGCAGAAGAGAAGCTGGGGGTTTGTGAGTTGACCCCAGGGCAGAAGAATCGTGGGCAGTGTGGAGGGATGCAGAATGAAGTCGGGCAAAATTAAGACACCCCACCGAAAATAAGACACCCTGCGTTTTTTTGAGGGAAAAAAGTTTTAAGACGGTGTCTTAAAAAAGGGGAAACACGGTAAAAAGACTCTTAATTTGGCTCTCACTTTTTAATTTTAGGATTAGGAATTAATGGGGGTCCTTGTCGCAATAGCGGCTCGATGAGGGGTCCTCGAGAAAATTTTGTTGGGAACCCCTGCTTTACTACATACAGTATAAGTAAGGGAGGGAGCTGAAGGTAGGGGGGGGCAGAGGACTTTCAAAAATAGTTCCCAGAGTGCTATGCTTTTAGATCAGGTTACACAATAGCCACCTGCAAACAATTGCAGCTAAATGTACATGTGTATTGCTGTAAAACTGGTTATACTTCTGGGGACTAGTTTTGGCATTTCCAGCCTATAGCTTGAAGTCCTTTGGAAACTAGAGTAGCCTCTGACCTGACTATAGAGATTACAGTGAGAGATTTAAAAATAATTGAACCAGGCATCCCCAAACTTCGGCCCTCCAGATGTTTTGGACTACAATTCCCATCTCCCCTAACTACTGGTCCTGTTAGCTTGGGATCATGGGAGTTGTAGGCCAAAACATCTGGAGGGTTGCGGTTTGGGGATGCCACTATGCACAGTGACAACTTTACAGTACTGTCTTTGAAAATTTGAAGATCCTTAACAATATAATTATAAGATTGCTGTGACTTACTTCATCAGGATAACTTGATACTGTACAGTTGAAGCATATTATTATTTAGTATTTGATATATAGTTATGGATGTCAGCAGTAACTCTTGCTGACATCCATAACTATATGGGTTATAACAAACTTAATCTGCAATTATTTCAGTAGGATTTAATTGCAAGTAGATACATTTAGCATTACTCTGTTCAACACGCTGCTACTGATGGCAGTCGCAAATTGCCAAAATAAATAAGTGAAAATTAAAAAAAAAAATGAACCGACACTTGTGTTCATGACTATTCAAAAAGAGTTGCATAAAGGAAACAACTAAAGATTAAAAACTAAAAATTGTTACGAAATAAGCTTTTCTGGTCTACAGTCCACTTCATCATTGATGTATCAAGTTCAAACTTGAGTCCATGTAGGGGATGCTATTAAACTTGCATCTCTTAAAATGGAAACGCCTTAAGCACTGTAGCTTTTATAGTTTCCATTTCATCAGGTCTATGAAGTGGTCGCTTAAGTGGGCAGGTATAGGTAACATGAATACAGAAAGCAAAAGGAAGAGTGTTGGGTTTTTTGCTGGAGCAAGAGCCAAGCAAGCAAGAGATAACCATGTGGGCAGTACTATCTAGAGCACAAATGAAAACAAAATCCAGTCAAATGAATGGACTATCCAGTTAGCAAGAGTGTGACCCACTCAAGACTAGTGTCTGTGTTGAGAGATGAAGCAAGTCATGAGAGATGGTCCCTCAGCCAGTCACTCAGGTAAGACTTCAAGATAATCCTCAGCATCTTCATTTTCTGGGGGGAGAAAAAGAGCAAGTCATTTGATTATTTCTCTAATTCCTGAGCGGAGAAAGATAATATTTTATTGGCAGACCTAAACAGATGATGTGATGGCTTGTATTGGAATAATTACTTCTGACTGAAACTCAGGGTTTTTTAAAGCTGGAACTCAGTTTTGGGACCTCTCAGGTGGGCACCATTGCCATTCTAAGAGAACAGGGGAGGTGTTTGTGTTCTGGCACCTCTTTTTATATATATAAAAATAGCCCTGCTGAAACTGAACATTTGTAAAATGACATGGTATAGAACATAATAAGACATATTGCTCAGTGAAGAAGCTATAACTACACATTTCATTATCACTGTCCTGTAATCCCAATAACTACTTGCTACCTCTCTGCAAAGCAGTATTAGGAGGGGGAAACTGCAGCAGAGAAGGTACTGCAATGCTTATTTCTCCCAGTTGCAAGTTGTTCCCTTCTAATTCCTCTTTGCTGAGAAGTGTCCATCAAGGCTTTTCATAGAATCATAGAGTTGGAAGAGACCACAAGGGCCATCCAGTCCAACCCCCTGCCAAGCACACAAAGTGTCAGCATAATATGTATTTCTGCCAACACATGAAAATTTTGCCCAATTCTGGCTCATTCCTCCCACAAAGTTGCAATGGGAAAGGTGGAAATAAAGCCCAGTTACTCAAGCACAATAACACTTGCAGTTCATTAGATCCAAACCAAGTCAGGAAATATTTCCATTTAGGTTCCGGTTTCCGCCGGCAGGAATGGCGGACCTGTTTTCCATCCCTCTGACCTTCGTAAGGAATTTGGCGGTTGCTAGGGGAGTAAATGGCAACCCCCTACCCTCTCCGGGGGTTACGGAGAGGGGCCGCTGGCCCGCGATGCCCCCAGACCCACTCCGACTGTTTATGGAGTGGGGGGAGCTTGGGCTGAAAAGCACTTACGAGGGCCAGGACTCCCGGACGCTAATCTGCATGGCGGGGATTTCCATGGTTAAAGAAGATAATTAGGCTTAAATCTATGGACATACTTCAGCAGGAGGGGAAGAAGCGCTGTTTACTGCTGAGAAATTTATGCTGCTGAGGGAGAGGAGTCAAAGGCTGTATTTCATCTGGAAGAAGGATTGATGGGGACGGAGCGATAAGGGAAGTGAGTTTTTTTTATTTTTCTTCATATGAGTTACTTTGTACCTTCCCAGACGCGATGTCCTGGCTTGTTTGGAGTGAAAGAGAAGCAAAAGACTGTGTGAGTTGAACTTTATAAACTGTTGTTACTGAGCATATTTTTTAAAGATGTGGAGTTGCCGATGAGAAAAGCCCCCCCCCCTAGTCGGACGGAAGGAGTGCCTGGACGCGTTCGGAGGATTTATGAGCTGTGACGCACTTTGAATTGGAGCAGCGACCTGAAGCTAAGTTCAGCTATAGGGCAAGGAGATCCATTAATTTACCAAGAGTTTATGGTTTGATGTTTGGGTCTTCTGCCTGGAAAAGCTGTAAATTTTATAAAGATCGTTAATCTACATGGCTATGAGAGAAAACGAAAGTGATTTGAGCTTTTTAAGATGGCGCTGCTTCGACGCAACAGGGAGCTCCAGACTAAGAAGATTTATGGGGAGGCTGGACTGATTAACCCACACAGGAGAAAGAACATCTGTGAAACCTTGTTTGATATTTATCTCAGCAGCTGGGAAACAATCGGTTGAAAGTGGAAAACATCTATGTGACTGTAAGGGGAAGATCTGGATTATTATGAACTTGGAGAGACGATTTGAACTTTAGAAAAAAGACGGCAGTGGACGGTTGCGAGGAATCCCCAATTTCTTGAAGCATGGGAACCCAAAAAAAAATTCTCTAGATGATTTGGCATAACATTCGGTTTGATTGATATATATATGTGTATAATTTGAAATAATGAATGTGATATAATTGGTTTTAATTGGAAAATTAATAAAAATATATTTTTTTTAAAAAAGGAAATATTTCCATTTAGACCAAGGGTGGTTAACCTCTGACCTTACAGATGTTGCTGGACCACAACTTACATATCCCTACCATTAGTTGCACTGGTGGGGTGGGGTTGGAATCTAACAACATCTTATTTAGACTGTTCAAGTGTTGCTTCGTTTTTTCATTCAATTTTGGACCTTTAAATTTGAAGTAATGCAAATATCTAAACTGGGCATTTGTGATCTAAACTTGGAACAAATGGGGAATTGTTCAAACATTCACAGCATTTACTCCCTCCACTTGCCAAATGTATTAGTAAAAGTATTAAATAAATCGCAAGGCAGGCAAAGATAACATGAGATATCTTTCCCTGCCACTGATATAGCTTCGTTCCTAATTAAAGCAAAAGTATCACTCAAATTGTAAAATCTTCTAATTCATTGCTCAAGTAATGGGAACAGAGGAAAGTCATGATGGACAACGTTAACATGATCCATCCAGCACACTGCAAATAGTTGACTCTCTCACTTTAAAGAAGGGAAGAAAACAATTCCAATTTCTTCCTCCTGCTACAGTCACCTGTTGCTCTAGTACAGGGGTGGCCATCTCTCAAGAGACTGCAACCTACTCAGAGTTAAAAACTGGCAGTGATCTACCCCCTTTTTGGGGGTTCGGGTCAAAGTTGTTGAGTTTATTTCAGGGAGGAGGTAAAATGTTGAGCTTTTTTAAGGGGAGCTACAGTAGTTCAGCTTCTTTGGGGGGAGCCAATGATCTACCAGTGATCTACCGCGGACGTCCAGTGATCTACCAGTAGATCACAATCTACCTGTTGGACATGCCTGCTCTAGTGATTCCACAACCCTCCTGAGTGAATGTTTACTCTGGTGAATGTACATCTGGCTTCTTATTCCATATTCAAATTTCTGAAGGGTAGAGTCCAAATAACCCAACACCTCCTGGTCAAATGTTTTATTTCCATCCCAGAATAGATTATTTAAAACAGGATTTCCATTTTGAAAATGTTATACCTGAACAAGCATACATACTTACTGATTACTACAGTCATTGAAATATAGCGGCTCGAAAGTAGATAGAATCATTTGTACAACTGATATTGAATTCATTGCTATTTATTTCTTCATTGATAGAGTAAAATCGGATGATATATGCTCATTTGTTGTTACTTTTGCTTTGGGATTGGTTAAAGCTATCCAGTTCTAAATATTGAATCATAACAAAACTCCAAAACTTGAAATAGAAAAGGGCACTCAACGTTATCAAATGCTTTTTTCAGTGTCTAAAAAGACCAAGAGTCTCTTCTTTAGAGGGATTCCCTTGAACTGCAGTCCTGTTCAAACTTACCTGGAAGTCTCATTGACCACAATGAGAATTACTTCCAAGTAAATGTATATAAAATGGTACTGTGTGGCTAAAATCCAATACACATTCAAATGAGGGTGGTGGAGGAATTCCAACTGAACTTAATGAGACCTGGTGATCACTTGATGTTTACTGAACTGGGTCTCCCCCCCCCCAAAAAAAAGACCCCGAATTTTTGAATTTTATTGACATTGATGCTGCATTTTTGTTGTATTTTATGCTGTTTTTAAGCTGTTTTTAAGTCGCATTTTAATCAATGTTTTATATTTGCTTTAGCCGCTCTGAGCTCGGTTTTTAAACCGGGAAGGGCAGGAATAGCTAATTAGACCAGTTAAGCTGAGAGCAGTGCAGTATAGTAATTAGAGTATTGGACTAAGCCCTGGGAGACCAAGATTTTAGCCCCCACTCAGTCATTGAGCTCATTGGGTGACCTTGGACTAGTTGCTGTCTCTTAGCCTAACCTAAATCATGTTGTGAAGCAAAAATGGGGAGAGGGAAAACAATGTACACCACCTTGAACTCCTTGGAGAGAAGGTGGAATATAAGTATATTAATCAGATCCAGGAATTTTATGGTGCCTCACTGTTCTTGCATCCTTTTGTATTTTCTCTATGGTAACTAATTAATCTAGTTCCTTAGGCCCTGAAGCTGTCAGTTTTGTGATTTTTATTAGAGTAAACTTTTGTATATGTGATTGATTGATTGATACTACTTTTTATACAGAGATTTGAAATAATTCCTATGATATGTCATCCTATATCACCTTTAAAGCTGCTGACTACTTCAAATAGGACTTTCTTACTATGTTCTATTTTATAGATTGAATTTAATTAAATAGACCATTGACTTATTGAGCAAACAGGCATAATTTTGCATATGAATTTTCAGAAAAACATACCAGTGTTTTTAAATTCTGTACTCGCATTTCACACCAGACACCATTTTAGGACAGCTATGATCTCCTATGTGTGTGATAAAGATTATTGTATGTTCCAAGATGGTACCTGCTGGCCTTGGTTTTAGTGAGTATTAATTAGAATCTGCTGCTTGATTGAAACTTCCCTTTTTACTCAGAAGGCTTAATTGTCCCAGCGCTACTTTCAGAACCTCCTATACCATTCTATGCTTTTAATGTAAAGTTCCAAGGAAATTCATGAAGGGCATACCTGTTAATACATGTTTTCTTATATTATTATTTTATACAATATTATTTTCTCTGATTTTTTTAAACAATGTATCTATTATATTTTAACACAACTCTGCCTCCTCAAAACTCAAAGCAGATACATGGTCCCCTTACCCCAACGTTCCAAGTCATGGGCACATTGTGGCTGAGAGGAGATTTGTGTTTAGGTTTAGGTCTCCAGAGTGCTAGTTGTGCACTCCTAAACTACCATCCCACCCCAAGCTTGCTTTATCATTTTTAAGAAGACAGAGCATTCTGATAGTAAGGGCTGTTCACGCTGTTTGAGAGTGGAACAGTCTCCTTTGGGAGGTTGTGGGCTCTCCTTCTTTGGAGGTTTTTAAGCAGAGGTTGGATGGTCATCTGTCATGGATGCTTTAGCTAAGATTCTTGTATCGCAGGGGGTTGGACTAGATGACCCTTGGGTACCTTCCAACTCTATGATTTTATTTATAAGCAATCCTCTACTGCAGAGTTTATTACCTTTCCCATTACAGATCATGGGTAATATTCAATGTTAGCCATACCCAGAATAGACCCATTACGATCAATGGTCTTTAAAGTCTTGATTTCATTGGGTCCACTGTGAGTGAAACTTAATTGGCTTTCATCTCATGTTGTCTCACTAGTTTTGTTAATTTGAGAAAATTATATATACCCGTAATTTTCCTGCATTACAAGAATTGTTATACGGCATAGTATTACCCTGTTTTTAAGCATTCAAGGAATATAAGCCATACCCCGAAAATAAGACATAGTGATAGGCGCAGCAGCAATGCCTGCCACGGCAGGAGGAGGAGGGGGGGGAAAGACATCCCCTGAAAATAAGCCATAGTGTTGTTGTTGTTTTTTGAGGAAAAATAAATATAAGACGGTGTCTTATTTTCAGAGAAACACGGTAGTAGTATGTCATTCTATTATTATTATTATTATTATTATTATTATTATTATTATTATTATGTGTGTCTCTTACCAGGAGTAAAGTATGTTTCACCTTTAGTGACGTAGACAGTCTGAGATCTTTGGGATGTTGTAGGTCTCGTTACTGGATAGCGCAGGTTGCTTACTAGCCCTTGATTTGGTTTTTCATAAGTAGCAATCAAATCCTTTAAAGTTCTGAAGTCCTGTTTTGGAGCACCCTCAGAAGTCTGCAAAATAAGTAGATTGTTGCCACATTTTCATTTGATTATACTATTTGTAAATGGCTGTTCCTCACAAGAGCGAAGATTAATTAATTTCACTGAAATGGATAACTAGAATAGTACTCTCCTTCCTTGGTGGTTTTTAAGCAGTGGTTTGATGGCCATCTGTCATGGATGCCTTAGCTGAGTTTCCAGCATTGCAGAGGGTTGGACTAGATGGCCATTGGGGTCCCTTTTAACTCTACAGTTCTATTATACTGTGAATATGAAACTGATATATATTGTGCTCTTGGCAGAGTTCCATCCCACTGAAAATTAAGATTGTCATGGTGGCCACCAAGTTTTAGAATGAATGAATACCCAAAAATAAGGCCACCAAAAACATTGTAGATTTTTAAAAGTAGTTAAATAAACAAAAAGGTTAAGCAAGGTGGCATATGTGTCTAGTAGGACCTGTTAAGTGCATATTCATTACATTATTTTAGATGTAGTCGTTTTCTTACCTGCATCATAAAGTGTCCATTATGTTTCCTGAAGATTCGGTAAGTGTAGATAATCTGTTCATAGCTGATTTTTAAATAGGAAACAGACACATTAATAAATAATTGCCTGATTTGTCAAATTACTGTAATAGTCATATATGTCAAAGAGTCTTTAGGTCTGTAAATCCTATCCAGTTCATTCAGAGAGAAATGGTCATGTGAGCTACCACATTATGCTGGGGAAGACTGCCATTCATGCTGCTATATTTCTGGTTATCTCTTATGAGCAGGATGGAATCACTGCTATAATTAAATTTGTATAGCACTTCAAAAGAAACAGATGTTCTCTAAGTAGTGTGTACATGAACTCTCTTCTGACGGTATCTGGGGTTGGTAGCAGTAATTCCAGCTTTCTGATAAGGAGTTCAGAGATAGCACGAGTTTTGCCTAGTTTTGTCCAGTAAGCCGTTAAGATACGTCTTCAGTGTGAGACAAACAAATGTTATTTTCCTACAACTTAGAAACAACAACTAACAAATCAGAGTAAGCATGTTTGGGAAACGACGTCAGTTCGATACAGCAGAAACTCTAAATATAACTTGATTTCCAGTAATATTTACGACGATGAGGTTTCTTGTACTGATTGAGATCAACAGTCCTTAAGATCAATATTAACTACACTTGCCATCAATCATATGTGATAACTGGTTTTTTTATGTAGATCACTCCTCTGGATGTGAACCTGCACATCTAAAAAGACTCTGCTCCTATACCACAAAAACATTGGAGAATGGATGGTGGAGAATAATGTACCACCATATGGGTGAGAGATGAAATCTGTAGCTTACTTGTTGAAAAACTTGCTAATTTTAAGATTTTTGTGAAAGTTGTGCGTGTGGAGGGGTTATAAGTACTGTTTACTATGAATCTGTAAAGAGATAATTGATTTACCAAATATTTAGAGTTATGGTCTCAATCTGAAGAATTTTAAATAGATTTCTGACAAAAATTGTGCCAATATATATTTTACTGTATATGTACATTTTACAGCAAAATAGTACTTTGATCTGAGCCAGACTCTAAATGCAATTTACAATAAAAAGCAGAATTATTTTCATGTGCTCGCACGCGCGCGCGCACACACACACACACACGGATTACATTTATATGTGCCTAAATGAATTTATTTGATTTATTAAAATCGGAGGTGTTATCTCTCAAAATTTCCAAACAAATTAAACATTGGACCGAATCCATAGAAAGTTGTGTGTAAGCCCCATTGATATCAACATATCTTTTATTTAGAAAACTCTATAAACCACTTAATCAAATAGATCTCTGGTGTATGTAATATAATGTTGACTTAAGTTAGACACAGTTTCATAACGTCGATAACTGAAGTGTAGTTAGGTTTCTCTGAACTGAAGCTATTCTCTCCAAAAGAAAAGCAAGATAACTAGTTTACATGAAAAGGGAAATACTTACAAAACACAAAGGCACAAGACTCCTGGGATACTCTCGCTGTTTCGTATTAAAAAGCTCCCATTTTTCCCTGTTTTGCTCAGTAATTTTTCACAGTCGTCTTTAGTTATAGTTCCGTGGAAATACTGCAGTTCCATTTACCTATAAAAATGTTTCCAGATCAATTATTAAAGATTTAGATCAAAAAGAGGAGCTGTTCTTTACCAAACTAAAGCCAACCTGTTGAGCACAGATGTTGAAACTGGCACAGCGGCTTTATGAAAGGTTTTCAACTGTGTTTTTTCAGTTCAACAACCTGATTGTTTTTTCCCCTATGCAAAACCTAGGAAACAGCACAGGAAATGTAAAACTGATAAATGGATTAGTCGTCAGCAGAGCTCTTTAAACAAAGAACTTTACTGGGTTTTTTAGTGGTTGGTTGTGGGGGAGGAAAGTGAAGATTGAATGATTTATTGAAATATATTTATAATCTTTTGTCAGCATGATTAAGATGATTATGAGCTACATAAAGATATGCTTATTCAAAAAGATTTTGTGTGTGTGCGCACACCCAACAAATAGTATGATCATCTGTCAGAAATGGAAGGGGCTGAATACAGTTACTTCCCCCACAATATACACACGGGTCTTTGGCAAAGTGAACACGAGTCATTGGTTTTGTCTTGCAAGTACAATCCAGTCCAACAACTGGAATAGTGTACATGGCAATTGGTTTGTAATACATTGGTCCAAGGAAGGACAACTATTCCACAGCAAACTCTTACATGTGATATTCAAAACACAGGAGATCCAATTACCTGAAAACTGCTGCACAGGATTTCTCCTGCAATGTTGGGATGCTAGGCTCAAGATTTTGTTCAGCCAGGTTTTACTCCAGGCATCCCCAAACTTCGGCCCTCCAGATGTTTTGGACTACAATTCCCATCTTCCCCAACCACTGGTCCTGTTAGCTAGGGATCATGGGAGTTGTAGGCCAAAACATCTGGAGGGCCGCAGTTTGGGGGTGCCTGCTTTACTCAGTGGTCTGTCAGTTCCAGTTCCCCATAGCTCAATAATGCTCCTGTTTTATCAATCTCACAAGCAAGTTGTGAAGGCAGAATACAGGAAGCATTATAGAACAATGTAAAATGTAACATTAGAGTGAGGAACAACATTTATGTTTGATGTTGCAACAGCCCTATGTTGTAGTCCTCTGTTTTTTCTCTCCCTGTAGATGGAGATCTGTGGCTAATTTTTATTTGAATCTTCTGTATCAATGAATAAACCGTAAAAAAAAACACGCAAGTGCCAAAGGTTGCATGGTGTGCATTTTATTATTCTGTTAGAGGAAGCTCAAGAATGTACTATTGCATATTTTACTTCAGTGGGTACTGATTTATCCAAAACTATCCAGTACAGAAATTACTGAGCTGGGGTTTAAAAAATTTCATTGATTTCTAAATTGGATACTCAAAAGGTGCCACTTTACACAGTGGATCTACAGTGTCAAATGAGCCACTTATTCTTATTCTCATTCTGGTATCTGAAGAAGTGTGCATGCACACGAAAGCTCATACCAAAATAAAAACTTAGTTGGTCTTTAAGGTGCTACTGAAGGAATTTTTTATTATTTTACTTCGACCCAGACCAACACGGCTACCTACCTGTAACCATCATTATTTATTGTCATCTATAACAGTCTCCTACATGTCTGTCTTTTTTTGGTCTGGAACCCTTTTGCTGGTGTGATCAAGAGGGAATTTTTTAGGTAGCTGAGAGGGAGGCAATGATAATGATCTCCCTGTAAGTCCCTTTCCTACGGGCAAAAAACCAAACTGATTTTAATGCAAGAAGTTGTCCAGCTCTAGGCCACATTTCCATATTCATTCCCACCACTGATGGGTCTTCCCACTAATATGGTCACAGTGATGGACTACTGCAGGTTAGGTAAGGTTGCATCCTTACCCCAGCATACTGGGTACTCACACACAAGGAAATATGCATGCATCTGCTTGCCAGATGTTTATCTCCACCAACTTTGACAGCACTGATCACCTTTGAGGAGTACAGAAGGGCGGTGGGCCCATTCACATGGCCTGCCCTCTGATGAAACCCGATTAAGTGTCCCTGAATGATCGGGAGGATTTTCCAGCAGAGAAAGTTGATGGTTCTGTTGAAACCCTGGTTTCAGTATGGAATGGTGAGATGGAAAGGGTGGTTGGCACAATAGCTCCCAAGCATCCTCTGGTGTTGTGGAGCCCAAGTGATTCCTTGGTATTTTGGGGGAGTTTTAGGTTTTGAAGCAAGCCAGATCAAGACTGCAGCATTAGTGGCACAAGTCTCACACCAAAGCTGACCAAACACTGGTTAGTGCATATAATCCTGCCCACCATGTGGCATTGGGCTTTCTCCCAATTGAAGTGCAAAGTGTTCAAGGACCGGAACATTCGTAGGGAAACCAAAAATGCTTGTTTACAAAGCTATTGTACTACCAACCTTACTATATGCTTGTGAAACATGGGCCACTTATAAACAGCATCTCCAACTGCTCAAAAGATTCCATCAACGGTGTCTCCGAAAAATCTTACACATCACTTGGGAAGACAGGCAAACTAATATCAGTATACTGGAAGAAGCAAAGATCACCAGTGTTGAAGCAATGATTCTTCAACATCAACTTTGTTGGATGTTGTGTGGATGCCTGATGATCGTCTTCTAACTACTCGTAATGCTGGTGGCCAACAAAAGAGGATTAAAGACTGTCTCAAGGCAAATCTTTAAAAATGTAGTATAAACACCGACAACTGGGAAACACTGGCCTGCGAGCACTCCAGTTGGAGAACAGCCTTTACCAAAGGTGTCATGGGCTTTGAAGACACTCATCTCAGAACACAAGGGAGAAACATGCTAAGAGGAAGGCATGCTTGGCAAATCCACACCGTGATCAACTCCTGCCCGGAAACCAATGTCCCTACTGTGGAAGGACGTGCGGATCGAGAATTGCCCTCCACATTGTTAAAACCATGTTTATGGAAGACAATCTTACTCAGCTACGAGTGATCGCTAAAGAAGAAGAAGAGTGTCAGATGTGAAGAAGGCTCATTTTGCAGCTTGCATTGCATCCTTTAGGAGCCATCCAGCAAAGTTCTTTTCGATGTTCCAGAGATTACCGACCCCCTCTGTGAAGTTTTAATGCTGTAATTTCATATAAGCCTAGAATTGTAGAGCTGGAAGTGATGCCAGAGGTCATCTAGTTTAATCCCCAGCAATTCAGGAATCATAACTAAAGCATCCCTGACAAGCAGCCATCCAACTTCTGTTTAAAAACCTCCAATGAGGAAACTTTCTTCCTGATGTTTAGTCACAATCTCCTTTCTTGCAATTTGAATCCATTGGTTTGTGTCCTCTCTTCTGGAACAGCAGAAAACAAGTTTGCTCCATCTTCCATGTGATAGCCCTTTAGATATTTGAAAATGGCTATCATATCACCTCTGAATTTCCTCTTTTCCAGGCTAAACAGGCCCATCTCCTTCAACCACTTCCCACAAGGCTTAGTTTGCACATGTTCCAGCTTTGAAATTTATTGCAATTCATGCAGCTTTCTTCAAAATTCTTGCAGATACTTTGCCCCCTCCAACTCCAGTTCCAAATTTGCTTAAAATAAAATTTCATGGCAATGTTAACGTTCAGTTTTACTTATTGCAAAATTCGTATCCTGCCAAGTAACTGACTCTTGTAGCAGCTAGCAATAATTTAAAATAGGAAATTAAAAATACAAGAATTACAGAGACTGCAAACATAAGAGAGTGAAAAGGCATGAAAAAGCAATGCAACTGCCCTCCAAATAATATCTTGACCTGCTTTCCTGACCACAGAGGTGTTTCTAAATGAGTAGCCAGGCAGCCAAAGGAAAAGGCCTAGCTGTCTCCCTTGCGGGGGTGGAGTGGATCAGGTCACAGAGGCCAAAGATGACAAGTACCCAGGTTCTACTCAAGTCAACTTTCCAGCAGCAACTGCAAGTCAACCTGACACCAGGGATCTTGAGGTTATGAAACTGGCATTGTTTGTGTGTGTGTGTGTGTGTGTGTGTGTGCGTGTGCGTGCGTGCGTGCGTGAAGTGGTTTTGCACAGAGAAAGCCTCCTGTCTGCCAGCGTAGTTGCTAAAGCCATTTCTATCAGTGAGCTGTCAACATATAGTTTCCTGTTCCCCTCTGAGAGTCTGATTAAGCTCTTAGAGTTCATCCTTGCCTGTTTTACTCCATGCTGTGCACCTGCATGAAGCTGAAGCCAGGAGTTATTTTACTGCTTGCTGAAAAATAAGCAAAAGCCTGTCACATCAGTTTTTCATGCTGAAACGATCCACCAAATTGCCTTCCTTGCTCAGAAAGCCTGCTTGTTCGTGATCTTTTGTAACACAAAGTGTCACTCAAACAGTTACCACTGCCCCCCCCCCCTGTCCCTGTCAGAATATCAGGACTGTTCTATACAAAATAATCATTGTTTGATACATTATTCTGGAATGTCCCTCAGGAGCAGGCATGTACATGATATATCCCTTGCTGAGTCTCCCCACCACCACCACCCAATGAGATAGGATTTTTGTCACGAGGAAGGAATTGTACTTTACTGTTATGGGCTGTTGCATTTTACTTCAATGGGAATGCATATTTTCTAGGCTTTGTTTAAACAGACGGTTGGTACAAACTGTTGATTATAATATCAGCTGCATAATTTCACTTATTTTTTCAATAGAGATTATAGGGTAGTACAATGTTCGATGTGGTACAAGGAAGAAGGGCTGCTACTCAAGAGTAAGATTCTTCTGAGAGCTTGGTTCAGTTTATGGACTGTTTAGTCCAGGGATATTGGATTGCTCCAAAAGGGAATATGCTAGTTTCCTGCAAGGGGGGGGGGTATACTCTGTGGTACATGGGAACAGGCTTCCTCAAATGGCAGGGGACCTAGGGTGGCTGAGAGGTGGCTGCCATTCAACCCAGACTTTGCGAATGAGAATCTTTTGGAATCGTGTGCCATATTCTTCCTTCCAAGAAAAATCCAAGACATGGAGTGAAATGGTTTTGACCGCATTCTCCCTTTCAGAACTTCAGGACAAGACCACCCACCTCCTGCAACAGGCTTATCTTTCAAGCGGTGGAGATATATCTCAGTCTTCCAGGGCACTCCACCACTGACCTACCGGTACATGTTGAAGTTCTTCTATAACGGAGTTATTCTTCTACAGAGTGCAGCTTAGCTCAACAAGGCTAGGAGGCTGCTGTTGTGAATTGACAGTGTTTATCTTGCATACATCTCACCTTTAGATGAATTGCCTCCTTTCACCCTTCACAATATCTGAAACCCACTGCTTGTTGTTTTCTACACCCTCATGCGCTGTTGGTGGTGTTGATTATAGCCTCTTGAAACCTCTAGATGGCACTGTAACTCTGCCCAATGCAAAAGCACGGGAAGCAACAATATCAGTTTTTAAACGTTCCTTTCCTCCAGTGGATAAAGAAATCAAAGCCACTCAGTGATATGCTTCTAGCTCCTTATATACTGTTACGTATTGGGCAAGTACTGCAATCATTTGATTTATATATTGCTAATAGGATTTTGTGCCACGATACTCATGTATGCTTGATGGAGAATTTGGAAGCAATGCCTGAGCGATGAATAATGGCATAATTGTTGGTGCATGAATAAACAAGCAATTCACTTCAAGGAAATGTGCAAAAAAAATGTGGCTGATATTTCGTTTTCACCCACTAAAATCTTAATATCAAAAGTTGGTCTGTGTTGAGCAGTAGAGTTCATAACCATATGTTCCGTTCAGGGTATTGGGCGGAGCTGTCTCCTGGTGTGCAGGGCAAAAGGACATTCTTCAAATTCTAGAGAACCTCTTAATATAATGCTCCATATTTATAAGCTATCTGTCTGCACAGCATGCTTACCTCCTGAATTACTTTGCTGCCCCAGGTAGAAGAAGGGAAAGGAGTAGACGGTGATTTAGAAACTTGTTATCTTCTGGCAACAGCGAGGCTCATCAGTGCATCTTCCCACAATGAATGGGATTGCTGGCTGGGACTGATGGGATCCTTAGACCAAAATGCTGGGTTGGTTCTCAATTACTAGGCTCATTTAGAACAGGAAGCAGGATTAAGGCCCACATCAAGAGTGTGGTCCAGTACTAAACACTAGTGGACAATCATTCATGGCATGCTGCAGATTGTAGACATGTTGCCTTTGTAGTGCCATTTTCAAATTCCCACATCCCCTTTCTGAAAAAGAACAAGGAGCAGTCTTCTTCTTTGGCGATCACTCATATCTGAGTAAGATTGTCTTCCATAAACACGGTTTTAACAGTGGGTCCGTAAGTGACTGTGGAGGCAAATTCTGGATCCACATGTCCTTCCACAGTGGGGACATTGGTTTCCAGGCGGGAGTTGATCACAGTGTGGATTTGCCAAGCATGTCTTCCTCTTAGCATGTTTCTCCCTTGCGTCCTGTGTTCGAGCATCTTCAAAGTCCACTACACCTTTGGTAAAGGCTGTTCTCCAACTAGAGCGCTCGCAGGCCAGTGTTTCCCAGTTGTCAGTGTTTATACTACATTTTTAAAGATTTGCTTTGAGACAGTCTTTAACCCTCTTTTGTAGACCACCAGCATTACACTTTCCATTTTTAAGTTCGGAATAAAGTAGTTGCTTTGGACGGCGATCATCAGGCATCCGCATAACATGAGCAGTCCAACGAAGTTGATGTTGAAGAATCATTGCTTCAACACTGGTGATCTTTGCTTCTTCCCGTACACTGAGTTTCCCATCACTCATTTCACTCTTTGATCGGATGTTTACCAAAGCAAGTAAGCAGTACTGATGAAATAATGCTCTTGCTGAGATAACATCAGGAGTGCTTCTGTAACAGCCCCATGGGAACATATATTGCTATCTAATTAAGGCTTATTTTTCAGCTATCAGAAAGACAAATTTGTTTCTAACTGCAGCTAGCTGCTGCTGAATCTGAAGCCTGTGAGATTTAAAATGAATTATATGATACAGAGAGGGGAAGGAATAATAGGAAAGATCCAGTCCAAAAGCACACAGACACAGCTTGCTTAAACCGTGAACCTGGACCAGAGAAATGCTGCTGTCATGCAAATTCACATGGGAAATAGTCCCATCAGAATCAGTGAGGCTTACCGTACCTCTGAGCACTCAAAGTTGATGGCTGCTGACATCAGGGGACATCATCATAGCTAACTGGTCCCATTCATTTCAATGGAATTCAAGGTCCCTTCATACTGTGGCTTGGGGCATTTGTCTCTTGTATGTGACCCTGATGGCCATCTTTCTTGTAAATGGGCATCATATATTCACTCAGAACAGGCATCCCCCCAACTTCTGCCCTCCAGATGTTTTGGACTACAATTCCCATCTTCCCCGGCCACTGGTCCTGTTAGCTAGGGATCATGGGAGTTGTAGGCCAAAACATCTGGAGGGCCGCAGTTTGGGGATGCCTGACTCAGAAGAACCAGAGTATTGTGGAAAGTGTGTTTGCTTACTATTCACTCAGCAAAGGACCTGCCATATACCAGGTCATATTATTTGCAACATTTAGATCAGTATAGTTGCTTCTTGAATGACAATAGTTCCCCAGGGTTTCCGACAGTGATTTTCCCAATCACTTACTACCTTACCCTTCTCACTTGGGTTGCAGGTCCAACCCCCTGCAATACAGGAAGCACATCTAAAGAACCCCTGACATATGGCCACCCAAACTCTGTTTAGAAATCTCCACTGGAAGTGAGTCCATCACATTCTGCTGTAGTCCATTCCACTGTCAGGCAGCTCTTACTGCCAGAAAGTTCCTCTAAATGTTTAATCAGAATCTACTTCCTTGGAATTTTAAATCCATTGGTCCGTGTCCCAACCTCTGGAACAGCAGAAAACAAGTTTGTTCCATCATCCACCAGCCCTTCAGATATTTGAAGATGGCTATTATATCACAGGAGTGCCTGGCGTGCTCTGGTCCATGGGGTCACGAAGAGCCGGACACGACTAAACACCTAAACAACATCTTATCACTTCTCAGTTTTCTCTTCTCCAGGCTAAACAGCCCCAGCTCTCTCAACCATTCCTCATAAGGCTTGCTTTCATTGATCATCTCCCTCGAATGGTTGTGGACTCTCCTTTCTTAGAGGTTTTTAAGCAGAGGTTGGATGGCCATCTGTCATGGATCCTTTAGCTGAGACACCTGCACTGCAGGGGGTTGGACTAGATTTACCCTCGGAGTCCCTTCCAACTCTACAATTCCATGTTCTTGGTCGCCATCCTCAGCACAGATTCCAGCTTGTCAATATTGAACTGGGCACAGTACTCCAGGTGTGGTCTGACCAAGGCAGAATAGAGTGGGGCTATTACTTCCCTTCATCTGGACACTATGCTTCTGTTGATGCACCCTAAAATAGCATTAACTTTCTTTTTCTTTTATTTCTGGTGCATCACACTGTTTCCTTTATGGAAAATAATAATCACATTTTAGAAGTGTCCACCACACACAGTAAAAATGCCTATGATTGGGAAGGCTTTATCCACTCTGAAGGAGCTACTGTGCCTGCAAATTTCATCCACTTCCATCAATAGGAAAAAAGTTAAAGCATAAAAATGAATTTAAAAATCCCTAATAGTGAAAGTGTTGAGAGGAATGAAGGAGACCAATTAAGCTGCCTCTGAATTGGCTATTTTATAAAGTGCAGAATTGTGTGAACCAAATCTTGTACTCCAGGGAACACCCTTAGTAGTTGATAAACTTTTTTTAAAAAAAGACAATTTACACAGCACTATTTTACAGTTGGGGACGCAGGTGGTGCTGTGGGTTAAACAACAGAGCCTAGGGCTTGCTGATCAGAAGGTCGGAGGTTCAAATCCCTGCGCTGGGGTGAGCTCCCGTTGCTGAGTCCCAGCTCCTGCCAACCTAGCAGTTCGAAAGCACGTCAAAGTGCAAGTAGATAAATAGGTACCGCTCCAAGCGGGAAGGTAAACGCTGTTTCCATGCGCTGCTCTGGTTCGCCAGAAGTGGATTTGTCATGCTGGCCACATGACCTGGAAGCTGTACGCTGGCTCCCTCAGCCAATAATGCAAGATGAGCGCTGCAACCCCAGAGTCGGTCACGACTGGACCTAATGGTCAGGGGTCCCTTTACCTTTTATTTTACTTTTTTTGTAAAAAAAAAACCTTTTATTTTACAGTTGGATCATCCTTTCCTAATATTAATGTCCACAGCCAAGTAAGATAACAAACCACCACAGTCCTGCTGATGACTGATTGTGCAAATGCTCATTAGATCCATTACCTAATTAGCTAGCGCATTAGCACTGAAAGCCTTTTGTGTACATATAATATGCAATACTTTATGTATAATGGTTGTGCAAGGCAAATTGGAAAGATGTCATATCTGGGCGATGTTCCTAATTAAAAGGCTTTCTATAACCCAAACATTGTAATTGCTGTGTACTCACAATGTGATCTCTGACTATACAGATTTAAAAAAAAGAATGTACCCATGAAATGGAGCATAGAGTGGCACAGATTGCTTATGCAGAGATTTCAAATGCTTTAATTCAGACAGATAATGCCTTAGGGAGGCCAACCACTAGCACCCAATCCCCTAGAACAGATGTGTGGTGCAAGCTGGAGGACATATATACAAGACTCAAATACAGACTGTATACACATTACTGCCTTAAAATGCAGCTAAACTGTTCATTTGCTCAATTCACATCAAAGCTGGTTTCAAGGGGAAATATATAAAAGCGTAGTATTCCCAAAAATGACAGGATATATTGTGACCAATGTTATGTGTACATCACTTTGCAAACCAGGAGTGGGAAGTGCATATGCCACCGTATATAGGGTTGCCATACAGCTGATATTTCCTGGAAGTATATCGGGAATATCACAGTTGGAAGCAGTGTCTGGGCAGAAATTGGCAAAAGTATCCAGGAAAATCTGGCATACAGTATGGCAACCCATGTCAGTAGTGTTGTTTTTGCCGATGTTCCTTAAAAATAGCTCGGAGACATCAATTTATATTTTTATTTTTGCGATTGTGACAACAACTATGGCCAGTTGTTCAGTTCCAGCACCATGAATTGGGCTCGAAAGCACAAATAGGCAGCCAGTGGCAGCTTTCAGAACTGATGTTTTAGTATGCGACCCCATCAGGCTTTATTGGTTATAATTCTGGCAGCTGCACTAATTGCAGAATTATTTTTAGCATTACAAAGGCATCCCCATGTACAACAGATTACAATAATCCAACTGGGATTAGTATTTTTCATCACCGTGTTCATCCAGTTGTACTTAATTTACACAGATTAGAGATTGCTTTTGGCGTCTTCCTTGTTGATTTGTGGTTTCATGATTTTGTAGAAACTCCAGCCCCAACTAATCTGATGTTTACGCCTAATTTTGGATCATTTGTGAATAAATTCAGTAGCATAACTCTCAATACAGATGCATGGAGGACTAGTAGTAGATAGAGGAATAGAGTTCAAAATAGATGGAAGTTAATTGTTAGTTTCCATCTATTTTGAACTCTATTCCTCTACTTTGTTTTTCTAACTTATCCTCTTATCCCATGACTACCAAGTTTCTTCAGAAGTCTCTTTTGTCCCTTTTTAATAGCTGGGATGAGCACTGTTCAAAAGTCCCATTGTTCTAGGTGCATTTTGCAATAGGAAAAAACAAAATTTCAGATTAAAACTGCAGAGTGGAAGGGAAGCAAGACCTTTTTCTGCCTCCCCGCTTCCAGCTACTCTCTGAAGACTGGAGAAGAGACCCTCTTAAGGATATTGGGGGGATGGGCAGAGGAAGGACTATACTATGTGAAAAATGAACATAATATTTTAGCTGCAGTTCATTCATTTTCAGCTTTGTATTTGTTATAAAGAAAGCACGCCTCGACATTCCATTGTTGCACTCATAACCTAGGTTTAAGGTGCCTTTTAGCTCCTAGCTTTCATATCTCAGTTTCTAATACTGGGGCTGGGCCTCTTTAAACATGCTCAGTGTGATATCAGCTCTTGCATAACATTCAGTCAATTTGGCCACTGGTAGGAAAAAGGATAAAATCATTTTACCCTGTGTCAACACTTTTGAGAACATAACAACGGTTTTGCTCATCTCTGTATTTGATCAAATGTTTTTCACTTGTAGAAATATGACTATTTTGTGCTCACAAGCAATTGTTTCTAATCCATTCAACAATGGGTTAACTGGAACACACCAACATGTACTACAATAGCTGACTTTCAGTACTGGTTTCCTGTTTCCGATTTGTATCTAGCTTCCGCCACATAATTCTCTTCTTTTTTAACACCCTCATGCAGATTTTGGGTTCTAAGTCTAAAACGACTTAGAATTACTATTTAGAAAACAACCCAATCTCAGCCAGAACCCTTGATGAATGGAGTTCTGCTCAAAACATTATTACAAAGTAGATCAGCTTCATATCAGAGCGTTGAAGTTTTTATTACCTTTCCATTTCAAGTAATGGTTCCCTTGTCACAAGGGCTTAATAATGTGAATAGAGGGCATCTTTTAGCTTGACAGCAAGATTGATATAATCTGCATCATAACTCAAGAACAGATATGCAAATCAGAAATATTTCTTGAAGCAGTGAACTGGTATATAGTCTGCAGGATGAAGCCTGTGAATACATGGCCATTCGCTGTTTTGCAAAATGCAATAGTTCTTTCGGATTCAGGGGCGATAACACTAGTGGAGAGTCGTTCTGTGCTTTTATTAAGCAGCAAGCTTGAATACAGAATAAAAGGCAGTGAAACAGTCTTAAAGCATAACAACAGAGCACAAACAAGATAAAATACTTTTCCATTCAGTTTTTGGGAGCTCCAAGGAATGTGAACAGAGAGACTAAAGCAGGCTAGTACACAGCCCTCTCCAAGCTCAAAAGATTAGACCCCATCAGGAGATTTATATAGCGTGGCTATGTGATGGCTAGCATATTAGATTCCACCTAAACATTAGGAAGAACTTCCTGACAGTAAGAGCTGTTCGACAGTGGAATTTGCTACCAAGGAGTGTGGTGGAGTCTCCTCCTTTGGAGGTCTTTAAGCAAAGGCTTGACAGGCATATGCCAATAATGCTTTGATGGTATTTCCTGCTTGGCAGGGGGTTGGACTGGATGGCCCTTGTGGTCTCTTCCAACTCTATGATTCTATTATCTCTCCTGTTCCAGAAGCCATTATTGGGATGGTATAAGGATGTTACATCACTTGCAAGATGAGCTAGGCTAATAAACAGGAGCCAAAACAAATACAATACCTTGTTACGCAGATGCAATAGTTACAACATATAGAAGAGAAGAAGAAGAGTTTGGATTTGATATCCCGCTTTATCACTACCCGAAGGAGTCTCAAAGCGGCTAACAATCTCCTTTCCCTTCCTCCCCCACAACAAACCCTCTGTGAGGAGAGGCTGAGAGACTTCAAAGAAGTGTGACTATCCCAAGGTCACCCAGCAGCTGCATGTGGAGGAGTGGGGAAGTTATCTCAGTTCACCAGATTATGAGACTACCGCTCTTAATCACTACACCACATAGAGCGCAATAGGCTGAATGGTAATGTTTGTAACAAATTTCTTTACTGGTTACTTCCTACAAGTTGGTAACCGCACTTATAGAACGTTGTTACCCACGTACGGTGGTGTCCGCAGCCATACAGAGAACTAAAACTAAGGATAGATCTACACTTTTAAAAACCCGGACTGACATCCATGAGAACCAAGAGAATCCATTCTTCCTTAGAATTTAATCACATGACGAGAGACATTGAGAGAATATTGAAACGCCATTGGCATATCTTAAATGAGATTCCTGGTTGTGAGGTCCCTCCACTCTTTGGGAAACAATGCACTAGATCCCTTTGAGATATACTGGTACACACCGATCTAAAACCCATACCACAACAACAGACTTTAATAACATCCCTGAGAGGTTTTTTTCAAGTGCGGACACTGCGTTGCATGCAGATACGCACTTCCAGTAAAAGAGCTCACCAACAGTGAGGGTTTTAAATGCACCATATGATCATTTGCTACATGTGCTACTGCACACACTGTATATGTAATAAAATGCACATGTGGTTTATATGTGGGACAAACCACAAGACCAATCAGAACTAGGATATCGGAGCATCATTCTAGGATCAGAAATAGAATTTTGGATGCTCCTCTGGTATCCCATTTCATCCAAAAATCTCACACTGGGGATGACCTGACATTTTTTGTACTTTGGACCTATCACGGACCTCCTGAAAATGCAGGAAGAGTCCTTACACAGAAGGGAGGCAGATTTGTTTTCTTACTCAACACTCTTCATCCTTGAGGTTTAAATACTGATTTGGACTATACCTGCTTCTTATAATGACATATCCCATACAAGCTATGTGAAATATATACTATATAAGAGCTCTGCCTATGACACACCATTGTGGTCATATTCCTTTAAGACTGCATATAGGTTAATTATCTACACCTGTCTCATCACATGGTTTTGCTTATTAAAGCTGTATTGGGACTCATTGGCCATTACTATTGAGAATCGTCCAATAATCATTGCTTACATGGAAGCCGCCCAGAGAGGCTGGGGGTACCCGGCCAGATGGGCGGGGTATAAATAATAAATTATTATTATTATTATTATTATTATTATTACATAATCTGTTACACACTTCAATGGTATGTACAAACTCTCTTCTAAAGCTTGATAATGTATGAACTCTATTTTTTAGTCCTGATATAACAGATTTATTATTTGTAATTTCTACATGTCAAATATTAATCATTGTATTATCAAGTGTTTATATTTATATTATATAGAACTATTAACAGCTGAGGAAGCCCTTCAGGGTGAAACAAGGAAATATCCGGAAACCTTGTTCTACTCAACCCAGCTGCCTGAGCCAGCCTGCCTGTGTCTGCCACCAATGCTAGCCAACCTCATCAGTTGTATCGTCCATGATATTCTGTGGACCTTTCCTTAACCACATTTGAGGACTGTGTAATATATGAACTCAAACAAGAATGTATTAAGAAAGGAAGAAATATATCTGCATTGGATTTAATTAAATAGGATATATACCTTGCTTAAGGATTGTATATAGTGTACATCAGGGGTCAGCAAACTTTTTCAGCAGGGGGCCGGTCCACTGTCCCTCAGACCTTGGGGGGTGGACTATATTTTTTAAAAAAATATGAACAAATTCCTATGCCCCACAAATAACCCAGAGAAGCATTTTAAATAAAAGGACACATTCTACTCATGTAAAAACACCAGGCAGGCCCCACAAATAACTCAGAGATGCATTTTAAATAAAAGGACACATTCTACTCATGTAAAAACATGCTGATTCCCGGACCATCCACGGGCAGGATTTAGAAGGTGATTGGGCCGCATCTGACCCCGGGCCTTAGTTTGGGGACCCCTGGTGTACATCCTGGACTAGATTCGTATGTTAGGAAGTAACCAGTAAAATTTGTTACAAACATTACCATTCAGCCTGTTGTGCTCTATATGTTGTAACTAATGTGCTACCAAAATGTTATTTCTATTTCAGATGATCCCAATTGTAGGGAGGATTGGATATTTTTGTTGGGAATTCCATTCCTCCCATGCTGCAGATGTGTGTGGGATTGTTACATGTCACATGTGTTTACATTCTAGCACTGATTGTTGGAGTCTTGTGAGAGGAAATTGAGATACGCTGTTTCCCCTCTGTATAGCTTTTGCAGCTCTCTCCGAGGAAGAAAGACAGAGAGGAGCCATGTTTTCTTTGTTCTGTTATATTTGATTTAATTTGCAATAAATTAGGCTTAGATGTTACTCTTCAAGGCTGAGCTTCTGTTTTGAACTCTGCTTGTCGTGTGCTCATGTCCCTGGATATGGGCCACATCAGTGTGACGGGAGACCAGAGGAACGAATCCTGGGTGATGCTGAGTTGGGGGGGGAGGCACCAGGCCTCAATGTTATCACCCAACAGTTTTAAGGATTGGCAGTTATCCAAACTAATTGGCAAGGGAAGAAACCACGAATTAAATATAAAATACTATTAACGGATATTAAGGAAAGAGGCATTTTTGCATTACCATATCTAAAGCTTTATTATGAGGCCTCATGTCTGTGTTGGTTAAAAGAATGGATGACTGCAAAATACTGATATATTGGACATAGAAGAATGGGACAACAGATATGGGTGGCACACCTATTTAGGCTATAATAAAGTTAAAGTACATAGGGAATTTCTAAATCATATAATTTGAAAATCTCTATATACAGTGTGGGACAGATATAAAAATTTGCTGGAACCAACGACACCTTGGTGGCTGTCACCTTTAGAGGCTTTCTCAGTAAAGAGAAAGAATAATGAAAACAAATTGGGGAACTTATAAAGAAATTCTTGAGAAAGAGCATAACCAACTCAAACTAACTTTTTTTTTAAGAAATCAGACATTGTACGGATCGGCTACAATACCACCAATTAAATGATGTCTTAAAAATAGACAGGAAAATTGGGTTTGAGAAACCAAACATCAAAGCTATATAAAGAATTACTAAAAAACAGAAAGGAAACACTATCCAAAACCTAAAACTCCTGCTGGACTGGGAGGTCAAGGATGAAGAGATCAAAGAAGTGATAATTAAATGGGCAAAAGATGGAGGATTGGGAACGATTATGGCAAAAAGATTTAAAATTTACAGCTTGCTACACAATAAAAGAAAACTTCATGAAAATGCTATACAGGTGGTACATGACCCCCAGCAAATTGGCCAAAATATATAAATCAAAGTAAAATGTATGCTGGAGGTGTAACCAAGGGAAGGAACAATGTACCACATGTGGTGGGGTTGTGACAAAAATTTTAGAAATCTGGAATACTGTCTATGAAGAATTTTAAAAAATGTTCAGATAAACATTTGAGAAGAAACCTGAAGCCTTTCTTCTAGGCATTATGAGAATCGATATTTCAAATGATTAAAAAAAAATGGTGTTCCTATATGCTACAACAGCAGCAAAAATTTTAATGGGAAAAACTTGGAAGGGGGATAAGGACACCAACAAAGGAAGAATGGCAAACCATACTGTGTGAGTATTTGGAATTAGCAAAAATGACAGAGGCAATTAGGAACCAACCAAACCCAAAACTTAAAAAGGAGTTGGAATGTGTTAAAGAGTATCTGGGAAAACATTGCTCTCAGGTAAAATCCTTGATATGTTTTGACTAAATTTTGCTATTTAAAGAACAGGTAGATAAGGTAGATTATGTAGTAGAAGGGTAATAAGAAAAAACAACACAGTTGAAAAGAGAGGGAAGATGTAAGAAGCTGGAATGAGGTGGTTGGAAAGTCACTTGTGAAGAAATATTGTTACTGTTTGGACCGTATATGTGTACAATATATGTTAAAGAATGAATGGAATATGAATGATAAACTTAAAACTCAGTAAGAAGCTTTTTAAAAAAAGGAATAGCCTAACTGTTGTCTATGCTCTGGTAACACACAATAGAAACCAAGATCACGGATAAATGTACTCAACCACAAAACAGATATAAGATATAAGACCGTTTTTTGTAACCCATCTATGCACCCTGCTGGATTAAATACCGATATAGATTATAACTGTTTTGTATAACTGGAGTCTATATGACCTGCAAGAAACAGTAAGCTCCACTTCATGGTCCGTTCTTCCTTCTCTAGAGTCATATTATTATTTTGTCTGTTGTACATTTATTATTGCTTGCCTCTTTCTCCTTTAAATGTGTTTTTAAAAAGGTCTGAATTGATAACACCTGTGACTCTAACAATATGACCTATATATAGCTTGTTTTATATGATGTTTGTGATTTGAATCCTTATCTTGTGCTGGTCTGTTTCCTTACTCTGACCCTTACTGGTATGTATACATATAACCTTTTTATTAGTTAACAGAATGTAAAATTGTATAGATGGGTTACAAAAAAACTGTCTTATATCTCTTTGCAACACATAGTATACCTGTTTGCTGATGAAGCTAATCTGGCGAAACAAGGACTATAATCCGGATAACCTTGTCCCTGGATTGTGTGCCTCTTTGTGAGAATTTCAACTGCATTTGTTGGATTGGCGGGATTACAGAACTTTCGCCGGACTCTACAATATGTGCTGTACACCTTTGATAATTACTTTCTTACTTCATGGACTAGCAGTACTACAAGCATTATCGTTGGAATGAACTCTTGCATACCTTTGAACATCCTACAGTACTCTATGTCAGTGTTTCCCAACCTTGTGCCTCCAGATGTTTTGAGACTACAATTCCCATCATCCCTAGCTAGCAAGACCAGTGGTCAGGAATGGTGGGAATTGTAGTCCGAAAACAGCTGGAGGCACAAGGTTGGGAAACACTGCTCTATGTGAGCAAGGGACTTGATTTGAATTTGGAAACATTGACATCTTAGTTTTGGTTTAGTTTATCCTATATAATAAAGTGCAAGTGTCTCTGTGTCCAGTATTCCCTGTGTCCCTGGGTTTGCGCTACTGTGCATGTGCCCCACGGACACAGGGATTGGACGCAGAGACTTGACGCACACACACACACACACACACACACGCTCTCCCCACCCCCCTCTGCCTACCGTTTCCCTCGCAGTCCTCAGAAGAATCGCGGCCTTCTCCTGGGCACCCGCTGGCCAGCTGGGCTCAGCGGAGTGCCCTGACGCGGCGGCCATGGGAGGGGCCGTCCCCCCCACGCGCTGCCGCCCCAGAAAGAGACCGAATCGCGGCTTTCTCCTAGGCGCCCGCTGGCCAGCTGGGCTCAGCGGAGCACCCCGACGAAGCGGCGGCCGTGGGACGGGCCAGCCGCCCCCCCCCACGTGCCGCCGCCGCAAAAGGCCAAATGTTCTTGCGCCCGTGAATGACACTAGTATATAATAATTATGCAATTTTGAGACAATTATCAGCTCGCCACGTCTGTTTTGTGGTTGGTTATGCTCTGGTAACTTCAAGGTTAGATTACTGCAATGCATTATACATAGGGCTGCCTCTGAAGACAGTTTGGAAACTTCAGCTAGTGCAGAATTCAGCGGCCAGGTTGCAAGATAGTCTGAGCATATTACACCGATTCTGGTCTGACTGCACTGGCTACCAATTAGTTTCTGGGCCCAATTCAAAGTGACCTATAAAGCCTTAAACGGCTCAGGAACGCAATAGCTCAAGGACTGCCTCTTCCCATATGAACCTACCCGGACCCTTTGTGTGCCTCCTCCTCAAGAGGTCCACAGGGTGGCAACACGAGAACGGGCCGTCTCTGCAGTGGCTCCCCATCTGGGGAATGCTCTCCCCAGGGAAGTTCACCTGGCACCTTCATTATACACCTTTAGGTGCCATGCAAAAACGTTCCTTTTTAACCAGGCCTTTGGTTGATCTTATTGACACCCAACACCATTTTAGAATGTGACTTTGGGGGGGGGGTGTTATTGGGTTACTGCTTTTGGTTTGATTTTATATGTTGTGGTCTTGTTGCGAACCGCCCCGAGACCTCCGGGTATAGGGCGGTGTATAAGTTGAATAAATAATAAGCAACAATAATTAATCCTGCAGCTATACTACTGCTGGCAGGCAATTCAGCCTTCAGATGGCCCAGATATGGGTTGTCCCACATCCTGGCCAATACTTATCCTGAACACAAGCGACAAATCAAGACAATAAAGCAAAAAAAAAAAAAAACCCTTGAGAGTCCTAAAGGGTTAATCCCTTCAGGATGCACCAATAAGCAAGGAAGGCAAATCGTACAAACCAATGAAGCTATCTCCTCGAAATACAAAATTCTTCCGCAATGGGTCCCCCCTATATTCCACCCCTTTGGTATGTACAATTTGCCTCCATGCCCTGGCACTCTTTTACTTCAGTTTTTAACATGCTATATTTTTTGCATACAGTTTTTGAGTTCTGACATACAAAAGGCTTACTAATACAAATGAAATTGCTACAGAAATCAAAAAGAACATCATACTAGATTCAGAATATTTTTCATCATTGGACTCCAACCTGAGAAAATGTCCCACCGATCATGCAACATCAGATCTTCTATGCCTTGGGTAACCCGAACTAACTCAGCTCACTCTTGCTTAATTCCTATCTTCATCCCTTTATCATTTTGGGATAAAGCATGCAATTTGGCCTGAACGTCCTTACTTTCCCATAGCATTTGGGCTACTGAAGCCCCAAAGAGGCAGAAGCAGCTTTGATCAGAAGTCATCACACTAGCCCTCTTTGTAGGAGGGGCAGAGCATCAATTACCTGGTTGCCTTGGCTGGCTATGGGATGTAGCTCCTGCTGCAAGTTGAGCCTGAAGGTGTTCAGATCCCACTTTGAAGGGTGGGGAGGGCTCACCCTCTATTCCTCACGTCACACAATCGACTGCTCAATGGCACTAGTACTCAATGTCCCAAAGAAAGCTTGTTCAAATGAATTTCTTTGTTTTCTACTCCTGCTTGATTCTTAATGATAAGTAGCAGAACTTGAAACATCGTCCATGCAAATGTCGCACTGAGAATTCCACAGGTATGCATCTTGCTGATGGCTGGACAGAACTCTGGTGACCCCAGTGGAGGATCTATTACAGCTTGCTCTTGGTATCAGTGACTTCTGGAGGAAAACCAAAGGCTGAAGACCTTTATAGAAGCTATTGAAGAAAAACCATCCTGGCTTGAAAGAAAAGATGAAGGCAGTGAAGACATGGAATGCTCTCAGTCTAAAACTCAAAAGACTCCTTAGGTGGTGTGAAGAATCCCTATGGCTATTTTTGTTTCTCATTTTATATTTATTTCTATTATGGTTTTTTTAAATTAAAAAAAAGGTTTGTTTCAAATAAATTGCTGCTTGTCCTCCTTAATAAAAGACAACTGCATATTCTAAGAAAAAATCATGGAAATTCATAAATTCCGCAATACTTTAATGGGAATGGCATTCACATTAAAACACATGCCATTCAAATTTCCTGCATAACTCAGAAAACTTTTATCCCAAGGTAGAAGAGATGAACCAAAATAGTTCAAGTTGTTGAGGAACTTCTACCTTATTTAATAACCACCTGTATTACAAAGAAAATCTGTGGCGTATATCTCCTTTGCTTGTTACAGTTTGAAAATATGGTCCCAGATTGTGTAGACTGTGGAGTGTGGGAATGTGATATTTCTATAGCCTCTTGAAAATGAAACATTGCTTTGTGTATTCAGTTCCTCACTATTTATGCCTACCACACCCCTTCACTAAATCCTAGTGCAAGTGCTCTGGAACATTCACTGTTACAATTTTGGGATTTTTCAAGACAAATGAAAATCTGTTTTATGCTTACAATGCTATACTCACCCTTGGCCAATTCATCATCATCATCATCACTACAAAACCCATTTCTCACATAGTGGACAAGGTGTTCTCCAAGGGACTGCATGGCCATCAAACAATTATATATAAAAAAATAAATATAAGAAATCATTGCATTCAGCTGAGGAAGGGAACAGCTTTGCCTGCATTCCTCATATAGCAGTGAGAAATCCAAACATGGGAAAGAAGTCATTAACACATTGTGGCCTGGAAGGAAAGCACTGTATAGCTTGTCAATGGGCTGTCATATCACCTAAGATCTGGAACATTCATGAAGACCTTTCTCCAGCTGCCCATGGCATTGGACACTAGCTGGGTGTAGTAGAAATTCAGAAAATAAATGGTTAACCCAAGGAGGCCTTGCACAATTAACCCTTCATATGACCATATGGAAGCAGGACTTTACAGTTCTCAGCTCAGCAGTAGTGATTCTAATGCTTGCCGACTGCTGCTGACTCAATTGCTCGCAATCTACAGCTGTAGATCAATTTCTTTGCTTGCCTGCTAGCATAGATCATGAGACTGTTGGGTTTTTAGTGTCTACATGTGATTCTGCAGCTACTCACATTGAGCAATTAAGAGTTGGCTTACAGCCAAGAAAAAGTAGGTCAAGACAAACTCTAATCTGCCTGGAGATAGATTTAGTAACAACCTGGTGATTGGTTGAGGGGCCAATAAAGGCAGGCACAATCATGACTCCATGTGGGTTGATAGTGGTTGGAGAAGGTTGTATAGAGAGAGTAGTGAGAGGAAAGGATTTGTACTGTTTATTGTTTTTCCAAAGACTGAAGTTTGTATATAGTCTGGAGACTGCTGTAAATAAAGTTGTATATAGTGGCAGTGAGTTCCTGCGTCCATTCTACTTGCCAACGCTTTGCAGCCAAGGAGCTTCCTGTGTATCTGCACATACTGTGCTGTGTCCAACTGGTTTTAGTTGGCAGTTTACATCAGGTTCAGCCTTGCTGGCCTTCAACAGAGACACCTCCCCCCCCCCCGAGCCAGGTAAAAGTAGCTTAGCAATTTAGCCTCATGACTTGGGGCAGACAATGATATAAAAATCCTTGCCATGTTTATCAGAGAAATAGGGTGCTCTGATGCATGTTTGAACAGATGTAGGCATAGCCTGGCCAGACTGAGGTCTACTCTGCTGCTACATCCCTGGGGCTCACACCCAGACGAGAGAATGCCACTTGTTCCGTATGTTCATCTATTCTATCCTTGTGTAAGATAAGCCTGCTGCTCAGTAAATTCCAGCCTTTCTTCATTGTGTTTGCATTTGGTTCAGAGAGATAAAATAAAAAACCTAATAGAAAAAAACCATTTTGCCTTTGGTGAAACACTGGGGAAGGGGGAGGACTATACACAATTTTTGCTTTAGGTGCAATCTCTGGAACATAACCCCCTGTCAGTTGTGGGCTTACTGTAACGTGGCTTGAGTAATAGGACGGTACTGTATCCCTGTAACGAAAGTGCTTTCTTGCTGTCTCCATCCAATGGAACAAATTCATTACATGGAAAGTATTTTTTCGGGGTGGCAGGGGGTGACATCATCAAATAAGATAGCTGCTTAATTTGCCAACCATATACTGTTGTTTAAATGCAAATTAAATTCTCAAAAACAAGAGCCTCAGATGGGGTATGCCTCATAGAAGAAAGAAAAACAAACCTGGTCTGCTCAACTCGTGGATTTCACCTTCTCCTCCTTCAGCAACCTTGCCAGTGTCACCAGGCCCACAGAAAGCAACAGTGCTGGCCAGGATCTCACAAAGTGGGAACAGAGAGACAAGTCTGATGAACAAGAAGAATTACAACAACTGAACTAGTGGGTCCAGATCTGCAAACAACTGGCTCAGGATTGGTCCAAGACTGGTCCATAGCTCTTTTCCTTCTGAGAAAGGATATTGCTAACTAACTCCGACAAAACTCTAACTGAAACGCAGAGTACCAAAAATGAAGTCTTTGTCCAGAGCCTTCAGTACAAAGCATCCTTAAGATCCCTTCAACGATCACAAGCAGAATAAAAAATTCGAATGGAAGACATTCAGACTGTGAGAGATCCTTTAACATTAGGGCCACAGAGTTGTCGGAGGACTTTGGGGAGCAAAACTTTCAAGAGGCCTTCCTCTCACACATCAATTCTTTTTCAGGATCTCTCTCCAAGGACTTTGCAACAGAGATGAGAGTTCTGAGCTTATTCCCTGGTGCTAACTGCACCTGGAGTTCCGTATAATTGGGGCTACCCTTTTAAATTATGAGTAAGCCACAACATCATAACCAAATCAACAACAAAGCTAAAAAAAGTACTCAATTAACAGCCTGAATTGAAATACCAGGAAATACAGTAAAGAAGAAACAGTTCCAGATAACCATTCCTGGCAGCTCAAGCTGAAAAGAGGAAGGGGAAAAAACGCAAGACAGACTTTATGGGAAAGGAAAACATATTCTGAACCCAACAGGGCTGCTTAACATGGATATATAACTTGACAGTGATTAATCCCACCTCCTTGAAATGTTTCTGGGAGGAGGGGGGGGCCCACCAGGTTTCCTCTGACTTGTCCCTGCTGCATCTGATTCAGAGTTTTCTGTGGGTCTGTCAGTGATTTGAGGATTGTTATTATTTTGGAGGGAGAGGAGAGCAGGAATTATTATTATCTGGTAGTACGGGGCAGGGGAGCCCACTGCTTCGCTCCTCAGAAATTGAAACCATCAATATCTTTGACCATGCCCCTGGGGAATTAGTATTACCAATGGGAAGTGAAATACTGCCCCCTTCCCTTATGGAGGCCTGGCTCATGCCTTCTCCAAAGTACAACCACCCTCTGAACTACAAAAATAGCTTCCCAAATTTGTTGAATTAGATGATTATGGTTCATACTCTTCTGCTTTAATTTGGGAGACTTTCAAAGCCATGGTTAGTGGAATTTTAAATAGCAAACATAAAAGAATCAAAAGAGAAAATGCTGTTACTTCTACCATCACCCAAAAATGAGGAATGTGAAAAGAAACACAAATCCACTGCAAGCAAAAGGGTCAACAGTAAATTACTATGCAAGAGAAGAGAATGAGAATAATTAACAATACCCAAAATAAAAGAATCAATGCAATACTCAAAACAAAAATGCCATTAATTTGGCAATAAAAACTCTAGATTACTAGTTAATTAACCCCATAAGTGTTAATCTAAAAGGCAGGTCCACTCTTTTTAATTTGGTGGCCTAAATATTCCAAAATTAACTCCAGAAATATCTCCTTTTACTACCGTCTTTCTCATATTATAAGACATGTCTTATATTTATTTTTTCCTCAAAAAAACACACTATGACTTATTTTCAAGGGATGTCTTATTTTTTTCCTCCTCCTCCTGCCGCGGCCGGCATTGCTGCTGCGCCTATCACTATGTCTTATTTTCGGGGTATGGCTTATATTCCTTGAATGCTTAAAAATCCTGCTATGGCTTATTTTATGGGTATGTCTTAAAATATGAGAAACAGGGTATAAAGAAACTGTAAAAACTGAAAGCCCTTTAAATCAGCAGCTCCAGATACATGGTGTGTCTTTACAAAACTTTTATGGACCAGTTGACACCATCTTAAAACTTATTTTTGCTAGCGAGTCAGGGTGGGGGAGGGGATCCCCAATACTTGGAAAAATAAAAACAAGCAGTTGACTCTTGTTGCCAAATATCTCTCATCAGTGTATATAATAAGCTTTTTACATGATTACTAGCCTTAGTTTTACCAAGTTACATACATCCAGAACAAGCAAAGTGACAGACTATGGATACTGTAGATACATCTACTTAAAGTGATAGTTGTTCAACTACAGAACAGTATTTTAGAAAGAACGTTGTATCATTCACCTTGTTACCACTTTAGGGAAAGGGAAGGATGGGTCAAATGTTTATTATTATTGATGTTTGTTATATTGTGCCTTCTATGTTTCGATATATGTACAAAAACCAAACAGATTTTTTTTTAAAAGTATTTTTAAATAGCGTCTTCTGCAGTGACTGCAAACTATTCCAGACCTGTCCATGGTTGGGAAAATCCACAGGAATACGCCTTCATTTCCCTTCAATAGCAATGACATTCAGTTATTAACAGCCTAAGCCATGTTCAAGCCAGTGAGGTGAAAGGCTATTTGTATCCTGTTACCAATCCCCCTGAGCCAAACAGGCATTCTATGGTGCTTTTCTTAATCCGGTTACCCAAAGCCAATTTGTTTCTTTATAATGAATTGTGACTTAAGATTGTACAGGGAGTACTAGAAGGGGATGCACAACGCAAAGCAAACACCCGCCCTTCCCCCATGCAGGCACATTTTTATATAGATCTTTCAATAATATTCCTTGCTGTCTAAAATTAATTCTACACCCACCTTTAATTTTTTTTTAAAAAGACAGCTACTCCTGCATTTTCCTTTATAAGACATAGTTTGCTTTCCTTTCGTTTTCGGAAATAATTTGCCAACTCCGATTAGTTCACTACAACTTAAACCAAGCTAATGCTTATATAGTTAGGAATCTGCTCCTATGCTGCCATGTCATTTAGAAGGGGGAAATATCACATAGGATATTATCAAAGGCAAGCCCCATAAGTGGAAGCTGCACAAATTGTGCGCGTCAGAAGCCCCTGTTCGTTTTAATGGGCTCGCACAGAGAAACATGCCCTAGGAAAAGCACACCCCCAGTCTCAGATTGCACTCCGTATTCATGGACAAAATAAGCAGCTGGGGAGGTAAAAATCCCCAAGCCTCATATCGTGCGGAGAATGACAACGGTTAAATATAGATGTCTGTCACACTTGCTTCCAGCAGTCCAAATAGATTATACAATTGAGAGGCTAAGTTAAGATTAAAGAGCAATGATTTGGAGATGTTACCCTAAATCATTTCAATGAAGAATAATGAAGGTTTAAATTTGCTTAGCATCAAGATGGGCAACTGAGGTTAAGAAAATAGGTCACCCAGGACGTTGTAACACCACTGGCAGGGAAGGGGTATAAATGAAGGCAGATGCCCTTTGCTCATGCCCTTTGTACTTATCTCCTTAATTATTTCACTTGGTCTGCCACACAGCTTCACCGTGCTTGACAAAGAGCAGAAAATCCAGTGATAAAGATTGGCTTTCCTTTAAAAGAAAAAAAAAGAATAAACTCCAGCTGAAGATCCTTGAGCTGTGAAATACAGCGATCACTAGTTTGCATGATAGAGGCTCTTACACAACCTTTAGCCACGGTGAAACAGGTAGAAATTAACATGCAGGACCTTTGCCTGGCAAATGCAGTGATAGCAAAAGCTACCCCTGTTGATTTCTGTCTGTTTGTGAAACTGTGTAAAAAGTTACAATAGTCTCAAATCTTGTGTGACAAGCACACAGAGTGCAATTAGCTTGAGTGTTTGTGTGTGGGGGCGGGGGAGGCTTGGTTAATTTCATTCACAGGTTGTACATTGACAATAAAGGTATTATTATATTAATCCACATCACAACAAGCCTCTCCAGGTATGCGCTGTCGTGTGTCTGTGTCATGTTAAACAAATTTTACCCAGTTGCTAACATTGCCTTCTTTGGCAAAGCAAAGGATAAATGTCCATTAGCTAGAAAGAATGATTTGGTGGGCAATTCCTTTTTTCTGTCAGTGCTCCTGTGCTTTTAACACTACACGACAGTTCAAAACTCATCTGGTTTCCACTGCCATGGAGATTCAGCGATAGGGAAAGCCAAAGCTATTTAAGGTCAGCCTGCCATGTAGATGTCAAATCCTTTGGGTAAAAGAGGTAGCTGCCTTAATAACTGAGCTGGAGGCTGAGGAATCTAGGGCTGTTTGTAGAATGAGAAGTCACCTAGAAGAGAGCCTGCAACACAAGAGATTGAAAAAAGGTTGGAATGACACACTTCCTGAACATCTGGTAAAAGCCAACGAACAATGAAAACCACTATTAGCCATCTCCAAACACAGGGCAGCCTTTATCTAGCCCTTGGCCTATTTGTGTTCAAAGCCGTATAGACTTTGAAGCAGAAAAGCAATTTGATCAGAAATGCCAAAATGGACTGTGATGATGCACGACTAACCTCATTCACATCTACATTTAAATGTATAGGCAGTTTGCAGTGCAAAGTCAATAGAAAAGAGAGTGAGCACATATAACCACAAATAGAAGCAGTTCTTAATGGAGTCAGCCCAATAGATCAGCCAACCCAACATAATTGCTTCAATATCCAACATTTCATGAGATTTCAGACTTTTTTGTTTCCAAAAAAGGAAGAAATGAAAAAAATAATTTGACTGAACAGTGAAATACAATATTTGGTTCCCAGCAGAACAGTGCAACATCTAGTTTGCTTTGATTTTTAGAGCAGTGCGGATGGTAGCATGCATTGCCTGGGCATCCAGGGTCAGGCATTGCTGAACCAGAGACCCCACATGAGCAACTTGCCCCCCCCCAAATGCCAAAAGCAAAGCAAACCAAGCCATTTTTTAAAAAGGCTCTCCTTCCCCCCCTCCCAACATCATCTCCCAGGCTCCAGCTGCTAGTGGAGAACTTCACTTCTTAAAGGGCAACCCTTTGGCCCGAAGAGAAGTGCTCCTACATTCCAGGGACTTTTGTCTGTGACACTAGACTATTGAGGTATTGGAGGGGGCATTCGGTCCCTCGAGCTCAGGAAAAGTTGCCCATGAAGGTCCTGAGTCGCTGGTGCTGTGGGAGGCTGTTTTGTGGGCCCCTGTCTGTGTCAGCTTCAGGCTCAATGGTCTCTCTATTGCTAGGTACAGGCTCAAGAGTCTTGAATCCGTCTGGCCCCTTAGCTGGTGACTTGGCAGATGCCGGCAGATGCGCATCTTGGTGGCTGGACTCTGGGGTCATTCCATTGGTTCTCCACTTCCAAAACTAACCCCATCAGGAAATGCCAACACTGAGAGGCAGCAGGAAGAGAAGCATTTTCTAATCGGTTCTTTTGAATACCTTGAAGACCAAAGTAGGTATGGTGTTAAATAAGTTTTGCATTTAATGTGCAGCTTGCTTCTTCTTTTTTAAGAAATGCATGTGGCATCGACAGTGGGGTGGGGCTGATGGCTATTGAGACTGCAGCAGGTAGCAGAATACTGAACCCTTCTTCCCCAGCTGCAATCTTGAAGCAAACATCTGCTTTGAAGCTGGTGTTTTCAATGAGAGGAATACTCCTGTCCTCAGCTTTAGTGATATGGTTTTCTCCATTCATACTTATTTTCTCAACTTCTTTGCTAGAACTAATAAAATCTACTTGTGCCTATACTGTAACTAACAAAGTTCAATTGGTGTGCGGGAGCAAAATTGCACCATTTAACATTTTATATTAGAATTTTCTGTTCCGTTTCCAACTGGGCTCTCAAAAAATGAAAGATAATAATAAAGCAATAACTATATCCACAGATACTCAGTATCAAAACACACATTGGTGAACAAATATAGCCTAAGAGACACCAGTTGCAAGAGCCTGACTCAAAAGGGTAGAGAGGATGCATGGCGAATTTCCCCAGGGAGGGTGTTCCAGAATTGCAGCACTACCCCTGAAAAGGCACCATCTCCAGTAAAGGATTAGGAAAAAGGTGGCAGCACAATTTGTTTGGTCAATATAAAACTTCTAATTCTGCCATCCAAGCCACCTTCCAACAATTACTAATTATATACCACATAAGGTAAAGGTAAAGGGACCCCTGACCATTAGGTCCAGTCGTGACCGACTCTGGGGTTGCGCGCTCATCTTGCATTATTGGCCGAGGGAGCCGGCGTATAGCTTCCAGGTCATGTGGCCAGCATGACAAAGCCGCTTCTGGCAAACCAGAGCAGCACATGGAAACGCCGTTTACCTTCCCGCTGTAGCGGTTCCTATTTATCTACTTGCATTTTGACGTGCTTTCGAACTGCTAGGTTGGCAGGAGCTGGGACCAAGCAACGGGAGCTCACCCCATCACAGGGATTCGAACCGCCGACCTTCTGATCAGCAAGCCCTAGGCTCAGTGGTTTAACCACAGCGCCACCTGGGTCCCTATATACCACATAGATGTATTCAAATACTTGGCATTACTGTATCAATATACTTCTCACTTCAGACAATATGTTGTTGCAAACAGTGTGGTACATTGCTACTGATTAACTGCTTCTTATGTTTCTACAGCATCCAAAGGAACTGCAGGTTCTGAATGAAATACCAGGTACATCACAGGAATGAGTTATTGATTTGAGCTTGTGAAGCACTTCCAGCCACACACAAAAAGCCTTTTGTAGGTGCAAAACCTTTGTCACAAACCTCAAATCACTACAAGTCAGCACAGCGTGGAGTTTCATATTAGTATCTAAAAAGTGTGTTAACCAGACATTATAGTCGATGCCGCTGCTTAAAAATATAGATTGTTAGGTACTTCGACTTGGTAATCAAACACGATAACATCAATATCCAACTAATGCAGCAGGGGTTGCCACATTTATTTTTGGAAGAGTTCCTGTATGCCTTCAATAGCTGTGTATCAAACAGAACATCAGCAGGTGACCAATGGCCAGTCTAGAGCTGATGGTGAGAGAGCCCATAGCTCACTGGTAGAGCACATACTTTACATGCAAAGATCCTAAGTTCAGTTCCCACAATCTCCAACTAACATGGCTGTAAAAGACCTCTGGCCAATCGTTGCAAGGCTCAGCACCAGTCATGGTACTTACAGGCTGGCAGTATTTCATGGGAGGGATTAAAACATGTACAAGAATTTTAGGGGTTCCTCCAGATGGGAGTTTTTGCAGACACATTCTGCAACATGCCATTTATGCAGTAATAGCGCCTTTGTGGTGAATTTATACTGGACCATCACTGTTACAGCATGCCATCTGGAAGCTTAACCTTGTGTTCTTCTGCTTTAGCACTGCAAAAGGACTAACACCCCTCCCAGAACATTTGTGGTATGGAAAGTTAAAGGTTTTCAGCATGAAATTGGGGGCATGCACCAATTGGAAACAAAGCGGTATGTCCTGTCAACATCCAGAGGGGGTCGAGAGGCCAGCTGGCTAGCCCCCAGCTGGATCATGCCCTTCCAGCCAACATGCTGGACGATCCCCCGATCTCTGGCGCGACATAAGCCAGCGACCAAGGCTTCAAAAGTTTGAGTACACTATATTAGCAGAGTGGGCTGCCCGAACAGAAGCAGCGTGAGGAGCCTTGTGAAAGCATAATAACAAGCAGATTTATTAAGCATAAATCAGGACAAAGATAACATGTCGTCTTTCCTTCGTCTCCTCAGAGAGAGTCTCAAAAACAAAAGCTGTACACAACGGAAGTACCCAGCAATCTGTGCTGGAACGTAAACAGACATGTGGCATGTAACAATCTCACATGTCTGCTCCTTAAGGTGGAATGGAATTTCCCAACATGTCCACCCTCAACCTTTTGCAGGCATGCTATTGAAAGTGTGACTTATATATTACCACCCTGATCCTACCAGGAGCACAAATCATCATGAATACACAACAAATCTGTTTTTAAAAAGTGGACATTCTATAGCTGCGAAAGGGATAGCAAAGTGCATTGGAAAGTTTGGATGTGTAAATGCCCAACTGGAAACCAGGATGAATGCTCAATAACATAAGTCACATCACATCCTGGTGCAACTATAGCTAAACTGAAGTGAATAGGAGTGTTAGGATAGAGAAAACAAGACAAAAAAACTACCTGAATAACCAATTCACTTCAAAACAGTGCGCTCTCTCTCACCTGGGGCAGCCCTCATTCCCCCTCAGCCTCTTGCATAAAGAGAGCCCCACTCTGTGCCTAAACTCTGTACCAACAAACTCTGGATTTAGAGCCCTTCACCCAGCAGACCCAGGCTCTTGCACAGACTGGCATAAATCATTGCCTACAAGCAACCATAGCAAAAATAAATAACCCCCCCACCTGCTTTTTCACAAGAGTAACAGAGCAAAACAAATGCGGAAAGGAAAGAGGCTGGTACCCTCACCCTCATGAAGACACTGAGGTAGCAGTCCCAAAGGAGAATTCCCCCTTTGGAGCAGCCCACTGGTAGTAAGCAGCCTGTTATGGGGTGGGCAGCAATCCTTAAATAGTGATCTCTGGGGCAAAAGTCAGTTAATAAGCCACAGCTGCTGTTTCTCCCCCCCCCCCAGTTCTGACAAAACTCACAGGCCTTGAGGCTGGCAGGGCTGCAGGGGGATTTGCTGGCCTGCCCCATCATTGTGCTCCTGATAAGAAGCCGGGTCAGCATCCCATCTGAAGCTCTGTCAGTGCACCATGGCTGATAAAGAGTGTTCAATCCAGGGGTTGAGAAAAAGAGATACGAATTGACTGACTTAAGGGCAAGAATGATATGAGCAAGCCCTGTAGAGAGATCAGTACAAGCTTCAGGCTGCAATCCCATACATATTTGCTTGTGAGCAAGTCCATTGAGCCCAAAGGGCCTTACTTCTGGGTAAATATGGTTCTCTGTTCCTCTCTCTCTTTTTTACCATTTTGAATTCAGTTTTCTACCTTCTACAACAATTTGCTTTTTTTTAAAAAAAAGATCCTCATGAAAAATCCTCAGCATTTGAGTGTGAATTTATCATCATAAACACAATTTTACATGCTGTTTTGACAACTGTACACATTTTTGCAAGCAATTTCCCCCGTATAATGCACTTTTGTATTTCTTTCACAAATAGGTTCATATTTATGCACACTTTCCCATGATACATACATTTTTGTGAACACTGGTTGGAGAACTACATTACAACATTCAGATAAATGTGAATTTGAGGATGGCAGGGTTTCTGTTCTCAAGTTATTTCAGAAAGTGCAAATTTGATAAATTCAGTTTTGAGTGAAAATGGAATTTCTCCCCCATCACAAACTTCTGAGTAAACACACAAAGAAATGTGCTGTAAATATATTAGTTGCAAATATATGAATATTGTCAACTGACGGTTCAGACATTATCAGAGAGAAAAATTATTAACCACTAATCACAAATGATATTTTATTCCAATAAATACCACTGTAGGAACTGCATTCACGATCACTTGCTGTGCTATTACTACACGTTAGTTACTTACTCACTTGTTTGTTTAAGTCGTGTTACTTGGTGATCTGAATTATCCTTCCTGTATAAATTGAATGTATTGTTTTTGAATAGTGTTGCCTCTTCTCTCTGAAGGTTATCGAGAGGTCTGACGGGGACAATATTTTACCACAACAGGAAAGTAGACCTACCTCTAATCTCCTACCAATAAATCCCAATCTCCTTTTCCCCCACATCTGCCCTAAACAACCGTCCCCAATACAGGGTTATTCTTATATGGCCTATAGAAGCGGTCAGTCTATGCTTCGGTTAATGCAATACATGCTTTTGTGTTATCAAATGTGAACTTGTTTAACTCCATTGCATCACCAGTACAACCAAAGTCTCACAAGACAGAAGGCAGGCAGGATTTCTTTCAATGGAAAATATCTGTGTGCAGAACTTCTTAGAGGCCCCTGTCTGAAAGTGTCACTCAAAGTTCTGGAAAAAACATAGTGGTTTCTCCCCAGGAAGTCTATGGCTTTCAGTAGCTGGTGAGAGTATGAAAGTAATGGTTTCAAGAGAGACACCTTTGTCTTCAAATACAGTTAAATGCTATTTAAAACCAAGGCCATGGTTTATTTTTAGGATTGCATGCTAATTAAGGGTGATATACAAGGTTAGTCAGACTCAAAATAGATCTATTGAAACTAATAAACATCAATTTCTGATGCCCATCGGTTACAATGGCTCTGCTCTGTGCATGATTCAGTTGGAATGTCACCCTGAGTAAGTTTATTGATTAAATTTGCATAAAACCCCACATACAGTCATACCTCGGGTTTGCAAACACTGCGGGTTGCGAACTTGCCTCCCGCACGGATCATGTTCAGAACCCAAGCGTCCACTGTACCAACAACATTTCTGAAGGAGACAACATCCTTTGTTTTTTTTAGATGAGACACTCATTTGTCATCGCAGGCATAATCTTAAAAAGACACATTTCCTCTTGCGTGAGGTAGAAGGGCACGTCTCTCTTAAGGTGACACTTCCCACACTTTTTATAGGTATTTGTATTAAAAGTAATTTTTTTAATATAAAGGAAAACAAAAATCTTCTGCCCAATAAATTGGGAGTAACCTTTTAGTTAATGAGAAAGCTATAAGAAAAAGTTAATAATTATGTACAGAACAATCGCATACATGCCTTTTTAGAAGTAAATCCTATTGATTTCAATGGGACATACTATCAGGCATATTAGTACAGTGGTACCTCGGTTTATGAACACAATTGGTTCCGGAAGTCTGTTCATAAACTGAAGCGTTCATAAACTGAAGCGAACTTTCCCATTGAAAGTAATGGAAAGTGGATTAATCTGTTCCTTTTTTGGGGGGTATAAAAAGTCCTAAATGACTTGGACCCCAACTATCTGAAGGAGCGCTTCCTCTCATTTCCTGACCTACTCCTTGCTGCCAGTCCTGACTGTGGCTGTCCCAAGTTTCAGACAGGTTTTTCCCCCCAGCCCTATCTGGCGATGCTGGAGAGTGAACCTAGCATCTTTTGCATGCAAGTCATGTGCCACTGAACTATGGATCCTCCCCAAGTGCATGTCTTTGCTTTCTTCTTCCGGTTATTCACTACTTTGAAGAAAAAGCAAAAGTCTGCACGTTTCCCTTCCACTTTGGGACCCAGCTGGGACAGGCACAACAGCACTTTTTCCTCTTATGCCGTTGGGCCCGCTCTCACTTAGATAAATTGCCCCCCACCTCACTGAACAACCATTTACCCGAAGGTCTCTTTCCCTTTCCCCTTGAAATGTTAGCCCAGAGTATCCTGCAGGGGAATCTTTGTGAGGGGGTAACTAGTAAGTTGGAGTCTCAGACCGGTTTTCTTTAAATAAACAATAAAGATTTATTTAAGGCAAGATAGTAAATAACACAAATGGATTCAGCTTAGGTTACTTCAGGAATACAGTGTGATTTCACTTTAATTCATCCTCAGTTTTTGCGTTAAAGGTTTGGTTCCTTCATATGGTGATACTTTCTTTCAGTTATCCACCCCCTTTAACAATCCTGCTCCTGAGGTACTTTAAGTAATAGACCAAAGGGCTCTCCACACCCCCTCCCTTCACTAGGTCTGGGAGTTTCTTCTTTTCCTTGGAAGAATCTCTCCCCTCCAGACAAGATTTTAGTCCCAAGTAGGCTGTTCCTTTCCAGCTCTTGGCTCAGTCTCTGACTCCCAGTAAAATTCCGGTCTATTCCTCATACAGGACACCACACTCTGTCCATCACAATATGCTCAGAGCGGAAGTTGTTTCTCCCCACCTCCCCCAGAACCAACTCTTTCTCCCATTCACTCTTTATACCTCAACCTGTCTCCTAACCTGTTTCCCTACCTATCTCCCAACCTCTCCAACCTCAATTCCAACCCTCTCAACTCCCACAACTAACTGTTTCTCTTCAAATTCTCTCCTTTTAAACTCTCCCTCCTGGCCAATCAGAGGCTGCCATTCGTTAATAATAATAATAATTTTTATTTACACCGCCCTCCCTGGTCAGCACCGGGCTCAGGGTGACTAACACCAAATATAAATTACAATAAAACGTAATAGAAAAAAAAACACAATTGAAACACGGCTTAAAATACAGTTTACAATACAGCTTTAAAAGCAGCCTCATTTTAGTAAAAGGTAAAGGGACCCCTGACCATTAGGTCCAGTCGTGTCCGACTCTGGGGTTGTGCGCTCATCTCGCATTATTGGCCGAGGGAGCCGGCGTATAGCTTCCAGGTCATGTGGCAAGCATGACAAAGCCGCTTCTGGTGAACCAGAGCAGCACACGGAAATGCCGTTTACCTTCCTGCTGTAGCGGTCCCTATTTATCTACTTGCACTTTGACATGCTTTCGAACTGCTAGGTTGGCAGGAGCTGGGACTGAGCAACGGGAGCTCACCCCGTCACAGGGATTCGAACCGCTGACCTTCTGATCAACAAGTCCTAGACCCACAGCGCCACCTGCGTTTTAGTAGTAGCCCATAAATCAAGACCATTTGCTGACAGGGAAAGAAATTGGGGGGGGGAGAAAAGAAACATTTGTGGATCCAACCTGTTCAGCAAAACCAGGGAAGGGAGTAGAGGGTGTCTCATGTGCAGTGTATAAATATGCATAACCAGGGCCGGGTCTAGGTAGACCCCCGGTGGTGCGGTGTGCCAGGGCGCCGGGCCGGTAGGCAGGGCACCGCGTGGCAAAGCCGCACAGAAACCATGCTGCACCCTGCGAGGGCGGGGGCGCCGGAGCGATCTCTGCCCCTCAGTGCCAGGGCCCGTGACCTGCTCAAGACTGCCCTGTGCATAACATACCCACCCACCCACCTGCACTATATGCAACTATTTCCATTTCCCCTTCTACTCATTCATCATCATAATGATGGTGGGAAAGCCTCTCACTGTATTTCTGCCTCGTGGCTTGTCAAGATCCACAATTTGAAATTGGATTCAGAAATTAGGAGAGGCTGCATTAAATGAGTATTATTGTTGTCTTAATGACAGAAAAAAAGTGATTCCCCACAATGCAATGCATGTTCTATGTCAGGGGTCCCCAAACTACGGCCCCCGGGCCGGATGCGGCCCAATCGGCCTCCCAATCCGGCCCGCGACGACCCCCGCCGCCCGCTGCCGCCGCCCGCTCTTACGGCGCGCGGCGCAGCGACGATCAGAAAAATCGGCAAAAAATCGCCGAAAATCCATTTTGCGCATGCGTATGGGCCTCTCCCGACCCAGAAGAGGTCATTTTCGATGCACTTCCGGGTCGGGGGAGGCCCATACGCATGCGCACAAGCGATTTTCGGCGATTTCCCCCCCGCCCGTGTGCGTGTGCGCATGCGCACGGGCGCGCACTCCCCCGCCCTCCGGCCCGCTGCGCGCGCACTCCCCTGCCCTCCGGCCCGCCGCGCAGTCGGCGTGGCGGGCACCGGCCCACTGCGCGGTAAGTCTGGGGACCCCTGTTCTATGTGAATCCTTCATCAGAGGCTCCACTCAAGAGTGCTTCGATTGGAGGTGGAGGGCTCTCACTGTCACACTTTAAATGCATCACTTGAACACCTTATCTTTTCTTTCTTAAGAAAACAATGAAGAGAGGGGAATCGTAGCCCACGTCCCGTGGTTGTTAGAGAAGAAGCCTTGGTGTCTACTCCGTTTCCTGTTTGCATCTACAAAGATTTAGACTTGCGCTTCAGGTGCCCATATACTGACTTAAAATTGGGCCAAGTAAACACATCCCACAGAATCTGCAAAGTTATCTCAACTCTGAAACTGTTTTTGTTTCCTATTTGAGTGAAAGTGCTCAATTTGCGAACGGCAGGAAATTGAAAGGTACGTACCTTATCCTCATTACTGGTAATTTTGGGCATGCTAATTTAGGCTAATTATTTTTGTAGGAGGTTACAAATCTTCTGGTAAGTTACCCGATGCTTCAACACTTGCATTAATTATTCTGATGACTAGTCATTATTGTCACCTTCATAAACCTTAGATAATCTCAAATTAGGTGGAGGAACAATTCCATTAATATTCGTTAGGTACAATTAATGCTTGTGCTTTATAATTGCTACCTGATCTAAGGGACTGCTGCTTTTTATCCTGTGCCTTTTACCCTCTGAAGCCACGCAGCTTGAATATTAAAAAACCCAATTAACTGTGTTCTGATTAACTGCTGTTTAAAGATACCTTTCCAGAGATTCAGACCCTTTGTAAGATGTTCAAGCCTATCCTGAAAGGTCATCAAGGTGATTACTTTGTTTACACCAATTTTATATTGTTCAGTAACTTGCAGGAAGAAATTACTGTATGCATGTTTACTCCCAGAAGGAAATCCCACAGAGTCTCTAAGTGGGCATAGGATGCCTACCTTAATGGATTTCCTTTTGGTAAGGGTCACTGCTACAGGAACTTATTTATACTGCTGAGGGTTTGGAGAAAATGTTTTCTTTGTTTTTAGGTAAAGGTAAAATTATAGGTGCTGTATTACGCAGATTCTACTTTCGTTTGCCTGGTATGTAGTGGGTAGAAAATAAACTATAATCTTTTCATTCAAAGGACTGAGGTCCCTGAATGCTTGGATCTCCTAATCTTTTTCTTAAGCAGGCAGTTAAAAGACTCTTAGCTATGTGCACACTTCCATATATACTGAATCCAGTGTGCTGCCACTGCTGGCTTGGGGCGTCATGTACACACAACCTTACGCCACAATCCATATCTTATGAAATACTCTTTGATGTGTTTCCCACCGATCCAGCTTCATTCTGAATTGAGAAAAATATGACCTCTCTGTTTAAAGTCAGTAACGTGTAAGCAGTCTTCATCCTAAAGTTCGCATGCCACCTGTTTCTGACGCAATATGCTGAACATAGCAGTGTATTTAGCTTGAGTTGCTCACACTCATTTTAATTTTATTAGGTTCTAGCAGGCCTTTTTTTCAGCCGGAACTTAGTTCCAGCACCTTTGCCATTGTAAGAGAACAAGAGAGGTGTTCATAGTTACTTCCAGCACCTGAATGCTTTGGGCAAAATGTATATATATATTGAGGTGTGTTTGTTTAAGGCTGTGGGTAAAGTGATTGCAATGAGAAAGTCCCATGCACACATACAAATATAGTCTGGAGGTGTGGGATCAGTGAATGAAGACTCCTACATAATCATTTATTGAAATAAAAGAACAGTCCAGTTCTTGCCGTCTCCATTTGTTGGACTGTTCTAACATTCTATTTCCTGGATCACATTTTGAAAACGGGTGTAGGGAAGTGAAAAGAAAATTACTGTGGATTTAACATTAAAAGTTGAGGCAATTAAAAGAGTCCCAATATCTTTTGCAAGAGGTGCATCACCTACTGACATCCAACTCAGCATTACTAAGGTGTTCAGTGTGAGCCATTTTCTATCTCCTTTCCACTTTGCATTATTGATACAGATATATAATTTCATAAGCAGTCCTTGGGTATCAAGGTCTTAATTGGTGAGTTGGTGTGGAGGATAGCTAGATTTAAAGTAAATTGGGGATCTAGTGCTTCTGATATTGTAGTGGAGGAGAAATCTTGCAGTTGTCAAAGCATACACTATGAAAGAAACACCGGTAAAGCTTTTTCGAATTCTTCCCTGTGTGCAATTTTAAAATTAAACTACAAGACGTATTGAAGAGCTACTGCAACCCAACCTTTCCTGAAGAGACGGTAACAGTGATTCTATTCAATTTGGAATAACAGGTTGTTCCAAAAACTATCCCACTAATTTCATCGTCAAGCTACACAAATTCCTTCCGTTTTATCATAAAGTGATGATCCAGTTTTCAGTTATATAGAAGCCTACTGCGACGGTGCAACGGCACTTTCCCCCCTGGGACCGTTGGGCCTGTCCTCACTTAAATATAGCGCACCTACCTCACAGAACACCAATTCCATGAATTCCTACAAACTATCCCAGATTATCTTGTGGGGGACTTGTGTGAGGGGAAACTTAATAATTTGAGGTCTCAGGCAGGATTTGATCAAATAAACAATAAAGATTTTATTAATCAAAGGAAGTTTATGGCACAAGTGAGTAAAACATAGGATACTTCAGATTAAAATGCTATTTCACTTCAGTTCTTTCTCAGTTGTTGCACAGCTGTTGCCACTTAATACTTTGGTTCTTAAACAAGGTGGTACTTTCTATCAGTTACACACCCCTTAGACAACCAGTGTTAGACAACAGGAGTAGCTTGACCTACTCCTGAGTAATTATGCACTGAATCAGGTTGCTGGGTTGCAAGCCACAGAACAGGTTCACAACTCTGTGCACAATGACCTGGAATTAAGCCCTGTTCAGGTCAAAATGCAGTGCAAGCCTTATGCAGGCCTACTTATAAGAAAACACTGTGACGTTCACTGAGACTTACTCCCAGGTAAATGCACTCTGCACAAGGTTGCAGCCATAAATATAAACACGGAGGTATCCACTTGCCCAGTTCCAGTGTGGGTGAAATACTTCCCTTACATTAATATAGTGTTATTGGTATGATTATTTTGTTGTTGCCTATATATACACAGAGCAACCCTGGGTGAGGTTAGAGGATGGGAAGGGAAGTGCTGGCCTGTTTGGCCTCAGAGGGGCTGAGGGAGACATGACAAGCGCCTTTGCTGCTTTGTTTTCGTGTGCGCCTCAAAGCAACAACAAAAAGAAACCAGTTGCCACTACAAGAAGTTCTGGATGTTGCCAAGGGTCACCAAAAATGGCCTTGAGGGCCACCCCCCCCCCGTGTGTTGGACCACCCTGATCTAGTCCAACCCCCTGCAATGCAGGAATTTCAATTTAAGCATCCATGACAGATGGTCATCCAGCCTCTGCTTTAAAAACCTCCAAGAAAGGAGACTCCACAACCTCCGGAGGGAGTGTGCATCACTGTTGAACAGCTCTTACTGACAGAAAGTTCTTCCAGATGTTTAGTTGGAATCTCCTTTCTTGTAACTTGAATCCATTGTTTTGGGTCTTACCCTCCAGAGCAGGAGCGTTGCTACGGGGTGAGAAGACAGTTGGACCTTCAACTTGGTATAATGCAGTTTAGAACAATATGTACAAGGACAATAAAACACCATTAAAACAATGACTGGCTTATCAGGAAAGTGTAAACAGTTGTAGAGGCATAGAAAAGTTTTCATGAGCTGCCTGAAAGATGCCAGTGGAAACTGCTGCAAACACTCCTGTTTCTTCTGCATCCAGTTGCTCCCTGTTTGTCTTGGAGGCAGTTGTTCATACAATAGCCATATCTATCCCGTGGTTTCTTATGAAATACTGCATTTGGATGGTTTTCCCCAGTGCTATTTTTCTAGAACAGTGGTTCCCAACAGGTGGTCCGGGGACCCCCAGGGGTCCGCGAGCTATGCCAGAGGGGTCCGCAAGATGCTATTAGAATAAAAAATATATTAAATAAATTTCGTATGATAACAGATTTTTTGTTTTGGCCGCTTCCTGCATGAGCAGAGTCTAGCGCAAAACTAGAATTAGATAGAGGCAGTAGTTCTGCTGTATGCTGTTAGGTGGCGCTTTACAAACACTACTGTTTTGCAAAGAGGCAGCGCGCGCATTCTACTATCGCTCACCTCCCCAAGATGCTTTGCGCGCGTCAGCTTCATTTGTGCGCTACTGCGCAGGTACCCTGTCTTCTCCATTCCCCTCCCTCCTCCCTGGCGCGCGCTGCCTCTTTGCAAAACAGTAGTGTTTGTAAACAAAGCGTTGTTTTTCGCGGAAGCTACAGTTCGCGTAGTTAAAAATGGACCGTTGGTTAAAAAGTGGTTCGTTAAAATGACAAAGGCCTACAGATGAAGAGGAAGAACTGTAAAAAACATATAAATATAAAATATAAAAATACTCTTAATTTGGCTCTCACTTTTTAATTTTAGGATTAGGAATTAATGGGGGTCCTTGTCACAATAGCGGCTCGATGAGGGGTCCTCGAGAAAATTTTGTTGGGAACCCCTGTTCTAGAAAAATAGGTGCCAGAACTCACCATGAACGCTTCCCTTGTTTCTCTTATAATTGCCACGGTGCCCACCTGAGAGGTGCTGGAACTGAGTTCCAGCAAGTTCTTGCTTGAAAAAAGCACCAAACCAGTTTTGTTCCAAACAGAGAAAAAGAATAGCCTAGCTGCATTTTAAGCTGGGCAGTGTATGCACATACTAAATACCCCACTTCTTGTTGAAGCCAGCTAGGCTTCTAGAACAGGCTTCCTCAACCTCGGCCCTCCAGATGTTTTTGGCCTACAACTCCCATGATCCCTAGCTAGCAGGACCAGTGGTCAGGGATGATGGGAATTGTAGTCTCAAAACATCTGGAGGGCCGAGGTTGAGGAAGCCTGTTCTAGAACATGGGGAACAAATAACAAACATTCCTCCAGATGTTCTCAGCAACTGAGCTGGATTAAAAGGGCTCACTCGATAGGCCCTCAAGTTTTCCTGGGCACAAGTTGTTGTGGGCTTTGTATGTTAACACCTGATCTGCACTTGTTCTACAGGATGGACAGCATTATGTCAGATATAATAGACATCTTGTTAATTACAGCTTCCATAACATGCTGACCTAAATATCTCTTCAGGTCTATTCAAGCCCTACGGCATCCTCACAAAATAGCTGTATATTTTGCATTTTATTTCCCTTCGACCTCACTCCTTTCATAACCTATATGTTCCTGCCAGCTTAGGTTAACTCTTAATGCATCTCATGCAGTGGACTCTGTTCCACAAAACCATATGTCATAACCAATTCGTTAAACTTTAAGGTGCCATAAAAATAATTTGCTATTCCTGCTGCAACAGGTTAACATAGCTGCCCACTTGGAAACTGACACCAAACAAGAACAGGTGGAGATACTAATTAATTCAGGTTGCAGTTCTGTACTGCACATGCTTCTCAGGGAGCAATCCCTATGGAATTCAGTGGAGCTTACAACTGAGACTGCAGGGAGCCCTTCTGAACCAATTTAAGACACTTAAGTGCTAAGTACTGATAAAACTGCAGTGTTTAAGTATCTGCTGCTACTTTGCAAAGGGAGAGAAACAGAACAGGTGGAGGCTGCACACCTTGTTTCCCAGCAGAGAAACAACTGTGTCAGTATGAGCCCCTTCTGAACCAACGACACTACGACAGACAGTTTTCAGTTAAGTTAGGTGCTGCAAGTATCCACACTATATGTGCAAGGGAGGAAGATGGAGAAAAAAATCAAAACAAATGGCCCTACCTCCAAGTCCTCATTAGCCACACCCCATGACTTCCTAGAAACCCAGCCAGCTCCAATGGGCACCAACTGCCCCTGCTAAGCACCATGCGTCTGAAAACACAGGTGTTCAAGGGAAGCTTGGTCTGAAATGGCCGTTCGTTTCTTTCATTTTGTTCCTGGATTCATTGTACAAAATGGGGGCAAGAGAGGCTGGAAACGAAAGTGGAAGACTTAAGACCTGTGCACCGCGCAGGGGAAAGGATTTCCTCCCCAACCCTTTCAGCCTGTGCCATTTTTCTGCCACAGATAGATCCTATCCCCAGCCCTTTGCCTGTAGCTCAGTGGTCTAACTGATGCTTTGCATGCAGAAGGCTGCAGCTTTAAGCCATGTCATCTCTAGGTAGGCCTAGGAAAGGTGGACACACCACTGCCAGCCAGGGTAGACAGTACTGAGATAGATGGACCAACTCCTTCCTCCTGTGTCCTGGAAGTGAGACAATTACATATGTTATTTGTGCAGCAAAGATGTGTTGTTCTTTCCCCAAGGGAAGTCCCTTGAAAAGAGAACCAGAGGGCTCTGTGCATTCCACTATTCTGTAGTTGCATTGCACAAAGACCAAAGTTGGTCTTGACTCGAGTGCGTAATGAGCCACGGCCTACCCACACCATCTTTTTCTTCTTCTAAAAATAGAGCATGTTTCTAGCCTTTAACGCTCATGAAAATAAACATGAAAGGGTGTGGTCAGGGCCTGTAAAAACCTCAGAAGCCAGGGTGGGTGACTGAATGTGCTGTTGAACAGGATTTCCAGTGGTAAGAGGTTATAAAGTTTATAGCACACCCCACAATTATAGGTACAAAGACCAGGATGGAGTGGGGGGTGGGAGGCACAGGTGGACAGATCACACCAATGGTGTGTGTGTTTATTTTCAATCCTCCTCCTGGTTGCCCAAGCCACTCTGGGTGGCTTCTAACATATAAAAACATAATAAAACATCAAACATTAATTGTAACAATCTGATCCAATACCGAAAGTCACAATAACTATGAAGTGTGTGTGTGTGTGTGTGTGTAAAACTGTTGTTGTTTTTTTAATTTGTGTAAAAAAATTTATTATAGAAATGGACGGTTTTCAATGTATCTCTTGCTGGGTACCTCTGGGTTTTGTAACGACAATTATGATTATGTCCTTGGCGAAGAATGTATCGTACTACTTGAAGGAAAAGAAAAGGAAAGGTAAGAGGCAGTAGATTTTTTTGGCTTATGGGAGCCTTGTGCTTCACCCAGAAGAGGCAGTTGGTGCAAAATGCTGTCGTATGATTGCTAACAGGAGTGATATCCTGACAGCATACAATCCCTTTGCTCAGAGACCTGTGCTGGTTTGCTGATCTGCAACCAAGCCAAGTTCAAGGTGTTATTAGTAGTACGTATATAATTTCCTTAGCAGCTTGGGACCAGTTTACTTGTGAGATTGCCTTACCCCCATATATGTCCTCTCAACCACTATATGATGCTCGTTCCACATTTGCAAGAAGTTGATCTGTTGGCATGGCAACACTCACACTTTCGAACTTCCTGCCTGTTGATACCAGGCAGGTGCCTTCTCTGTACTCTTTTGGGTGCCTGCTAAAAACCTTTTTTCGTTCAGGAAAAACATAGCTAGACATGTAGAATGCTGATATGTGTCTAATCTGGTTTATAGCTTATCATTCATTTTAATTATGTTTTAAATATGTTCAGTTGGTTTTAACTGTCCCTCCCCCCCCTTAATTGTATTATTCTTTTTATAGCCCACTTTGAGGCTTTACAACAATCAAGTGTATATAAATATCGTAAAATAAATAAAATAGTTACTAGAACCCTGTAAAATGGTTTCCTCCCTAATGTGACCAAAGCTTCAGTTATCCGATATAGTAATGGGGAGGGTACCAGTGTTACATAAAAGCACAAATATTTATTCGGCATTTCCTTTCAGTGCCAAGGAATTAGGCTAGATCTGAGGAAAGTTAAATGCTATTTTTTCTTAAGTAAATGTCATCCGTGTTTAGATTGATCAGTTTGCAATTCATATACAGTACAAAAATAATACACGTTAAAAATGCCATAGTAAGTTTTCAATAATGTGAGGTGTAATGGGAGCTCAGGGCTAGAACACATGCTTTGTATGCAGAAGGTCACAAATTTAATTTTCAGGGGGGTTGGACTAGATGACTCCCTGGTCCCTTCCAACTCTACAATTCTATGACTTTGCTGTGTTTTAAGTGACTCTGTGATATTTGGCGTGTACGTGACTTTGTTGTTGCCAATCATAGTCGACTGTGGAGTATACTGGGTTTCAGGGACCCATATTCTTGTTTCTGTGTAAGTCCGCTTCCTGTGTGGAAGAGAAGCAGGTGGCGCTGTGGTCTAAACCACTGAGCCTCTTGGGCTTACCAATCGGAAGGTCGTAGGTTTGAATCCATGCGACGGGGTGAGCTCCCGTTGCTCTGTCCCAACTTCTGCCAACCTAGCAGTTCGAAAGCACACCAGCGAAAGTAGATAAATAGGTACTGCTGCAGCAGGAAGGTAAACGGCATTCCATGCGCTCTGGCACTTGTCACTGTTCTCCGTGCACCAGTAGCAGTTTAGTCATGCTGGCCACATGGCCAGGAAAGCTGTCTGTGAACAAATGCCGGCTCCCTCAGCCTGAAGTGAGATTAGCGCCGCACCCCATAGTCACCTTTGACTGGACTTAACCATCCAGGGATCATTTACCCTTTAAAAAAAAAAAATCTAAGCCTGCTTTCTGTGTGGAAGTGGAAGTCTGGAATTAGTCTGAAATTAATCAGGACATGATCACAAAGAGCTGCACTACTGCCACTGTAAATGAGAAAAGGTAAATTCTGTAGGCAAAACAGGCTGGAAAAACGTGCTTTGTAAATTATAGGAACTGCTATTTTATTTTTGTAGATACAGTGGTGCCTCGCAAGACGAATTTAATTCGTTCCACGAGTCAATTCATTTTGCAAAAAATTCGTCTTGCGAATCGCGGTTTCCCATTGGAATGCATTGAAATTTCTTTTTTGACTATAGGAACACATTAATTAAACTTCAATGCATTCCTATGGGAATGCGTCTTGTGAGTCACCATCAGATCGCAAGACGCATTCGTCTTGCGAAAAATTCGTCTTGCAGGGCATTCGTCTTGCGAGGTACCACTGTAATAGAATTAGAGGGATGCTGGAGTCTACTGTAGCTGTTCGCCTGTGGAAGAGTTCAACCAAGGATGATTGGGTTAATTTTCTATTGAGTTACTTTGCACATACTAGATATCCTCAGTTCTGGTTTTACTATATATTTTGATCACTTAATTTGGGATCTTAAAGGCGGTTTTAAAAAAGCTTTTCTCTTGCACTCTTTCACTGCAGTCTTGCTTAGACACCAAGAATATGTACAAAAATGTGGGTTAACTGAACTGGTTAAGGGGATAACATCTAAACCTGAGCTGTTAAATTTAGGCTGCTGCACCTAATTACTGACCGGAAAGGTGTAAGTCAGGAAAGATTTAAAATAATAAAACAGCTTTCTAGAAGATGAGTTACGTGAAGGTGTGAAATGCTTTCCTAATTTGCTCAAAATACTTTCCAGATAAAATATATGAAGACTATCAGCAATACGACCCAAGGTATGGCAAATGTTTTATTTCCTTTTTTATGGGTGAAAAGTGATTGGGCTGGTATGGAAGGTTATCTTGATTACATATAAATACAAATATTTATTTAAGACATTTCTGTACAGCTTTTCACATCATTCACATGACTCTGAACAACTTTTAAAATGCAAGATTGGCATTGAAACTGTCACATATAAAATGCCCCTGAAACCTTGACCAGGGTTAACATCAATAGCCAACCTACTGAAAATGAAGGATTAGCAATAGCGTGAAAGCATGGGTTTTTTTATTTGACAAAAGGACCTTAATGTTGGTGCTCGTCTAATTTAGTGAGGTGGAGGGAGTGATTCCATAGATCGGGCACCACCACCAAAAAGGCCATCACCTCCTCATGACTGCCAAACAGACCTCTAGCAGCTGTAGCACAACCAGACTCTCTTGCATCCTGGCATACATTATAGCTATAATTTCTTTTACAGCTCTGGTGAGTTCTATACTGAAGAATGCCCTGTTTATGACAACCTGAATCATCACCATCAAGACATACTAAGTAAGTTGCGTTTAAGACGTCTGCCTTCTGCATTTAGGATAATATGTCAAAGCATTTCCTGTGAGAGTAAGCAAAGATTTGAATATTTTTTATTTTTATTGAAAAGGAACAGACTGTTGCAGATCTAAGTATGTTTAGCACAGATGAATACAATCCAACATAGCTGGGCACAATGTTCAGAGGCACAGTCGTATAAAATATACACAGAAAATTTAGATTTGAAGATTTTACAAGTCCCCAGCCCCTCCCCAGAATTTAAATGCTGATAACTGGGCACATTTCTATCATGTTATTTTAACAGCCCAGGGAATATTCTAAATGTATATTCATATTTTATGACATGTTTAAAACGGCCATACTGCAGATTCTAATTAATTTGCTACAGCTCAGCGCAGGATATTTAAATCATTGGTAGCATTCCTCAGCTCTTTTAAATGATGTTCTGTTTCATACCATCTCCAGATGAAAGCTGCTATGAACAAATGAATGCCCACCCTCACACATCTGCCAATGAAGTACAGGTATTACTACGGAGACTTCCTTTCTAGAGAAGGTTGACATTCTGCATCTGAGCTGTTTGTGTGAATGTAAATGCCAGAATCATATGTTCTGATACTCTTCCCTTCTCCGTTGTCAGCTTGGTGCCCTTCTACTAGCAGAAGGCCTCTTCTGATCTCTAGGAAAAATGTTATTTAATAAAAGTCCCTTCCTCTCCCTGCAAACCAGCCTTTATGTTTGCACAAAGCTCTTTCCACAGCCTTTCTAAGGCCCACTATTTGCACCTAACCCAGATGCCTTAAGGTGCTGCACTTCAAGTCGTCTTCTGCTAGTGCTTCTGCAAAAGTTCACTGAATAGCCCCAATACATTTTCTCCTTATACTCCAGTTATTGCATTTACACTTAAAGTCTTTATACACAGTTATTAAGCACCATTAGTGTGCATGGCACTATACAAAGTGGTTATTTTAATTTGTTGCAAACCTAAGAGAAAGACAAATAAACAATGACTCTATTCACGCTAGAGTTTATTCTGTTTTCTTTCCCTAACTCTTATTTTGCACATTATATTTGAGCTTTCACATGACGTAAAAGCCACTTCCGAGAAACTAATGGGAGTATAGAGCAAGTTTACCGCTCATTTCTGCTTTAGGTGATTCTGGAAAAATCCATTTGCAGCCCCCTTAACCTGGGAGTTTTGTGCGGTGATTTCTCAGCCTTTTTCACATGTTCATGCCACAGCCACTCATGTGACGAGCTGTGAAGTGGCATACTGGCATGCACTGTGCTACCTGCCCATTGCAAGGTGTGTACCTTTTCCCTGACGAGAAAATGTGCCGGTGTTTCGGCACAGAAATCCATTCTAGGCAAAGCCTAGAAGAATGGCGGAAAGCAGAGGGAAAGGAAAGGCATGGAGGAATGACAAGTGTCAATGACATGTCGGTCACAGAACAGGCGTGTGCAGCGTGTAAGTTAGAAAAGCGGACAGAAGCGCTGGCCTTATAATCTGTGTAATAAACCCCACATACTGCAGCCTCATAGGTTCTTTTAAAAATAACTACAACCCCATTACTAACTAATATGAATTACTTATTCTTTGCCTTCTTCTAGCAGACAGCTGAGCGTCAGATGTGCTATGCTTCCTTAGATCACAGTGTCAGGAGGAAACACAAAAACCCTCGAAAAAAGAAATATCCTACCTTGGAAGTGGATGAAGACCAACTGACCAGAAGCAGCAACTTGCCCTCTGACACCTGCATTTACCTCAACAGTGAACAACTGAACGCTGAGAATGAACTGTCTGAGGATCCAACTCATGAGGATCCCCACAGACTATTTGGGTTAATTCACACTATGAATGATGCCAATTTTTAGTAGGAATTTGGCCCAGCTGAGTTATTGTAGCTGATAAATTTCTTGGAAAACAACTGAACAACTGGGTTGATACCAGGTAGCTTAGAAACTAATTACCTGTAGCTAAATAGGAAGGATGTTTGTTCAGTAATAGCTCTACATTTTCTGACCTTGGCCTAGCAGGGTCCATTGCCAAGTAGATTGTCAACTGAGAAATAATATACTGTGTGTGTGTGTGTGTGTATAGGGACAGGATGACGCTATGGTCTAAACAACTGAGCCTCTTGGGCTTGCTGATTGGAAGGTCGGCGGTTCAAATCCCCGCGACAGGTTGAGCTCCCGTTGCTGTCCCGCCTCCTGCCAACCTAGCAGTTCGAAAGCATACCAGTGCAAGTAGATAAATACGGTAGGTACCACTGCGACGGGAAAGTAAATGGCGTTTCCGTGCACTCTGGCACTCATCCCAGTCCTCCTTGTGCCAGAAGTGGTTTAGTCATGCTGGCCACATGACCCAGAAAACTGTCGGACTGCTAGATCGTATCAACTTCTTAATGGAAGACTTGACTGAACTGAAACTCCGTCTGACTGGGTGCTTATGTAGGTAAGCCTGATTCACACAGGAAATTCCTTTTCTCCCCTCATACTGTTTCAGAGCTGACCCCTTTCCCATAAACGTGTATGTACAAGCCAGGGCACATAGCTATGTAGCTAGAGCACTAGTCCATAGAAGGAAGCCCTTAGGTCAGGCATAGGCAAACTCTGCCCCCCCCCAGATGTTTGCAACTACAATTCCCATTATCCCTAGCTAACAGGACCAGTGGTCAGGGATGGTGGGAATTGTAGTCCCAAACATGTGGAGGGCTGGAGTTTGCCTATGCCTGCCTTAGGTCTCATACTGGAAAGACTAAAGTGTTGTTAACTTTTCAACGTGAACCTTGTCCATCTATTATGTATTTAGGATTTGCCACATTGTACATTTAGCAACACCATGCATATTGTGTGTCTAGTAACATGGTGTGATATTTAGGGCTAATTAGTGAATAATGTTAACAACTTTGGTTCACCTAATTTACACTTGTTCAACGAGCAGATTTAATGTCCACATATGTTTTGTTTCCTGCTGATAAGTACTGCTAGAGCCGCTCCCCATTGCTCAACGAGTGTGTAATGTCTTGTGCATCTGAATTCAATTGTCTGGAAAGAAAGGGGTAAATGAGGTGTAAAAATAAATCTCCAAGGAAGAATTTGACATTCTTCTAGGTATTTGAATTATGACTCTCTTTTTACACAGTACTGTAGTCTGTTTTATAATCTACTCCTTATTATTCCCCAGATATACTCACTTAGCTTAGTCTAAGGCTGTGCCTTGTAATAAATTTTAAAAAGATTTTTTAAGTCCAGTACTGAAAAAAGAGTTGCAGTTAAGCAAATTTAACGCCATTGAAATTGGTGAGTGGCATTTAAGTGCAGGCTGTTGGAAAAAAAGGCCGGTTGATTTAGGTTTGTGCCTTGATGACCTGACACATCTTCTACTAGCCTTTTATATACCAAGACATCTTTTGTTAGTTTAATGATAAATATTTACAGATGACATTTGCTCCAATTTTGTCCCCTTTGCCAAAATGTTTATTCAAAGTTATCCTCACCTAATGACCTAATCAAGTAAATTAAAAACTTAACATTGTTGTTAATTCATGCTTGATCTGTAGAACTGCACAAATGCTAATATATATTGCTAGGCCATCTGGCAGCCCTTAGCGTGCCAAATTTCTGTGCTACCAAGCGTGTCTCCATAAGTAGTTCAGGATAAGTCTGCACTCAACTGGATGCACTGTAAAAACTACAGCCAGGCATCTTAATTTATTTATTTATTAAAAAAAAATTATTCAGTTTATATAAAACACACAGATACAAAAACAAGACAACAAAAACATACAATACCACAACAAACATTTCAACTCAATAACACTACACTTATAATTTTAACCCCAATTTGCTAATCATCGTCTTTTGGACTCCCTCCCTTCTGATTTCCAATTTATTCTCCTCTTTAGCAATTTTCCTTCCTCCTAATTCTTTAATCCTTTTCATTTTACTACCCTTTACTTTAAAATCCTACCCCTCCCACACACACCCTGCCACCAGGGGAATCCAGAATGGGGCAGAACAACAAAAATCCTTATTACAATCAGCTCCCCCACCCCCCATCCTATTTTAATTTATTTTTTAATGTGGGAGTGAAGTGCAACTTTCAAACAGCAGGAGAAATCAGCCATTTATATGTAAATAAATACATTCTTTACAGCTGGCATCCCCAAACTGCGGCCCTCCATATGTTTTGGCCCACAACTCCCATGATCCCTAGCTAACAGGACCAGTGGTTGGGAAAGATGGGAATTGTAGTCCAAAACATCTGGAGGGCCAAAGTTTGGGGATGCCTGCTTTACAGCAATCATAGAGTGATACCTTTCATCAAAGCCCTGTCTGAAAAGGTCTCTAGGATTTTATCTAAGAGTGCCAGGTCAAAACATTTCACTAAGTCCCACAGCAGAAATTTTGAAAGGCATCTTAAATGATGGAAGTATAGATATATCTGATGGCAAGCTGCCATATTATCATTGTAATATACTGCTGTCCCAAAGCACTGGTATCATAGCTGCCAAGTTTTCCCTTTTCTCGCGAGGAAGCCTATTCAGCATAAGGGAAAATCCCTTTAAAAAAGGGATAACTTGGCAGCTATGACTGGTATGTGCCATTATATGCTCTTATTGAATACTGCTTACTGTTTATAAGGCATTCCTCAAATGTCCAATGTATTACCCATTATCTCTGTAAAATAGGCTAGAATAATTTATTCGGTATTATCAAGGGGAAACTGATAGCTAAGGCACTAAGATCAATAAACATACACATTCCTAAAGGTAAGCTATGAACCCAAAGAATTCCCCATTTGTAATTCATAATAACCACTAGTGCCAGATTTGGCTTTGCGGTAGAAATGGGTAAGGAAGCTCTGCTGGAGCAAAAAATGACTGTGCATGCATAAAAACAGAAGATTCAGCACCCACCTTGTCTTGTCATTTCTCTGCTGGGAAATTGTTCCTCCCTGGGCCTACATGCAAAGCAGCAGCAGCTGGATGCAAAATTGAAATGGATATGGTAGGATGAAAGTTCTATCTCTACTTTCATGACCACTACTTTCTGTATTTCTAGAAAGTTAAGAAATAGGACTGCAAGATAAAAGCTGCAATCCTTAACATATTTCTTCCCAGCTAGGATGTTGGTGACTAAAAAGGCTGCTTATTAACAAAAAGGAAACAAAGAGCTATAAAAGTGAATCCGCTAATGGAATGTAACAAAATTCACACAACACATATAAAGGTTTATTAGGCAATATAAGAGCCAAGTACTAGTAGATATATACATTAAAAGACATGCAAAACACAATAAATAGCTGAAATTACACCTGCAGAAAACAAAAACACTGTTCAAGAAGGAACAGTGCTTTCCCTTAAGACAGATGATACTTTGGCCCCTAGATGAAAACATCCAGAATTAACTGAATTCCAGAAACAGATGCTTAATCAGCTCCTTAAAGGATATGTAGCTCTCATATGGCAAAACGTATCTGTAATGGGTTGGATTCTGAATTAGGGTAAGAATCATGGAACAGGGCGCTTCCCTCTGGAGATTCCTGCACCCTCCTGAATTCTGCTTCAAAGTTTGAAGGAACATCTGGAACAGATGTGGTGGGGGTGGTACTGGTGGATAACATAGGGAAAAGCATAATTGGTGAAATTCCCTCGCTTCCATTCATGAAAGGTCCACTAGATTCAAGTTCTTTTCATAAATGGAAGGAAACTTTTGCATTCAGTCAAACAGCTTTTCCCTTAAAAATCATGAATTTCCCCTTTAGTCGTCCAGAAATGAACTTTCATAGTCTTCACACAGAAGTTCTTCCACATAAGCATTTCTTCTTCTGGTTCTCCCATCATGATAGCTGAGCTTTCTGGAAACCCTGAAAAAGGAAAGAGGATCTTGTCTGTTCAAAATAGTGCTAGAAATGTGCAGTAAAATGAACTGGCAGCAAACAAATACTTCCCAAAGACTAGGATATTTTTTGCTGTTTCAATGGAAATAAATAATAATACAAAACAGCAACACATTTTCCTCAATCTCCAACTCCTTGCATAACACATTGGTGAATATTCATGGCGTTTCAGATAAATCTGTACAAACTATAATCCACTGTATATCACATAAAAAGAGTGCAATAAGTAAAGAGACTTCATATTAAAGTTACTAATTTTAAACTCAACAAAGTGCTGCAAGCTCAAAAGGATGCTATAGGTGCGGCAATTTCAGAATCTCTCTCAGTAATGGCATTATTTTCACTGCGGTAGACAGCATCTATTGTCTCTAGAAAAGCATTAACCATTTGGAGATGACTCCCGACTAATGCAATAAAACACCAATATAAAGTAACTCTTCAGTCATCCCCGAGTCAAATACAAAAAAGTTGTGCTCCCCAATATTTGGCACACTACTGCCAAGTCTGTATTTCTCAAAAAGGAAGCAGCACTGCAAAGGGGAGAGAAGAATGTATTAAGCCAACTTGACAATATGCTATCTATTATAATACCAATGAATGCTACACGAAACCACACTACCTTCAGGACAGGACTACCAAATTTCACCTAGCAAATTTGAAAGGAGCAAATTTAACACATTCATGTCCAACATCCGAAAGTTATTAACAACCAATAAGTGGTCAGTTAGATGCTAGTCACATAAAGCACCAATGTGCAAAGTAGATTTTAAGACAAGTTACAGTGCAAGTCAAAGCTTTGCCATTCTATTCAACTCATCTTAGGTGTAGCTTATAGGAAACCATTATTGGTTCTCCTCATCATATACTTTCACAGAGAAATATGGCAAAGGGATACTAAAAAGGAATTCAGGTGATACTTAACGGTGAGGTATAGTTCTGTGATTTTCTTATGGAATCGCTATTTTCCACAAACATGGGAATGTTTTCATCCACACTTGTAATTCTGGATTCTGTGATGAGATTAGATGCAGTAAGTAAAGCAGGAAATTTGCATGGAAATGATAAAAAGCCAGAACAAGAAAACCAAACTACCTCATAGAGGACACATCTAAGGAGCATTATTATTATTATTTCATTTCTATACCGCTTTATATTTTCAAGAAAAACGTCAAAGCGGTTTATAGAATATTAAAACATCAATAAAACAAACTGAAGAAAGTGAAATATAGAGTATACAGTCAAACCAACATAATTAACAGAAAACTAAAATATTATCTTAAAGATTTAAAAATAAAACATTACAAAGGAGGTCAACTACAGAATACATATTTAACACAAACAAAGTTAACAAAATACTTTAAATCTTAGCAGGGTGAATAAATAAAAGTGAATTACAATATTTTTTTAAAAAAACTTGGTATTTTTAAAATCTTGAACATGTGCGTTCAAAAATTAATAGCCTTTTAAAACTAAATTCATGTCCTTCTACCAAACACAATGAAGCCATGGAAATATTTCTTTGGATTTTAATCTCAAACCTTTGGACGATCATATTTCAGCTTGTTAAGTCAATAAATATCAAAACATACACAACCCTTTTGCTCATGCAGGTGGCCTATTCATGCCACACACACCAATGAAATCATCAAGTGTCTAATGGGCTACTGTTGCCTGTTTTGCTGAAATTGGAAAACTGTCCTCACCAGCTTTGAAACAAACCAGGTATGACACCAAACTGAAACTGATTTGATATCCTACCTTGCTCCAAAGCTGGGAGCAAAATTAACAATGGTTAATATGAGATTTCCTGATTTAAGTGCAGCATGAATGAAGAGAGGAGCAAAGGTGTGTGTACAAGCAAAATGCTTCTGTATATCTCAGCTTCCTCATTTTTTAATTTAAGAACTTCAGAACCAATACCCAAATTAAAAGCAGACAAAGCCAGATAATAATCACTGCAGATGCGAGCATCACTCAAACATTAAAAATTACTGCTTCTTCCTTTAGAATGAGTGGAGAAGGAACTTGCAATTTCTGGGATGTGCCTGCAAATGTTTAAGAGTCCATGTAGCACTTTTAAGTGTTCTATCACAGTTCTCATGCTGTTGCTTGTGTAAGATGTGACATAAATAGAACATTTAGTTTTACAGTACACTCCTAATCATGTCTAATAAGCAAGTCTGATTCCATTCAATGGGACTTACTCACAGGGAACTGAGGTTAGGATTGCAGCCTTAAGACTTATTCACTTACCTTTCCTGTTTTCCCCCAAAGTCCGTGCTTTAAAGCACTGTGTCTGAGTGCCCCCCCCCGCTTTTGCTCCAAATATTTTTTTTTGCAAAAACCCACTCTTTAAAGCTCAATTGGAGTAAACAGCAATCCTTGGAAACCCAAACAGATGTTTGCTCTGTTTGAGTGCTAAGGAGTGGGTTTCCATGGGGGAGGGACCCACACCCAAACATGGCGTTTTAAGTGCAGAACTATGCCTGGAAAGAGCAGGACAAAAGGTAACTGTGAATAAACTCTTAGTGTTCGTCCTTCTTTTCACACAATGCTCTAGCCACTAGTTTTAAAAAACAACCCTGCCACAAGTAGGACATCTTTGGGAATAACACACTGAACTGAACTGAACTAAAGGGCTACAAACAAGCCAACCAGATGAAAATACACGCAGTGGAATACTGACTGGAATACAAGAGGTTTTTTTGCTTAGCTCAACAAAAACTTCTTTTTCAAATCTGGAAATCTCCTGTTTGCTTGGCCAACTGCATAACAATTCAGTAAGTCAATGATTAAGTTTGACACGTATGCATGTCTAGATTTAGGTTCCATTTTCTACCTACCTTTTATACAAGTACTTGGAACAGCCAGAAAGGTGCGATTTGAAGAACGACAAAACCCAGAATCCTGAAAATAAAATGTTGAAATATTAAAAATGATGCAGTTTTACAATATGGATTATCATCCAGGGATTATTTTAATCAATGTCAAGGAGCTTCTTTTCTGTCTCAGTTTGCTTGCTTTGTAGTTGTGGTAACTGTGGGCATATTTTTCAGAAGATTGGGAAAACCTGAATACTACTTTTACCCTCCCCTGCATCATAAACATTCTGTTCAGTTACAAAGATGCAAAATGATGCTGTTGTATCTATATAATAAAGTCCCTATGTCTCTGCATCCAGATTCCCTGTGTCCCATTTTCCGTGCTACTGAGCATGTGCCCCAGGGACACAGGGATTGGACGCAGAGACTGCACGCACGCACACACATGCGCTCTCCCCACCCCACCCCCACCCCTCTGCCCTGCACTGGCTCAATAAGCAGTTAAAACAGAGGCCACCAGGTGGAAGGCAGGAGCAGGCAGCAAGGCCCCTAAGCAGGGCAGGCCCTCTCTCAACGTGCCCAAGGGCCTGAGGAGGAAGCCGGGATGACCAAAAATCGAGGCCCCAGCCTCTCCTCACCAACAGGCCCAAAATGGAGGCCCAAGCAGCGCAAGATAAAGCAGGCCACCAGTGGAAGGCAGGAGCAGGTAACAAGGCCCCTAAGCAGGGCAGGCCCTCTCTCAACGTGCCCAAGGGCCTGAGGAGGAAGCCGGGACGACCAAAAAATTGAGGCCCCGGCTTCTCCTCACTAACAGGCCCGAAATTAAGGCCCAAACAGCGCAAGCAACCGGGAGACCCCCGCTGGGCCGGAACGGCCAGGAAAGGCGCGGGGAGGCCACCGAATGCTCAGCGCCAACCGTGGGACCCTCAGAAAGCGCCGGGGTGGGCGCAAGCCCCCCGGACGGCAAAGCTCCCTCCCAGACGCAGCAGGCGACTGAAAAACAGCAGCGGAGGCCAACAAAAGTAGCGGGAGCCACCCCCACCCCCCTGAAAAACTGGGCGTACACCCCGGAGCAGCCGCCCGGGCCATCCAGGAGCCAGAATTCGGCCACTGGGCCCTGGCAGCAGCAGCGCTATTGACGGGGAAAATTAGGAACCAAACGGCAGGCCAAAAAGTGCGCGAAAACAGGGTGGGGAGGGATCTGCACTCCAAACACAAGCTTCGGAGGGGGTAAAGAAAGAAATGCCCCCCGCACCCCCCAGCCGAGCCTGAGCTGTAAAGGTAAAAAAAGGGGGGGGACTTTGGCTTGGGGTTTGGGAACGGGTGGTGGTGGAGAAAATTAGGGATAAATTAAGGATCAAAGGGATGGGGGGAGGAACAATCAATTAGACAAGGAATAAAAGCCCCCCACGCGCCGCTGCCACCGAAAAAGGCTGAATGTTCTAGCGCCCGTTTATTAAACGGGCTGAATGGCACTAGTACCATAATTCACTCAAGAAAGAGTGGGATGGGGGACACGTATAATAAGACTTCTAGCCCAATCCTATGCAAGCTTACTTGAAACAAGTCCTGGAAATTTACATATTATCTACTTCAGGAATCTTGTCACTGAGGGGATACTAAAGTGTCTTTCAGTTTGGAGTACTTTTTCATATACTGTATTTCAAAGTCAATAGTTTACTTACCATGTTTGAGGTCCAATTGTTGCCATTAGGAGTATGCAGTGTGAAAGTCATGTCAGTTTTCTGAAGATTGTTTTTCCAGTAAGGTAGCTTCTGACTTATTCGATCAGGTGAGTTCTCAGATATATTTTTTAATCTTTTCAATGGTGAAGTCTGAGGGTCTTCAATGCAGAAGGTTGCTGCTCTTTTAATTCTGGCAACTGCAGGTAAAGTTCTTACAGGAGAATTAACTAGGGCATTCACTGTGTCAGACATTGGGATTCCTTCATAGTTTTTAAAGTTTGCAGCACGCATAAATGTAGGAAGTTTTGGAAGCCCTTCAGAACACAATTTCTGATATATACTCTCAATCATATTTTTACGCTTCTGATTAAAATTTGAAGAAAGACTTTTAAAACCAAACTTGCACAGTTCTGAAGACTTCCTAGGACTTGTGCATATAGTTGAGCACTTAAATGGTTTTCGAATCTTTGAACAACAAAGCTCCTTATACATTTTTTGGAAGGCATCATCACATTTCTGGTGAGTTTTGATGGGACTGTGATTAACAGGAAGTGATGAAAATGAATGACTTCGCTGCAGCGAAACAGCTTTGTTGAATGTTTTAATTTCATGATTCCCAGGTAATCTATTTGAAGTTTTTACTGGAGAAGACTTGTTATTTTGCAAGACAGAGCTTATGCTTCTATTCAAAGACAAGCTTAAACATGATGTAGCATTGACTGTGCTAGTGCTCATCTCAGTTTTATAATCTCCGGCTAGATTAAATGTTGTTCCTTTATCTACAGTGCAAACTGAAGAGTAATCTTCAAATGTTTGAGCCTTTCTTCCAAAGTTTGACAATGAAGGGATATAAGATGCAGTTCTGACCAGAAATGTTTCTTCTGTAGAAAGATCTCTAGGAAAAATGGTGGTCTCCATGCCATTTAGTCCGGCATTCTCTGTGTATGAATGATCTTCTACAATGCCAGAAGCATCCATTTCCACACTATCTGGATTACGGTCTATGGAAGATACTACTTTAGTTACCTGGTTCATTGAGCATTGCATTTCATGATTGCCATCATACGAAGGACTAGTTTGCCCATTATTTGCCATGGGCAATTGATATCCCTTAGAATTATCTTCTGTAATTGTCAAGCAAGACTTCTGTTTTAATTGTCTGGACTTCCTTACTCTGTATGTGCTGGTATTAAGGTTTGTTTTCTTAGGGTGCCAATAGGCATATCTGTACCGTTTGATGAATGAATTAGAAGAAGCTTTGCGGGATTCTTTATGGAACAATCTGCTAAGTGCCTTCACCATTCCTGGATACAAGTCTACTATTGTTACGTTATTCCAAGAACAATGCTCATCTGCAGACTCGTACATTTCTAAAAAGCTACTGCAAACAGTTTCATTTCCATCCCCAAGAGACTGATTTTTAGGCACAATTGTCATATTGTCTGAGCCTGGAGCAGCAGAGTTGGACAGCTGCAGAGATGATGATGATGCAGTATGCCCATTTATAGATTCTGTTTGCTTCCTCAGGACCACATCATGGTGACCTACTAGACCAAATAAAGGGAAGTATAAGTACTAATACTTACTCTTTTTTAACATTAAGACTATTGCTAATGATGTTCCAAACAAGCTACAATGTAAGAAAAGAAATTTAAAATAAGAAGGCACTAACCACATTTTTAAATTATCTAGGATTTTCTCAGTTCCCATTGTGCAATCAGATATTTTCTATGTGTTTTAAGAAACAATCATTGCCATGATTACTTTTAAATTAAATTTTGTAGCAGCAATTTATAATTTCACTTGATAACGAGGCAATGCATACCAATATGATATTTAATGAAGATACTGGCACTCTCTACCTAGTGAAATCAAGTCTACATAGCTTCAGGCACCAACTTAAGACTATTTCAGAAAGCTATCTTATGAAAATTATATACAGTGGTATCTCAGGTTAAGAACTTAATTCATTCCAGAGGTCCGTTCTTAACCCGAGGCGTGCTTTCGCTAATGGGCCCTCCCGCTGCTGGTGCGCGATTTCTGTTCTTATCCTGGGGCAAAGTTCTTAACCTGGAGCAACCACTTCCTGGTTAGCAGAGTTTGTAACCCAAAGCGCCTGTAACCCGAGGTACCACCGTATATATATTTTTGTGAGATTACCCATTTATATATTTGTTTCCTTAATGTATTTTTTATTGTATCATCGCCCCATTATATCGTTTTTGTTTTAAGACATAGATATATTTTATATGATTTTGCAAGTATGCAAGTAAAGAAATAAAACAACTTATTGTTAACCCCTTTAAAAGACCCCCAACTCTGATCCAAAGGACGTCATGCAGTCTAATAAGCTGAGAGCTCCTACATAAACTCACATTCCCACTCATATCTATTAGTATTTAGTGTCAGGAATAACGTAAACCTGGACACAGCAGAGTACACGCAGGTTTTTCAGAAGCTTCTGGCTGTAGAGCAATGACTAGACGTCTGGATGCAGGAATAGACAACTTCACCAGGATAACTATATACAGTATTTATTGGACAAACAGTATCCAGAAGTTACTATGCACAAACTTCATAAAATAAATGAAATAAAATAAATCATTTCCTTTCTCTCACAACCACCTGTTACAAAAACAGTCTTTTTTCCACAATACCACAGAGCTTATCTTTTAGGAACTTCTTACCCAATCAGAAGGTTGTTACTAAGGCTCTTGTCACCATACACAGAGAGATCAGGCCTTGGCTTTCAGCCAATAGTTAATTGTCAGAAGTGGATAGCTGACTTTCTGCATGCATGCACTTTGAAATCTCTAACAATATCAATATCACAGGGACATCTCTACGCACACAACGGTTAAATGACACAGAATTTTCTCCAGCAATGTAGAAACTTCAGTAAAGATTCTATGTATATAGATATGCACAGTTCTTTAATTAGGCTGAATTGCTGCATTCATTCTTCAAATCCATCCAATAACTAACAAAAAATCAAACTACAGTAAAACATTTTTAAGTTAATTTTTTTTTAGAAATTTAGAATCCTCATTTTGCTTATCCTCAAAGAATAAATTTGGTCGAAAAACTGTCATTTGTCCAAAGCTATCCAATAAATTTCAAAGCTAAATGGGAATCTGAAGCTACATATCATACATCTAAATGCAGCTTAAGCCATTGCACCACGTTGCCTCAAATTAATGTCAACCTATGTAATTTAACTACATATAGCTAGGAGGAACATGGAACAAATTGCTTTGTAAGACAGAACGAGAAAATATGACATCCTTTGACATAAAGCAGCATTCAATTTACTACAGCTGATAGAGAGTACTAGACACCTGTTACCTGTTAATCTGTTCATAATGATACTTCAGGGTGTTGTAAAGTACAGGTTTATTACCATACACCTGTACGCATGTTCATTTAAAATGATCTAGAGTGCTATCCTTATAAAAATTGTTTGCAGCTGACTTAAACAATACAGCATGCTACAGTAGAATCTAGCTACAATGGTACCTCCTTTTACGAACTCAATTCATTTCGGAGGTCCATTCTTAACCCCAAACCGTTCTTAACCTGAGCCGTGCTTACGCTAATGAGGCATGCTGCTGGCGCGTGACATCCGCTTGCATCCCGGGGCAAAGTTTGCTACCTACTTCCGGGTTAGCAGAGCTCGTAACCCTATGCGTTCGTAAGGAGGATGGTACATAACCCGAGGTTCCACTGTACTGAAAATGAACTACTAAAGGAAAACAAGTTCTGACAGTGGACTCATATCAGCTACCAGAGTGTTATACAGGGGTTGGGGGAGACACGCCAGATACTTCCATGCTTGTGAGCAAATGCCAAGACTCTGGACAGGATGGAGTTACTGTAGGGTCAGGAGGGACCACAGGTCAGTGGTAGAATATACGCTTTGCAGTGCACAGTCCAACAGTGCTCACTCTCCTAGGAGGCAGTGATGGTCACCAACTTGGATGGCTTTAAAAGAGGATGGAGAAGAGGACTATTAACGGAGTCAGCAATGCTTTGGATTCCAGATGCAGGAAACCACAGGAGGGGAGAGTGCTCTTGCGCTCATGTTCAGCTTGCTGGTTTCCCACAGGCATCTGGTTGACTACTGTGAGAACGGGATGTTGGACTGGATGGGCCACGGGCCTGATCCAGCAGGCTCTTCTTATGTTCAGAGGTGGGAAATACTCGAGCCAGAAACCATGAAGAACTACTGCCAATAAGCATAGACATGTGCTAGCTGGACCAGTGCTCTGACAGGTAGGTAAAGTGCTATGATAGGCCATGGCACAAGATTAAAAGCCCTCCATGGCTTCCAGCAGAACGCTGAACTACTCAGGTCCTGAGCAGTTGCTCTTGCAGCACTGAAGGTCCAGCTGAAAAAAAGAATGGTGGTGTTGGGTTGGGAGGGAGGAGATGTTGCGGTCCTTACAAGGCCTTTTCATAGCAGATGCAAGGGAGCAGGCTAGAGCTAGCTAAACAGATATGCTGTTACAGCCACTGTTTGTCAAAGGAGCCATAGCAAGTAAGTACATGCTGGTCCAGTTGGTCTTTGTATACTCCAGAAAAAAACTCAAGAGATAGACCTAGACTCATATGTAGCTCATTTCCAATTCAGATAACAAAGTTTCTAAAAACACCAATTAATTAGGTCTTATAAGGAATGCTTAGCATTACAGTGCCGAGCCAGCCAATCAGAGCTAGCATTTGTGCTTACTAGATTGTAAACTTTGTTGTGCCAGCCTTCTTATGCAAGTAAACCATTTACTTCTCCTTTAAACACTATTTTTCAGTAAAACATTTAGGATTTGTCATGATGCTCACCACTCAAGGATTCACCTCCCAGCTTTTGCAAAGGAGACCACTGGTAAACACTCTTTGCTTTGGGTCTTGTAACCTAAGCCAAAATCCCAAAGGTAGATAGTTAGTAAACAGAACATAAAGATTTGCAGAAAGACACAAGCCTTGAATGACTAAGCAATTAAACACTACTTGAGATATACATCCTATGTACTATAGTTTGATGCTTTCTAAATTGAGTATGACTGCCAAATAATATATTCAAACTTAAAATATTATGTAGCAGTTGCATTTTTATACCCCATTTATTATGCGCCAGCCCAATGTGACCAAAGCACACACAGCAAGAACAAAATCCCATCTCAATAAAAATTAACCTGATTTATGGCTATTAGGGTGTCAGTACAGTAGACATTACGTTTAAGTCTTCCCCATCCATTTCAATCCATTTCAATAGAAACACTGGGAATGTGTACAGATAATGTACCTCCAAGAGAAAATAATAATAAATGGAGAAGACAGGAAAACTGAACTGCACATAGAAATCTGGACTTGCATTACTAGCTATGTTTAAAGATTTCAATACAATCAGCTGAACAGTTACCGTAAGTGATTTTGGAGCAAAGTAGACACTATTATCCAACAGAACATCCATTTTGACTTGGTATTTATTCTTTGCAGGTGTTCCAGAAAAGTATACAAGAGAGGTATCGTCCTTTTGTTAAAAAAAGAGTGAATAGAAGTTGAAACAAGTTGTGGCGTGGGCCTTCCACCCAAGTGTGTTGTTTTTTATGTTGAACCAACAAGGATAAGTACACACAAACAATGTAGTCTACTCTCATTCTTAAGTTGTTGAGGGTTTTGCCTTTAAGGCTTTGTTTCTAAATCCATATGTGACAAAGCCTTTTTGAGCAGGTTGCACATTCCATTTGTCTCATCCTGCCAGGTTTTAGTAATGCCTATTATGCCATATTTGCTTGTCTGTATTAACATCAAGCAAATTATTATAATTATAATTATTATTCCTGCTTGATTTCCATAGGTACCACTTGCTGTACATGGCAATGACCAATATTTTCTCTTCTCTCTTAAACTAGAAGAAACCCACAATAATGACTGCAGTCCCTGCTATGAGGAAGAGAAAGGCTTTTCATATACTATTCACTCAAACAGCCACATTAGTACACTGTGATCAAGAATTTGGAAGGGAATCACAGCTTTTGAAAAGTAAGTAAGAGCAAACCAGAACTCATGGCTATAGTTTCATAAACACAGACAGAGCCTATGGAATATTCAGAAAACTTTTGGCAGAACTCAGGGAAGTTTCGAGTTCAGAGCCACTCCTCATATTCCTTGTTTCCTGCCAATCGTCTTCCTAATCGTCTCTCCTAAGACAAATATTCTAATTTTTCAAATGCTCAAATACTGTAACAAAAATTCTCATTCACCTTGATATGCAAATTTTCCAAACGTCTTTTAATGGACGCCGACTCAACATCGCTTTTGTGACCTACAATTCAAAGTTAAAAAACAAAACATATCTCAATTATAAGATCGCTTCCAATTTCTTTGATAAAAGAAATGTGTAAAAAAATTAACCTCGGCACAAAACCTCAAGGCAAGGAACTATGCAATAATCTGTTTCCAAAGACTGACAAATTTCACTGGGTTTATTATTCCCCTCATTGCTAGGAGACCTCTCTTTGGGTGTTACTTGGATGAAGCAGGCAAGTGTGGTGAAAGTAGCTGTAGGCTCATGCAATTTATAACCCCGACTGCCCATGAATTTAAATCACACAGGGAGTCTCACGCACAATGTCCCCACTGTAGAAGTTATGCTTCTGTAGGCACTATGAAGGAGTCGCACAACTCTGGGGAAAGGGGCAAACTGCACGTCACAACCCCCTTCCCTGCTCCAGCCCACTTCACATGGGCAACATCTGAAGGAAGAGATTGTGAAGCTATATATTGTCCCAAAGCCATTTCATTACTCTCACCTCTTGATAGGTAACTGTTTAACAAACTGTTTAATAGGAATGAGAAATGTTGGAATTAAAAGTGTTGTTCTTTCTTTCCCATCCAGAAGGCGTCTAATGAATATGGCATGCAGAAAAACTGCTGGGTCAAAGTTAGGGGTGTAATCTTGTTTTTCCTTTGCAATTATAGTTACCCAAAGGAGAGCAAAATTAATGATACTAATAAGAGTGCAGAAGGGGCTACAGTGTGGCAACAATACAGGATTCAGCAAATGATAAAACAAGTACAGTGGTACCTCGGTTTATGAACACAATTGGTTCTGGAAGTCTGTTCATAAACTGAAGCGTTCATAAACTGAAGCGAACTTTCCCATTGAAAGTAATGGAAAGTGGATTAATCTGTTCCAGACGGTCCGCGGAGTAACCGTTCATAAACTGAAGCGAACTTTCCCATTGAAAGTAATGGAAAGTGGATTAATCCGTTCCAGACGGGTCCGCGGAGTACTTAAACTGAAGCGTTCATAAACTGAAACATGGGTGTAATTGGTTCCGGAAGTCTGTTCATAAACTGAAGCGTTCATAAACTGAAGCGAACTTTCCCATTAAAAGTAATGGAAAGTGAATTAATCCGTTCCAGATGGGTCCACGGCGTTCATAAACCGAAAATTCATAAACCGAGGTGTTCATAAACCGAGGTTCCACTGTAGTTGATATTGCTCCTTAAGTTACTGACTTTGATAAGTCCAAGCAGTCCCCCAATTTGGTTACAGCTATATTAGCTATCTCACTTACAGAAGAAAACTTTTGATGAAGGGTTCAACTGTTTGAACAAGAAAGGAGTCATGCTCAAAAGAAAATGAGAAATCATATTTCAAATAAGGTGCATGTCACAACCTTAATGTACAAATTTATGTAAAAGACTATAGATTCTCTCCCCCCCCTGGAAATTGGAAAGAAATAAAGCAGAACAATCATTGCTCAGTGGCATATAATAATTTTAAAATGCATGTGATCATCTCTCTCAATTGTCATCCACATCCAAGACAGCTTAGATTAGTCCTATAAATAAATTGCATGCTTTTCCGCCAAGCCTGCCTTACCTGTATCAAGTAGGCTCTTTCTACATGAGACCATGGACTGTTCTTCATTAGGTGACTTAATAATAGCAAAAAAACAAAACAAAAAAACAACAGCTCTGTATTAGCTAAATTTGGGCTAGAAAATCAACTTTAATATTAGAGTCAACGTATGGGGATGTAATGGATCTTCATTCTACCAAACTTACATATTTACTTGATTTAAATATTCGATCAAATGCTAGCATCACTCCACATAAATCTGCGATGGCTATGGCTGTTAACAATCTAACTGTACAAGACATATGTTGCTTCAAAAGACTTAGGCAAGCATTTTTAAATATATACTACACATTTGCCTGCCCCCATCACCTTCTCAATGCACAGGCAATTTAATATTACCTGCAATTATTTGTACACTTTTCCTGCTACTAACAAAAAAAATAAACTTACGGGATGGGAAGATTAATCTCCTTCTGATGGAGAAGAGGGCTATTGATGGTTACTAGCCATGATGGCTATGTTTTGCCTTCACAGTTGGAAGGAGCAATGCTTCTGAATACCAGTTGCTGGAAACCACAGGAGTGGGGAGTGGTCTGGTGTTTGAATCCCGTAGGTTTCCCACAGGCATATCTGGTTGGCCACTGTGATCCAGCAGATAAAGGATTCATGCAATACTGTAAGTTTCAGGCAAATTCTAAATGCAGAAGCACACAGCTTTAGCAGAAGCCATTTTCAGGAATTTTACAGGGTGTGAGGCTATTCAAGATTGCAAAGGAAGTGCCAATAAATTGGCAAAAGCTATATAATATTGTTTGGGGGCATTTCTCTAAGCAAGGACAGTTTTCTTGCACATTTCATAATAGGGTTAGAAAAGCGCCCTACAGCTCTGAGCGTTTGGGTATTGTTAAGCACACTTCTGACACCACACAATATTTTATAGGGTTGCAGTGCCACCCTGCCCTACATTGGAAATCACATTGGGATGGAAAGTACACCCCTTAAACTTGTTAAAGTTATTCTCCCCATCCCATGTTGGATGAAGGTTCATATCTACATGAAGTTGCTGAGAACCGTCATTAGGAGTTTCGGTACTATCAGTACACTGATGACATGGAGCTCTATTTCTGCATAATAACTGAATCAGGAGAGGCTGTGTGAACCATAGACCAGTGTCTGGATGCAATGGTGGGATGGATGAGGGGGAAAAACTGATCTTGAATCCTCGTAATCCACTGTGAGTGAATGGTTCCCATGGTCTGCCCTGGACAGGGTTGGGGGGTGCTGGATCCAGCTTTGTTACTTGATGCCCAGGTAGCCTCAGTGACTGTTTGAGGACTGGGAGAGCTTGACCACAGTAGTTCAGATACTGGTGACTTCAACACTGAATTACAGTGGTACCTTGGTTTATGAACACAATTGGTTCCGGAAGTCTGTTCATAAACTGAAGCGTTCATAAACTGAAGCGAACTTTCCTATTGAAAATAATGGAAAGTGGATTAATCTGTTCCAGACGGGTCCGCGGAGTACTTAAACTGAAGCGTTCATAAACTGAAGCATGGGTGTAATTGGTTCCGGAAGTCTGTTCATAAACTGAAGCGTTCATAAACTGAAGCGAACTTTCCTATTGAAAATAATGGAAAGTGGATTAATCTGTTCCAGACGGGTCCGCGGAGTACTTAAACTGAAGCGTTCATAAACTGAAGCATGGGTGTAATTGGTTCCGGAAGTCTGTTCATAAACTGAAGCGAACTTTCCCATTGAAAGTAATGGAAAATTAATTAATCCGTTCCAGATGGGTCTGCGGCGTTCATAAACCGAAAATTCATAAACCGAGGTGTTCATAAACCGAGGTTCCACTGTACTTCAGTGTAAGCCTTCTCTTTTGCTACATTCAGTTCTGAGTGCTGCAGTAAAAGGTAAAGGGACCCATGACCATTAGGTCCAGTCGTGACCGACTTTGGGGTTGCGCGCTCATCTCGCATTATTGGCAGAGGGAGCCGGCGTATAGCTTCCAGGTCATGTGGCCAGCATGACAAAGCCGCTTCTGGCAAACCAGAGCAGCACATGGAAACGCTGTTTACCTTCCCGCTGTAGCGGTTCCTATTTATCTACTTGCATTTTGACGTGCTTTCGAACTGCTAGGTTGGCAGGAGCTGGGACCAAGCAACGGGAGCTCACCCCGTCACAGGGATTCGAACCGCCGACCTTCTGATCAGCAAGCCCTAGGCTCAGTGGTTTAACCACAGCGCCACCTGGGTCCCGAGTGCTGCAGTACTGTTGCCAAAAGAAGCGAAAAACCTTGTAAGCATGTAACCGTTCTGGTCAGAGATCTGCACTGGTTGCCCATTTGACACCAGGTCAAGTCGAAGGCGTTGCTATCAGTACTGTATATAAAACCTTTAATAGCTTGGCACATTTACTTGTAGGATCACCTTGGCCCAATACAGTGGTACGTTAGTTCTCGACCATCTCCATTGATGAACATTTCAGAACCTGAACGCCGAAAGACCAGAAGTAAATGCTTCCATTTCCGAATGCGCCTGGGAAGTTGAACGACTTCCACTGTGTTTTTCAGTTTTCTCAATTGCATTTGCGGACAGCCATTTGCGCCTCAGTTGCTGAACGTTTCAGAACTCGAACGGTCTTCCGGAATGAATTACGTTCGAGAACTTAGGTACCACTGTATATATTTCATAAAAATTATAAACTGTTTGATTGTAAAACACTTCCAAGTGGTTTACAAAAAATACTTGCTAGACTGGTTTGAGCTATGGAACTGGCACTGTTGCACGTACCACAACCAGTATTTTAGTGTGGCAGCGCCTACACTTTGAAACTCCCTGCCTATCAACATCAGCCAGGCACTTTCTCTGCACTCTTCCTTCAGTGACTGCACCATTTCCTCAATATGCCCATGAACAGGATCCCAGAACAGACCCCTTTCAAATACAACTCCAGAAAAAAGTAGATGGATAACTATTCTGGTTGACTGCCATCATGGATCCTACATACCTGATACTCCTCGTAGTTCTCATTTTCAGAGTCAGAGGCCAGCTGCCCCTCAATTTCTTAATTGAAAAATAATTCATTGAAATTATAAAACTGAAGATAACAGATCTCTCTTCACTGACAGGTTATAATCAGTCAACATAGCCAAAGGTAGCCACTTGGCTTTTCCATCTGAGAACGCTTGCCCCACTTTACAAATTCTATGGAGAAATCTCCATTTAAACCTGGCTGTACCTCTATCGTAGTGACTGCACTGAATTGGGAAATGACTCATGTGATCCTGGAAATGGTTGGTTGTGGCACAAGACTCAGTTTTGCTATACAAGCGCAATGCAAATTTTTGAAATCTAGATCTTGCACTTACATATGTGCAACAAAAAGTCAAATATATATTTAATTAGTTCTCATAGGCAGTTAAATAAAAGTAGGCATGATACTATCACACCAACACTAGAGTATATATCAAAGCAACTGCCTTCAAGTCCCATGAAGTTGATGCTTAACACAATATCCTTAGGAATTAATGATCTGGCAAGTGGCAGGTCTTAAAGGGAGGAAGGTCAGTTCTTCTAATGAAATGCATTGCACCCAAAGACACTTTTCAGAATAATTACAGGCAACCCCCCCCCCCATTTATGTGTGTTCTATTTGTGCGCGACCACAAATGCATGAATCACGCCAAACTGGGATCCCAAAACATCACAAAAGGGGGAAGACTTGGGTGGGATGGGGCGGAACAGGTTACTTGCAGGCTTTTGCTAGTTGCTTGTAATACAAACATATTTGGGTAAGCCATTAAATTCATTTAAAAAGCAATCCCATAACAACTGAAGAATTAAGCTCAAGTGAACATTTCATGAATACCTTGCAAGAATGAACAATTAGATTCTGCTTTATAACATATAAGGCTCATAAAGTCTTTTCAAGTAAAAAGCAGGCTTTTTTAAAAAAAAATGATACAAATGCATTCATATGAAGAAACACAGTACTCTGATAAAGCTAAACATATATCCAATAAAAATAGCCAATTTTATATGGTATTTTTTCCTTTGCAATAGCTTATTTAAATCAAAATTACAGCAAGATTATCTGTGGATTTAGTACCAAAAAGAACAAAATCATGTATCGTAAGCCAAATTAACCTTCTTTCATAAAAACTGACTATTATATTTGCAAGCAGTTATTGTTTAAGAGCCAACTCTAGAAGGAAATACTGTCTCAGATTTTTAATTGATCTTTTTCTTTCACCATTAAGAACCGTTAAAGGTAAATCTTTACACAATTTAAACATACAAGTATTGCAGAAAGTTCTAAGATGTCCCTTACCCGTGTTTTCCTGAAATGGTACATTACTCTGTAATATGAAAAGCAGGAAAATTTCAGTGCATACAAATTATTTCTTGTACAAAAAAAGGCACCCAGTGCTTTCATTTTCAAAAGAATGCATTTTTTTCTTTAAAAGATCCTCCCATTCAGAAATAAGCATATTGTAAAATTGCTTATGTCTGCCTATTGGTCTGGAAACATGAAGGGTACCGATCAAGATTTTCATTTGGTTAATTACCGACAGACTCAGGGAAGGCAGGCAGCATGATCTGCCAATAATTCTAATACTTGAAATATTTTGATATGCAATTTCTACACACATTGCCAAACTCAAGTCACAGGGCAAAATAATTAGGGACAAAGTTAACAGTTTTCATATGTCTTAGTTACAGTGGTTCTCAAGCTACTTTCCCCATGGATCACTTGAAAATTGCTGAAAGACTTGGTGTAAATATAATTAAATATAATTCTGCTTTCTATAGCACCTGTAATGTGCTGTGCTAGATGCTGCATAAATTTTATTTATTTTTTTGCTTTATTTCTTCTATTGGATGTTATTGTATTACAAAATGAATTCCACAGAACTCAAATATGAATCCCATAGAATTCAAATTGTAAGTGTTCTTTGCACACACACTGAAAGCTACTTGAACGAAGCTCATGAGCCACTGGTGGTCCGTGGACTACCGTAGTTTGGAAACCCCTGTCTTAGTACATTGAATTTGATACATCTGCACTGTATCAAGTGAATTATCTTCCTGTACGTCCGGAGGGATAATTAAGACAAAATGTGAGAATCTTGTTCTGAAGACTGGTATCACCAATTTAAATCACCCCAACAGCATTTCAGATTGCAGGTAAGACCACAAAAGCTTTGTTTTCATCAGTCAAATTTCTCCATTGATTAGAGCACGGGTGTCAGAGACAAGGCCCGGGGGCCTAATCCGGCCCGCCAGACCTCGTGCTGTGGCCCGCCGCTCGCCGCTGGGTGGCCGCTCGCCCGCGCGGTCACATGGGCGGCCTGGGCGCCGCTTCCGGAGGAAAGGCACAAAGTTGAATCCGAGGCCCCATTGGCTAGTGGCGCTGCTAATCTGCTGTTAGCAAGCGTGCCCGGCTCTGAGCCTTGCTCTGAGGCAGCGGGAGGTGAGTGCCATGAGGAAGCCGCTTGGAGTGCGGGGGCGGCGGCGGCACTAAGGGAAGGGCAGAGAGAGGAACTGGAACTGTTTGCCTCAAGAAGGAAGCGGCAAAGGGCGGGCGAGGTCCTCGCGGTTGGCTTTGGGGCTCAGGACAGAGAAGGCACAGCCTCTCACCCCCTTTATTTGTCCCGCGGCAGAGCTCGGCGCTGCCAACTTGTGCAGGGACAACGCTCAGGAAGCCCCATGTCCTCAGGACAAGCAAGCACGTGCAGGAGGAGGGCGACTTCCGAGTAATTTCTGTGAAGTGCCTGTGCAGTTGATCGGGCGTGCCTGCCGTTCGCTTTCCCCGCTGGCTAACTGTTCCCTCCCTCCCTCCCTCTCACTCGCTATTTCCCTCTCACCCCCTCCCTTCCTCTCTCTCTCTTTCCCTCTCAGCCCCTCCTCTCCCCTGCACCTTTGAAGGGCCACCTTTGCAAGGAAACACTTGCCCCACCACCCCAGCCCCTAACAGGACCCCCAAGGCTCCTGCTTCAGCTCTTCAGCCCCCCAAGGAGCCCTTCAGCCCCTACCTGGCTGGGAGCCCAGGGAGGCGATCCAGAGCGCCACAGGCAGGCTCTAGGTGTCAGCTGGCCAGACAGGACATGCCATGTCTGTTCCCAAAGATGAGGCATAGAGGAGCCTGCCAGATCCTGGGACAGCCCATCTCCCTCAGTGGAGCCAACACTGGTTGGCAGCAACAGCTCTCCAGCTTTCAGCCCTGCCTGGAGTTGCTGCCAGGGAAAAGCTGCCAGGATTCCTGCATTGCAGGGGGTTGGGTTAGATGACCGATGCAGGTTTGTGTGTGTGTGCACCTTGTGGGTCTTTCATCCCCTGCAAGACAAAGCCGTCCCCATCAAGCCAAAGGGCAACCCTTTTGCTAGGGGCACCTGCTGGAGCTCTGAAACCTGCTGTCCAAATACATCCCCTCTCTCCAAGCCTCCCTCTTGAGCAGCCACAGACAGACCCCCGTGAAGAGGAGCCTCCTTCCATGGCTGCCCCAACCCAACCTCTTCCCCAACCCCAGACGCTGAGCTTTCATTTTTTTAAAAAGGTCTCTAGTCCTCCCAGAGAACTTTGGAACTCCCTGCCTAGGGAAGCTAGATGGGCTCCCTCCCTGCTGGCAGATGGGAACTGACTGTGTTTTGAGGAAAGGGCTAGCGCTGTGGTATTTTTATTGTTGCTATGATCTGTATTTCTAATAGATCTTTTCAATACATAAATAGTACAATAATTGTACATTTGAAAATCTACTTGCCATTATTCTGACTATGTTTCTGCTTTCAGAGCTAGTTATTACTTACATTATTACAAAAAACAGTAATAATTGAATGCAGTGACAATAATTTATGATAATAAAGAGTGGACACATAGTCCTACAGATACAGCCGGCCCTTTGAGGGTGACCAAACTGCTGATGCGGCCCCCGATGAATTTGAGTTTGACACCCCTGGATTAGAGCAATGTATAACAATGAAAACAAATTTCATTGAGCTATTTGGGTGTGCTCATTTTGGTATCAGCTTTACCAATGGTCTGAAATTTAAGGAAAAGAGAAAACTAAATGAGAGAAAGTAATATTCTCCAACTTAAGTTCATAAACCCTGAAGAGAATCTATGGCTTTTCCCCCATTCAAGTTGCCACAGAAACATTGTTTAAAAATACTACTGTTATAGCTATGCATCCAGTCTCCCAGAGAGATTTCAAGATTTTTAATTTGTCACAATAACTTAGAAAACATCAAAATACAGTCATTACAAGTTATGCATTTAAAGTACCTGAGAGCTATCTATAATTTTGGTGCTTCTCTGTTGCTCTTCTCCCCAAACCTTTGACCCTAGAAATGATACAATAATTTCTACAATAAATGCCACATGCATAAGAATTTGTCATTTGTGATAAACAGAGTAATGTTAATCTTTTACAGTAAGCATAGTAAGCGGTAGACTCGTAATCTGGGGAACCGGGTTCGGGTCTCCGCTCCTCCACATGCACTCTGCTCACAGAGTGTTTGTTGTGGAGGAGGAAGGGAAAGGAGAATGTTAGCCGCTTTGAGACTCCTTTGGGTAGTGATAAAGCAGGATATCAAATCCAAACTCCTCCTCTTCTTCATAGATTACAGTCCACTTCATCAAATGAATGAAGAGATATACTGGGTTGTACATCCATACCTGTATATACATGGTTGGGTAAAGGTAAAGATACCCCTGACCATTAAGTCCAGTCACGGACGACTCTGGGGTTGCAGCACTCATCTCGCTTTACTGGCCGAGGGAGCCGGCGTTTGTCTGCAGACAGCTTCCAGGTCATGTGGCCAGCATGACTGAGCCACTTCTGGCGAACCAGAGCAGCGTACCAAAACGCTGTTTACCTTCCCGCAGGAGCGACACCTATTTATCTACTTGCACTTTGATGTGTTTCGAACTGCTAGGTTGGGAAGCGGATTTTAAAAAGCCAGCTCAGAAATAAAATTCACAGAAATACAGTGATACTTAAGAGTAACAATCCACAAAACAGTTTCTGTTGACAAATCGCTCCTGCTTTGCCACGGATTCTCTCCAGCACAAAGCAACAAACCACGATTCTTAGCCTAGTGTTATATCTGAAACAAGTTTGTTTTGAACCAGATCATAATCTATTTTGCTCCACGCAAACCACAGTTTGAAGCCACGGTTTCTTATTGGCTTCAGGTAGTCATTTGTTTACAGTGAAACAAACCAGAACCCCCAATTCTGAAACAATGCTAGGCAAAGATTTTGGCAATCTCACTTGTGCTAGGGGAAAAGCAAAATGAGAGCAATTTGCTTATTCATGGTAAACAGTTAACCATGACTTATGGCATGCAAGTCCTATCACTGTTATGTACTGTATAGTCACACTGTTACAACAAACCTCAAGGTTTCCAACCAGTCTTTGATTCAATAAAGTTTGATCCACATAGGTTTCAAAAAGTCTCTATACAGTGGTACCTCGGGTTATGAACACGATCCGTTCCGGGACGCAGTTTGTAACCCGAAATGGTTGTAACCCGAAGCGCCATTTTGCTCATGCGCAAAGTGCAATTTCCGCACATGCGCAGAACGCGCGAGGGGCGAAAATACTTCTGGGTTTGCGGAGTTCGTAACCCAAGGTGTTCGTAACCCGAGGTACGACTGTACAGTGGTACCTCGACTCACGAAGGCAATCCGTTCCGCGGCGCTCTTCGGAAGTTGAAGCGTCCATTTTGTGCATGCGTAAAGCAAGATTGTGCGCTTCTGGGCATGCAAAGAACACACACGCGACAAAAAGACTTCCGGGTTAGCGGACTTTGGAAGTCGAGGCATTCGGAAGTTGAGGTACCACTGTACTATGTTTTTTATAAAAGCAAACTAGATAAAAGCAATCTTACCTTCTGGTGTATCATAAGTCAATGATCTGATAGAAACGACCACATCACCATAAATGGGGAGGTTGTACTGGATTAAAAGAAACACACACCATTTTAACATAAGACTACAATGCTAGATATTATAATAAAAGCTTTTTGGGGGGAGGGGGGTAAAACTCATGCATTATTAAACCTCCATTCAAACTACTAATTCGCATACTTGCAAGTTAACTCACTCCTATCTACGGTAGTTGGCAGTACACAGGCCCCAACTACATGTTACATGACACATCTGTGATGGAACATTTATAAATAATAATAATAATAATAATAATAATAATAATAATAATAATAATAATTTATTATTTATACCCCGCCCATCGGACTGGGTTTCCCCAGCCACTCTGGGCGGCTTCCCACAGAAGAATAAAATAATCGATTAAAGATTAAAAGCCTCTCTAAACAGGGCTGCCTTCAGATGTCTTCTAAAAATCTGATAGCTGTTTTTCTCTTTGACATCTGATGGGAGGGCGTTCTACAGGGTGGGCGCCACTACTGAAAAGGCCCTCTGCCTGGTTTCCTGCAACTTGACTTCTCACAACGAGGGAACCGCCAGAAGGCCCTTGGCACTGGACCTCAGTGTCCGGGCAGAATGATAGGGGTGGAGACGCTCCTTCAGGTATACTGGACCAAGGCCATTTAGGGCTTTAAAGGTCAGCACCAACACTTTGAATTGTGCTTGGAAACATTACGTATTATTATTATTATTATTATTATTATTATTATTATTATTATTATACCGCCCTATACCCAGGGATCTCAAGGTAGTTCACAGAATAAAATGAAGTTATAAAACACATGATAAAAAACAACATCTCATCAAACTTAAATCCGGCCCTGTCTGTCTGTCTGTTTCAGCCAAATTTGGACACACTGCCTTAATGATTTTTACATTAAGACAGTGTGTCCAAATTTGGCTGAAACAAACAGACAAGACAGACAGACAGGACCGGATTTAAGTTTGATGATATTTAGGTTGTCGCTGTTTTTTGTGTTGAATATATGCTATATGGTAATTTATGGACCTACTAGTCATTTGCACATAACAAATAGGAGCCCACATAACACAAAAACTGTTGCTGTATGTAGGTTTAATTTTTTATCTTATATTTTGGAAATGTACATCCAGTTTTATTTTCCTTTAATTTTGGGGGGAGCCCCCAAGAGAATGGGGCCTTAGCTATAGCTTGTCTGAGACAGATTAAAGCTAGTCATTAAGAGTGCAAGGAACCCTGCTGGAAGGAAGGCCGAATTTTGACATTTCAATTGCATTTATTAATTATCTCCCGCACAAATGACCGGCCGAGGAGGAGCCCCGAGCAGATCCCGCCCGGGGCCACTACCCTCCGGAAAAGGCCTGCGACCCTCGTCCCGTCCTGCTCGCCGAAGCCGCCCCTGGAGCCCTTGGCGCCGCGCCGAGCTCACCTTTTCCACAACGCTGCTCATGGCGGAGTTGAAGCGGAGGGTGCTTCTCCTGAGGCGGCGCTCCATGGCTGTGCTGCCGCCGCCGCCTCCTGGCGCTCCTCTTCGCCACAGGTCCGCGGCCTCGCTCTCCATCCCTGCCTACCTCGCTCTCCTCATCGTGGCCGTTGCCTTGGCCCAAGGCCGAGGATTGGTCGCTTCCAGTTGGGCAACTCCTTCAACCCGATTCAAATTTGCCGCTGCGCTAGTCCCGCGAGAGTGCGCTTCAGCTTGCCGTCGCCGGATTGGTAGATGCTGGCCAATCGGAGAGCCCCGAGGAGCAGTTTTGAGTTGATTGGCTGGCTCCCGTTAGGCTGCCGCCCCCCCACCCCTGATCCCGCCTCCCTAGCTCTTGTTAGAAACTCAAACAAGTTCTTCGTTTCTTCAGTAGCACCTTAAAGACCAACTAAGTTTTTATTTTGGTATGAGCTTTCGTGTGCATGCATACCAAAATAAAAACTTAGTTGGTCTTTAAGGTGCTACTGAAGGAATTTTTTTATTTTGCTTCGACTCAGACCAACACGGCTACCTACCTGTAACAAGCTCTTCGCTGAGCGCGAAAGTCGGAACACGCAGGAGATCTTAGGGAACACGGGCCAGCATAGCAACGCAAACCGTAAGAGTGCGAACAGGAGAAGCAGAAATATTTTGTTGAAACAAAATAAGGGAGATGTAAGGAGACGCCCAATGGTGGATTAGTTTTGCCCGTTCGAAGTTAGCTGTTCCTATGGACTATATACATAAAAATCCAAGAGTCTTGTGGCACTTTGGAAGCTCACGCATTTATTGTGGCATAAACTGCCGGATTGGAATTGCTCTATCATCTTTCAGTGCAAGGCAATGGTAGTTTGCTTTCATAAAGCTTTCGAAAGATGCCAACTGCTGATTATATCAGGGAATGACTGCTGCAGATATTTTTTATTGAGTCTGTTATTTGGAAAAGTCTTCATTGTGTTTGATTCACGTTTAATTATTTTGTTTTTGTTCTGTTTAAGAGGGGTTTTTTCTTACCTGATCTGCATATTCAAAAGTTCAAGTATTTTACAGTTGTTTTAATTAACAAATAAAGAATGGAAAAGAATTGAGCAAGCTTTTGAGTTCATGAACATCGATCAAGCTGGGTGTTAGGCTTAAGCATTAAAGCATAAAAGCGAAAACAAAAGGGGGGGATGTTACGTGGTGAGTTTAAATCTGCAGATTATCATATTCAGATGACAGAAGGTGTCACGTCGACTTCCTTAGATTAGATTATGCTTGTTGCAAAATGTTTTCAAATTGCACCAGATGTCATCAGGGGTGGAGAAGCATGTTTAACTCTCCATATGGTGCAACATGAAATCGGAGTGGCTGAACCAATTAACAGTCTTTTATTGTTAAATTTAGTGCCTGAACTGGAACTGAAATGAAGAATTCGAAAACACCAAGGAAACTGAACTACTGTAGAGCCAAACTCATTTTTGTATGTTTCTACTGCGGGTGGCGCTGTGGGTTAAACCACAGAGCCTAGGGCTTGCCGATCAGAAGGTCGGCGGTTCGAATCCCTGTGACAGGGTGAGTTCCCGTTGCTTGGTCCCAGCTCCTGCCAACCTAGCAGTTCAAAAGCACGTCAAAGTGCAAGTAGATAAATAGGTACCGCTCCAGCGGGAAGGTAAACGGCGTTTCTGTGTGCTGCTCTGGTTCGCCAGAAGCGGCTTTGTCATGCTGGCCACATGACCTGGAAGCTGTGCGCTGGCTCCCTCGGCCAATAATGCGAGATGAGCGCCACAACCCCAGAATCGGTCACAACTGGACCTAATGGTCAGGGGTCCCTTTACCTTTACCTTACTGCTTAATTTGCTGTAGTATAGTTTTTAGCTGAGAAACAATGTGTTTCCCCTAAATGTAATGTTTCAAGTCAAAAAGGTGGAGCTCTTTTTGTATGTATCAAAGGGACAAACAACTCAGGCACCAGTAATAAGAAACCATAGTGTCTATAGAGTTAGAACTGGATATGGATATGGAACAACTGATTGGTTCAAAATTGGGAAAGGAGTACGACAAGGTTGTATATTGTCTCCCTGCTTATTTAACTTATATGCAGAATTCATCATGCGAAAGGCTGGACTAGATGAATCCCAAGCCGGAATTAAGATTGCTGGAAGAAATATCAACAACCTCAGATATGCAGATGACACAACCTTGATGGCAGAAAGCGAGGAGGAATTAAAGAACCTTTTAATGAGGGTGAAAGAGGAGAGCGCAAAATATGGTCTGAAGCTCAACATCAAAAAAACCAAGATCATGGCCACTGGTCCCATCACCTCCTGGCAAATAGAAGGGGAAGAAATGGAGGCAGTGAGAGATTTTACTTTCTTGGGCTCCTTGATCACTGCAGATGGTGACAGCAGTCACGAAATTAAAAGACGCCTGCTTCTTGGGAGAAAAGCAATGACAAACCTAGACAGCATCTTAAAAAGCAGAGACATCACCTTGCCGACAAAGGTCCGTATAGTTAAAGCTATGGTTTTCCCAGTAGTGATGTATGGAAGTGAGAGTTGGACCATAAAGAAGGCTGATCGCCGAAGAATTGATGCTTTTGAATTATGGTGCTGGAGGAGACTCTTGAGAGTCCCATGGACTGCAAGAAGATCAAACCTATCCATTCTTAAGGAAATCAGCCCTGAGTGCTCCCTGGAAGGACAGATCGTGAAGCTGAGGCTCCAATACTTTGGCCACCTCATGAGAAGAGAAGAATCCTTGGAAAAGACCCTGATGTTGGGAAAGATTGAGGGCACTAGGAGAAGGGGACGACAGAGGACAAGATGGTTGGACAGTGTTCTCGAAGCTACCAACATGAGTTTGACCAAACTGCGGGAGGCAGTGCAAGACAGGAGTGCCTGGCGTGCTCTGGTCCATGGGGTCACGAAGAGTCGGACACGACTAAACGACTAAACAACAACAAGTGTCTATAGAGTTTATCACAGTTGTTAAATTATTTTAAAATACCATTGGTCTCTTTGAAGTGTTACTAGAAAGTCAATATGTAGAACAAGATTAGTGTACAATTTTACTATTATTATTTACATACAGTGTATCAGTTGTCTATAAACCTAGTCCTCTGGGTGATGTACAACAAAAAATGAAAACACAAATCAAACAATGCAGTGAAATATCAAATCAGATAAAATGCAACATCAGCACAAAATATGTAGATACATAAAGAGGGCCAAAATAATCCCACAGGGTTAAAATAGCATGTGCAAATGCTGTCAGAGCATAGAATAAAATAATAATCGATAACAACCTCTAAGATGATTTTTTTTATCTCCAAGGCTTGTTAATCCTTCCCATTTGCTTTATTCTTTTTTCAGCCTCATAGATAAGCCCACAACAGTGAGTACTGTTTTTTGTGGGTTCCTTTTCAAGCCCACATTTCCATGCTGGCCACAAAGGAGGACAAGCATGGAAAATGCATCCTGGAACAATCCCTCAGTCCTCAGCCACCTGCCACATTTCTATTCTGGCCTTGGTAGAAGGGGTTTCCCTTCATCTACAGCTACCATAGAAATCAAAGATGTGTGATTCATCCCTCCTTCACCAGCCCACTCACTATCCCAAGTGCCTATGGCAGTTGAGAAAGCTATTAAATACAAGACTGCTTTCTTCTCAAGTTATAACTTTTTGGTTATTACCAGAAAAAGAAGTTGCCTCTTCTAGAGACTTTGCAGAACATCATCAACTCTTAAATCGTTTGAAATAGTTTTATGTAAAATGTGAGTCTTTGACTGATATAATTAATTGCCATTTGAAAAAAATGGTTTTTTTGTCTTTTTCTGTGATTTTTTTTAGCAATGGACGCCATTAAATGTCAAGAGCATAGGATTCGATCTGTGCAGATTGTTAAGAGATGTGTGCTTAAGGAAACAAGAGGAGAAACATTGGTGATGTTGGCTGATCTGCAGGAACCCATCTTACATTAAGGCTGCAATCCTATACACCTTTACATGAGAGTAAGTCCAATGGAACTTTATGAAACCTGAGCAAGACATGCATAGGATTGCTTGGTTAGTCAATGTACTTTTTTATCCAGTGTTGATATTCCTCTCCCTTTCCCCTCCTGCACTTGTAATTTACAATTAAGATAACTTTACTGGCACCCTCAATTAGTAAAATATCATATAGAGTATAATAAGCTCATTTCTCACTCAGTTATGCTTATAACCACAATGAAGCATAAGGATGTATGAAACAAAATGCCACCCTTTACACCTGTTTCAGTTGCTCCAAACATAAAATAGTGACATAAAAATATAAAAAATATAAAAACAAAGTATATACTTTGAGAGCAATGCTATGAAGCGACAGATTTGCTCAATGAAGTCTTCTAATAAGTGTTTCCCAGCCCTTTCACAATTAAATCCTATACATATCTACTTGGAAGTAATGTAAGTCCTATTGAATTCAATTTACTCCCAGATAAGAATGTATAGAACTGGGGTGTTAGCCCACTATTAATCTACATTTGGAGTTTGCAATCTGGAAAAGGACTACTTGGTAAAAAATGAAGTCTCAAAGTTTGGACTGAGGCTTTTCATGATCTGAGTTATGCCTGTGCATTGAAAACTGAGAATCTCATCAGCTATGAAGGAGTATGCACTGAAAATCATACTCCTTCAGAGGAGGAGAAATTTCCCTGCTTTAACTTACTAGGCTATAAAAGCAAATATAGAAATGGCTTGCCTGACACACCAATGGACTAGAATGGGTGTGTCCTCAGGGGAGCATCTTCATTTATTCTCTGTTACATTTTCAGAAACACTTTTTACATTATTGTTGTTGTTGTTTAGGTTTTTTAGGATGTTTAATTCTAACTGATGGGATTATCAGTTTTTTCCAATGTCTCCTCTGCCTCCTGTGACCTTATTCTGATATTTATATATCAGTATACCTGAAGGAGTGTCTCCACCCCCGTCGTTCAGCCCAGACATTGAGGTCCAGCACTGAGGGCCTTCTGGCGGTTTCCCCACTGCCAGAAGTGAGGTTACAGGGAACCAGGCAGAGGGCCTTGTCGGTAGTGGCACCTGCCCTCTGAAACGCCCTCCCATCAGATGTTAAGGAAATAAACAATTATCTTACTTTTAAAAGTCATCTGAAGGCAGCCCTGTTTAGGGACATTTTTAATGTCTGATGTTTCATCCTGTTTTTAATATTCTGTTGGGAGCTGCCCAGAGTGGCTGGGGAAACTCAGCCAGATGGGCAGGGTATAAATAATAAAATTATTATTATTATTATTATTATTATTATTATTATTATTATTATTATTATGACTGCTATTATTTCAGCATTTTGTACAGGCAGCAACCATTTTGCATCAGAGTCCCATTCCTAGCCACCTTTCTGTCCGTGCCTCCATTCCCCCCCCATTCTGCCCTGTTGGCGGTCATGCGTCAGTTGGACGCATACAAAATGGTTGCCGGCTGTAGGCCAGTTTGAAAGCCCACAAACCCCAAAAGTGGTGTAAACATGATTCAAATAAAAAAATAAATCTATCTTGACCAGGTAACCCTGTCTCTCCCCATTTGAGTTTTCAGTGGATTTTTAAGAGCCAAGAAATAACAGAAATTCATTTTATTCATATCAGTTGGCTCACTTACAAAACTGGTGCTCTGCAAATCATCATTGGAATCAAAACTAACATTTTCAACCCTAAAAGGACTCTGGAAAGCTCAAAACCTTTCTCAGAAGGGATGTAACCTAGTAGACTCTGCTGCTGCACTGTCTCCATTCACTTCACTTCAGGGGAATATTCCGTTTATTTAATCCTTCCTTTCTACATTGAATTTGTCCTTCAGTTATTAAAAAATACTGAGACAGACCGTAATATATTACTGTACCTATGTTGGATAAGTTGAAGTTCCCATTCATTATTGCAGGTTTTTTAGAGGGTGGGTGGAAATCATAAAATAATCTAAATGCCAAAGCTATAATGTCAGCTCTGCTTATAATACCAAGTGATACATTGCATAGTTTGGCTGTCTGCTATATCGATCAAACCACTGGTAAAATAATTACAGATGATGTGGTGCATTTCATGTGCACCTATCCACAGAGGCTAAGCAAAACTGAAAACATTTTCATTGCTCAGGTTTGATCACCTTTTGGAGGAAATTGCTTGCCCAGCCTTGTTCATCATTCACTTGCAACAGAATTCAAGCACTTATTAGGATTCAAAGGAAAGTTTCAACAAAGGATACCTGAGGAAATAGTTGCTGGGTCTCCGCAATATTTTCATTAAGAGGTACGCCCTTAGGGCTGGTCTTGCCCAAATTTGAAATGATGCCTCTATTGTTTCCTGTTTCCTGCTGCTATATATTTTTCATTATCCTGACAATACTTCACATTATTATTATGCCATTATTTAGTATGCATTTTTCTCAAAGCTGTAGATCAGGCATCCCCAAACTTCAGCCCTCCAGATGTTTTGGACTACAATCCCCATCATCCCTGACCACTGGTCCTCTTAGCTGGGGATCATGGGAGTTGTAGGCCAAAACATCTGGAGGGTCGCAGTTTGGGGATGCCTGCTGTAGATGAAAGTGAGGCTGACCAGCTTTAGACATCCCTTTCTCTTTGAAGCGTGACCAGAGGAACATGTTCCTTCAGCATATTAAATAAAACAGCCTTCAGTTTCCTGCTTAATCAAGATCAACGCAGTATACTTTCTTTACACCTCATTACTATTTCCCTAAGTATTTTCTGGGATGAGCATTAACTTGAAACAAGCCTGGTTTTACATGATAATTATAATCCTGTAAAATCTGAAATCACACACATTGAGACTTTGGATACATAAAGAAGTATTCAAATTAATTTGAATAAATGGAGAAGTTTTGCTTCCATCCCTGCTTTCAGCACTGCAAAGCCCCAAGCTTATGCCTGAACTTCAACCTGCAGTGGTTCCTGCTGGGCTGTGTAGGTGACATGCACTGGCATGAGTTCTATGCACGTTCCACAACTAAAGAATGACATCAAGCTCCCTACATGGGGTGGTAAAGATCTCTGTTGTATTACTAGAAAGCTAGAATGAGGAAACAAGCTAAGTCACATCAAGCTATTGGATTGGAGGCCAGGATGTATATGTGACAGGAGAAAAACAACCCATAATCAAACATTGCAAGCACAAAAATGAAGGGGAGGTGGAAGTTTAGAATAGTACCGGTAGTTAAGGTCAGCAGATGCCAATGAACTGAGATAGGACTGAGATGGGAGATCTTCCAAACTGAGAAAGTGGTCCAAAAGGCATTTTTGCCATTTCCAAAGGTGACTTTGAGGCAGGTGAAACCCATTTAGGACTCTCAAATAAGAACAGGGGATGTTGTAAGCAAAGCAACTCCTTATGTATACATCCCTCCCGGAGTGATCAACTCTTTCTCATTAATTATTAAGAGTATTAAGCTTGTGTATTTTTAAAAAATAAACTGTAGGGTGTGGGAATTGTGTGAACTGGCTTTCTGTTGAATCAAATAGGCATAAATTCTCTTTTAAAGTCATGGAATTAATCTTGGATCACTGAAGCCAGTGTTTTTGAAGCTTTGAAGTTTTAATTATTTCCCCGAAATGGTGTCACTCCATGACAAATGTAAAGCTTCTCTAAAAAGGTTAATCCTTTTTTCTAACTGCATCATAAAGGTAAAAAGAAAAGAAAAAGGCAAAACTGTTGAAACATCAAAGCCCTAAGTCACATTAACTTACAGATGTAATAATAATACCAAAGTGGTAAGCAGCTTCCATAAGTGGATATTTATCTTTGGAGTCATAAGCTGATTGAGGTGTTTCCCAGATAATCCATTCCTATTTTAAGCACTGATTAGTGCAAATGTTAAGTTAATGCAAACCATGCTTCATCCTTAATTGATCTAGAAGGAAGCCAATCCTATCGAGTGGTTTATCACCACGTTGTAAATTTCAAGTTAAACAACCAGTACTTAAAAGGAGCATTTTATCAGCACAGGATCTTCTGGAAATGTCCGGTTTTTCTTCTTCCTCTGTATAGTTCTGTTTTGCTAATTCCCCCATTACAAGCAATGAGAGACTGTGTCTGTTTTTGCTGCACTAAATAGCTTTTGTGATGCATGTAGACAAATGTTGTGCTCTCACAGTGGCTGCCACATCCACTGGGAAGGAAAAACGTGGAAAATAGATGACAGATGGAGCTGAAGTGACAATTCCTCATGGAGCTTCTTGTATCCTGAACAGTGGATGGGGAATGTAAAAGTCAGTGCTGAAATTTAATAGGTTCCTTGTCACAAGGTCCATTTATGTTATGAAAAGTCTCAGACGCTGTGTCTTCGCCCACTTTGTATAATTTTCAGTACATTGGAAAGGTCAAAGCTCTTTGAAATCATTTCCAGGAGATTTTCATCGCTTTCCACTCCGTTGATGAACTCTTCTAAACTCAATTCCCCTTGAATAAAAAAAAAAACCATAAGTGTTTAGGAATATACATAGGTAATTATAGATCATCAGAACTATTTCAAAATACCATACCTTTTAACCCCTAAGCTCTTCAATGGAGCAGGAAACTCTCAAATTTAGGAAAAATATTATTAAACGCTACTGGAACATTTTAAAGCTCTCATAGGACTTGGCAAAGACAATGCACGAGTTTAAGGGCATGTCTGCACTACATAATGAAACTGGTCAAGACCAGCATATCCCAGTTGTTTTAAAAAATGCTATTATGTTGTCGGAGATGCTTATCAATTCAAATCTAGGAACCAAAGTTTAGTCAAGCTAAGCTGTTTAATAGAATTCTCACTTGTCTTCCAAATCTCCTGGCTTCTTTTGGGGAATCTATGATGTTCTCCTTGATTTGGCTTACCTCCCCATCATAACATATTAAACAGACTCAGGTCATCTTAATTCTGTTTTTGTTTTGACGATTTATATACCGCTTAATTAGAATTGCATTTAAGTTGCTGTTCAGCAAATGATTTATAAAGAACTTACATCTAGTATCACCTTAACTCTCTTGGTTTAAGATAAGCTCACTTAATAGCCTTGCTGCCCATAAAAGTCAATAAGAGAAATGGCTGGTTTTAAATTTCAGATATTTCTAATATTAGAGTGTAGAATTAGTTAAATAAATTGATTATATGAGTTGCATAAAAAGCCCATTGTCTATATTGCATTGTACACCTTTTAAAAATAAAAGTTTTTTAAAAGTAGACATGTTAAATATAACAGTAACATGCTTTTACTCCATCAATAATCACCAGCTGGAGCGACTACAAGAATAATGAAATGACAATATCAAAATCCATTTGCATTGCATTGCCACGTAGTATTTTAAAATCCCCCTTAATGCATGTTTTTACTATAATAATAATAATTTATTATTTATACCCCACCCATCTGGCTGGGTTTCCCCTGCCACTCTGGGCGGCTTCCAACAGAAAAATAAAACACAGTGATCTATTAAACATTAAAAGCCTCCCTAAACAGGGCTGCCTTCAGATGTCTTCTAAAAGTCTGGTAGTTGTTTTTCTCTTTGACATCTGATGGGAGGGCGTTCCACAGGGCGGGCGCCACTACCGAGAAGGCCCTCTGTCTAGTTCCCTGCAACTTGGCTTCTCGCAATGAGGGAACCGCCAGAAGGCCCTTGGTGCTGGACCTCAGAACGATGGAGGTGGAGGCGCTCCTTCAGGTATACTAAAGCCACTGCATCAGATACTCCTTTTGCTTTGTACAGTGCAGGTGATTTGGTAAGAGCATTTAATGCATTTCTGAATCCTGCGCTGCACATGCAGAGATAAGGTGGAATGGAAAGAACTAGTGTGATGTAGCAGGCAAAGTGCAGGCCAGCGTCAGACTTGGCTTAGATCCAAAGCAGACATGAAACACCTACACTGTTATGAAGTTTAAACTGAGTAGCTGCGCTGCAGAAAGCATGCTGAGGAGACTACACGTTCTGTGCATAATTAAGAGAACGCAAAATAAATCTTTAGCTTGGTTTTAATTATAGAAAATAACAGAAGTTACATTAACACTACAAAACATGACCCACCCACCCACCAGGGTCCTGAAAGAGGTTCACAATGCTTATATACTGTACCCAATTGCTGACACAGCTGTCATCATGACGCCAAGTGATTGAGAGGTTGGCTGCCCCAAACTGGACCCACGCTTGAAAAATTACATAATCTTACCGTCATTGTTAACATCTATCTTCTGGAATACCATGTTTGTGAATTCTTCTGGAGTTAATTCTTGGTTGCCATTGATAGCTTGAATGGCCTGAAGGGATGAAAATGCAAACATGTCAGCAGGTCATAATGTGAATAGAATTTATGGCTGCTGGTTCGCTCAGCATCTGAGGCAGGGGTGGGTGGCAGGAGCAGGCATAATCTCCAGGAAATCTTCAGTAATGAGGATTGTAAATTAAATTAATATAACAGAACCTAAAGTATTATAGATCCAATTAGCATATCATTGAAGATCCTGTCGGGACACGTGATTATTCTTAAACTCAGCTACATTTTTATCCTGCCCTGGAGAATCTGTTCTTTCAGAATATTCCATGTCATTTAAAGTAAGGATTATTTTATATGTATGTACATGGTGTGGAAGCTTAAGCAACTTTTCTCATCATTTACATATATACATATGTACAGTGCTTTTTTCTATTAAAAAATGTTTAGGGGTACTCTCATTTTCCTACTCATTGAAATACTGCCCCTTAATGAGGCCAAACTTAGATTCACAAAAAGTTTAGGGGTATGAAAAAAGCACTGCACACACACACACACACACACACAATCCTAAGCATCATAAAAATTTATACAGTAGGTATTTCTCACATTGCACAGGAAAACAGGCTTTACGCTAATAGCCATACTGACTATTATCTATCTTCACTACTGTTGTGCATCAGTGTTAGAAACAGAGATATGAAAGCTAGGAGCTAAATGGCACCTTAAACCTAGGTTATGGGCGCAATAACGGAATGTCTAGGCACGCTTTTTTATAACAAGAATACAAAGCTGAGAATGAATGAACTGCAGCTAAAGTATTATGTTCATTTTTCTCCTGGTCTACTCCTTGCCCTGCCCACCCCCTAATATTCTTAAGATGGACTCTTCTCCAGTCTTCAGAGGATAGCTGGAAGTGGGGAGGCAAAAAACGGTCCTTCTTTCCTTCCCCTCTGCAGTTTTTTCTTCTTTCTGAAATCTTACATGCAGTACTGCTCCCAGAGCTCCGAAACTGCTCGCGCTAATGAAATTCCCTGTTGCAAAATGCCCCTAGAGTTTCAAACACTGCTGCTCTTGTCCAGCTCTTAGACTTCCCACAGACATGTGGTCGGCCACTGTGAGAACAGGATGCTGAACAAGATGAGTCATTGGCTTGATCCAGCGGCTCATTTTACACTCTAATCTTCATGTACTTATCAGAATTTATGGAAGGGAAAAGTGGAAGGGAGCTCTTTTTTCAGTTTAATGTACTTATGACATTTTCACAATGCCCCAGTTCTGGCTGGGGCTGTTGGGAGTTGTAGGCTCCAGGCTGGGGAAGGCTGATACAGGGACATGCTAAGGAAGGGCCATTGTGGGAAACTAAATCCAACCACATGGATCTGCTGAGAGTGCCAGTTCAGAACCTTTGTTCAGAGGCACCTAGCTTGGGTATCAGCAGTGGGCCTTGACAGCTACCCAAGGATGCCAGGTTCCGGCACCAGCCTCGTATAATTCCCTCTCTTTCACCACATTGGGGACAGGGAGATCTCATTGCAGACCCATGTTCCCCTTTCCCATTGATTTCTGGAACAAAAGAGAAGCCGTGAGTGACCGTCTAGCCAGATAATGACTGAAACAGGCAGTGAACTACAGCCAAAACATCAATAGGTTTAAATAATTGATTTCCCACAAAACGCTTCATGGCAAATATATGCTAACATATACCATTCCCTTACCGTGAATATGCTTAAGAGTTCTTTTTTGTCAATAGTTCCATTCCCATCAGCGTCATAGAGTTTAAAATACCATTTCAATTTTTGGTCAATTTTTCCTCGTATAACCAGATTTATTGCAGCTATAAATTCCAAGAAGTCGATAAACCCATCCTAAAGAAGGAAAGAAAGATCAGTTTGTAGCATGTATATCCCTTAATTTATTCTGGCAATAATGTTAATAAGTGGCTGGTCTGCTACAAAGAGAATACAAGCTTAACTGATAGCATCTTACACTGAAATTCCCCCCAGGGCATTCAAAAAATGTGAATATATCTGTTCATACAGAAAAGCTTTAACACATAAGGGCATGTCCTTACTGGTGACATTAAGATACTCTCTTTTCCTCTTCAGTGATTATTTCTTGTATAAACAATCAAACTTTTGTTCTTGGAGACTTCATAGGCAATTGGTTTTTCACACAAGAAATGCACTATTGTTACTCATTTGTTGGGAGTCGGATACCTGGCAGTTCTACTGGAGGGATACCACATTTCCTAAACAATCACACTGCAATATTTTGTCCCCAAGAATTAACATTTATTTTCGAGGGGAAAAAACAGTTGTTGCTATCGCCATCGTCATGTCAAATGTAGTTTCTGATGGCATTGTCGATGAGCGATGCTATTTCCTGCATCTTCCCCATGCCTGCAATATTTTGTGACTTTTTTTAAAAAAAGAAAGTTCTGTTTTATTTATTTGCATTGATTTTTTTTATTTTATAAAGGATTATTTCTCTCTCTGTACTACTGCTTCAGAGTGTCCATAGAGTCTGAAAAAGAAAAAAAGATGAACTGCAGAAATGCCACTGCGTGGAGTAGAGCTGTTCATTGCAAAATTGGCAGCCCTGTGTCAAGTCCCTTAGCCTGTGTCCTGATGTCACCAACCAGTGTTTCCTCACCTTGTTATGCAGAGGTTGGGAGCACACATATCTTAATGGGTGTGGCTGTGTATCACAAGGCCACATGTCAAGCCTTGCCCCCACCCATGTGTTTGGTGTGCATGAGAAAAAGATCTATATGCTTTTATGTTTGGTGCACGTAGAGATGCCCTACGTGGAGAGGGGATCATGGCTCAATCAGGAGCTATGTGTGTACATCATGCTTTCCAGAGAATCCAGACACACAGATGGCAAGGGGGCATGGCCATTGAATGCATTGGCAGTGAGGGCAAGATTACCCCACATAGCTTTATGACACTCTCTCTCCCTCCCTCCCTCTCTCTCTCTCTCTCTGAATGCACAGTGGGCAATATGAATGGAACACAGGAAGGTGCCTCCCTGCGAGGGGTTGTGCCCATGCCTGAGTCCAGGGGGGCATCTGGGTGGTGGACATAGCATGTCCCTGGCTTTCCACCATTCCAGGTGTTCACCCTAGGCTGACCTATGCTGGTGTCCTGGGTCAGCACTACCTGCAACGGTGCAGGCAAACCATTGGTACATCTAGCTCAGGATTGCCTAGCAGTTCTCCAGAGTTTCAGACAGAGAATCTCCTCACCCTATCATTCTTCAATACCAGCTGAGTCGCACCCCAGTGCTTGAAACAGTTACATCATCACGCCAAAAAGAAACAGCATTTTTAAGAGGGCTGAAAGTGAGTAAATGCCAAAGCATCTGTTTTGTGTGGACTGGATATCTCACTCATGTCTTTGAGCAGCATGTTCCACAAAGAATAAAAGGCAGATGGGGCCAGCAGGCTATGCCATCTAGATCAGACTATGTCTCCAGATGTTGTTGAACTACAACTTCCACCCTGTGGTATGCTGAATGAGATTTTACTAATGGATGGTAGTGGAGGATCCAGACACAGAGATACCATTTTCAGCCACCATCCCTGACCATTGGTCTAACAAAGTTCCAACAACATTTGGGGGACGGAGGCAGGGCAGGTTTCCTATTTCTGATCTTGAAATTCTGGGTTAAATCACTGCTCCAGTATATCAGTTTAAAATACATTGCTCGCTTTTCCATTCACTGAGCAATTGCCTTCTTTCTTATTTTGTGAATTGCTGAACAATAAAAACCCCCAACAACAAACAGTTACAAATCTCTCACGTGTCATTGTTGCAGTATGATTGGAAAGAAGTGATAAGCATTAAAAACAGATAAGCAGTAAGTAAAGCAACACTGTAGCTTCCTATGGATTATTTGTGTGAGTGACAGTGTACTTTGCTGTGGACTCTACCCTTGCCTTTATGTTATGACCACCTGCAGACCTTTCTTAGACAGTACATCCACGTGGGGCGCTTGATTCAGCCCTGTTGATCACCACAGTTCCAATGCATTGCTACTTCCTTCCACACATTCTCCTCAGCAGTCCACACAGTTGACAGGGTCCATCATAGGTGACACAGTCTAGATGGCATGGCATTGACTTGGAGTTTTTTAAGCAGAGGTTGGCTGGCCATCTGTCATGGATGATCTAGTTGAGATTCCTGCATTGCAGGGGGGTTAGACTATAGATGAGCCTTGGGGTCCCTTTCAACTCAACGATTCTATGAAACCCATCCTTATTAAAGACAGATTCATTTCTTTTCAAAATGTTTGATGGCAGCTGATTTTGGGCTCAAAAGCTATGCTGAATGAACTAAGTGATTCAGAAGACCAGGAAGGATGTTTACATTCAGCACAGACCCCATATAGTTTTGCTTTAGGTTTCTCTCATTTCTGGAGGAACCTTCTTCATATGTTCACATGGAGTGGGCAGTGAAGCCACATTCACCAGCCTACTGCAACTTTCATACACCAGCCAACTTTGCCTCCCAGCCTCTGCTCTCTACACTTCTGGGAACTCCATTTGACCAAGGTTCCTCACAGCACAGAGGGCCTGCTTTTGTGTACACTTTTCACACTTAATTCCCCTTTCCAAAATAAAACACGTGTGTCAGGGGAACTCTGGAAAGTCATAGGGATGAGACCTGTGTCCCGCTGCCGCCTTGATGGGTTGACAGAACAAGTGTCTAATTTCACTACAATGAGGCATAAAATAGGCGCCCAAACTAGTAAGATGTTACATAACAAAACAGGATGCTGTTACTGATGGAATTTGGATGCATCAGCAGAAGCCTGAACTGAACACTGAATCTCTGCTGGAGGAGCACACTTTATTTATGGATGCAATCTCACTTAGACTCTCTGTTTGGAAAATAAGAAAGCTGAATTTATTAAAGGAAATACAAGTGTGATAAAGTGGATCCTAGTTCTATCTAAAGAGGATGCCTGTTGTTCTCAGCAGGAGACACACACAAAGATATTTCCTCAACCCAAGGGGGTGATGAAGAAGGGTGGAATAAGAAATGAGATCAGCAAGCCCTTCATTCCATTTGTGCCACATAAAATCATAGAATTGTAGAGTTGGAAGAACCCATGAAGATCTAGTCCAACCCTCTGCAATACAGGAATTTCACCTAAAGCATCCATGACAGATCACCATCCAACTTCTGCTTAAAAAGGGAAAAGTTCACTACCTTCCAAGGGAATCCATTCCACTAACATTCCACTTCCTGAGATTTAGTCAGAATATCCTTCCTTTTAATTTGAACCCATTGGTTTGGGTCCTATCCTCTGGAGCAGGAGAAAACAAGCTAGCTTAATTTTCTGTGTCACAGCCCTTTAGACTTGGAACCTGATTGATGTTTGTTCCAGTTCAGTGGTAAACAGCGGGTTTCCCCAGGGAAAGGATCAGGACAAAAACCCCAAACAGACCCCTACTTGGGCCTATGCCTAGAAATCATTAACCTGTGCATGGGCGTACCCAGGATCAAAACTAGGGGGGGGCAAGGGGAGGGGCCAAGGCATGGAAGGGGAGGGGCCACAAAGTGGGCGGGAACAGCGAACTCGCGCTCCGCCGGGCTGTGCCCCTCCCTAGCAGCAGGGCTGGTGGGCGGAGGCGGAGCCCAGCCCAGCGGAGCGCGAGTTCAGCGTTCCTGCCCGCCGCGCCGCGCTCTCTGGTTCCCCGCCGCGCTTGGCCTTGCCAGAGGGCGCGACGGGGAGCTGGAGGGAGGGCGCAGCGCGGTGGGCGGTAACGGCGAACTCGCGCTCCGCCGGGCTGTGCCCCTCCCTAGCAGCAGGGCTGGTGGGCGGAGGCGGAGCCCAGCCCAGCGGAGCGCGAGTTCAGCGTTCCTGCCCGCCGCGCCGCGCTCTCTGGTTCCCCGCCACGCTTGGCCTTGCCAGAGGGCGCGACGGGGAGCTGGAGGGAGGGCGCAGCGCGGCGGGCGGGAACGGCGAACTCGCGCTCCGCCGGGCTGTGCCCCTCCCTAGCAGCAGGGCTGGTGGGCGGAGGCGGAGCCCAGCCCAGCGGAGCGCGAGTTCGGCGTTCCCGCCCACCGCGCCGCGCTCCCTGGTTCCCCGCCGCGCTTGGCCTTGCCTGAGGGCGCGCCGGGGAGCTGGAGGGAGGGTGCGGCGCGGTGCGGCGGGAATGGCGAACTCGCGCTCCGCCGGGCTGTGCTCCGCCTCTGCCCACCAGCCCTGCTTCTAGAGTAGGGCAGCTGCCCTAACTTGCCGCATGGTGGGTACGCCCTTGAACCTGTGCCTAGAAACCAAAGGGGGGAAAGAAGTGGATGCCCCCCCCACCCCCGAGAGTATCAGTCCAACACCTGAGAGAAGACAGCTGAGAGATTTAGGGCCGTGCACCCCCCCACAGGGTGCCAAGCTGAGGGAGCGCAAAATATTAGTATTATTATTAAACCTATTTTTATATGTGTATCTACTGAAATCCATAAAAAGCAACTACTGAAAGGAATTATTGTGAAAATAAGAAATATTAGGGAGGGCACCAAATTTTACTCTCGTTCAGCTTGCCATGTTACCAAAGCCCATCCCTGGGGAAGGTTACAGAGGTTAAAGGGGCAGTCTAGGAAGCTTGGAGGTTCCTTTCTCTATATGCCTTCTCCCCATTCAGCCCCACCAGTCTTCAGTTCGAAGCTGAGTTGTACCTCAACACTTGCAACAACTCTTGTCATTACCCAGCATCATGACAAAAACAAACAAGAAATTGCTGGAAATGAATAAATGCCCAAACAGAAAAGGGCAGGGGTTAGATGGGGGAAAGAATTCATTTGTCACTGAGCACTAGTGCAGGATTGGACAATTCAAAGTATGGACAAAAACAAATAGCACTTCTTGATATGTAAAAAAGGAAGCCACCTCTTGGTTTAAATAAAAAAAACCCACAAAAATGTGAATAATTTGGGTTCCGCTATGTTTCCGCTCAGTTCACTATAATGAAAAGGTGTGTTTGAGGGTTTCTCCACATCTTTGAGGTTCTATTAAGTCTGTCCCTATAGATATAGGTAAACATGGGAAACGGTGCTGAACAATTTCTTCCTGGAGAATAATTACTCGCAGTTTTCTGCTAAGATCGTTAAGCTGTAGCATGTCAACAAGTTTATCGATACATAGGATGACTCCCAATGCTGTCCACCAACTTGTGAAATGGGATTTCTGCTCTCCTCTTTGTAGCAACCCCTCAACCTCAAAATTGGAGGCCCCCAACAATCATTAGCAATTCTGCCAGTGTGAGAGGGCTGGGGGGGCGGGGCGGTGGAGAGATGAAGCCAAAACTGCATTGCACAAGTGGCTCCTGGCCTACACTATGCTGGATGTCCCCCATTTTATATAGCCTTCCAAACCTTCCTGGCCCTCCTTCATTAGTCTGATAAACCTGGTTCTGGACAAAGGCATTGAAACAAATTAGTTCTCCAGAATCTCACAACTGTATATTCAAATTATAACTACCTATTTTCAGTGCAGTAATTGTAAAAAAAAGAGTATTTGGTGCTTTAAAAGGTAAATTACCCCTGACAGTTAAGTCCAGTCTCGAACGACTCTGGGGTTGCGACGCTCATCTCGCTTTACTGGCCGAGGGATCTGACGTTTGTCCGCAGACAGTTTTTCCGGGTCATGTGGCCAGCATGACTGAGCTGCTTCTGGTGAAACCAGAGCAGCGCATGGAATAATAATAATAATAATAATAATAATAATAATAATAATAATAATAATTTATTATTTATACCCCGCCCATCTGGCCGGGTTCCCCCAGCCACTCTGGGCGGCTTCCAAAAAAACAGAAATTCTAAAATACAGAAATCCATCAAACATTAAAAGCTTCCCTAAACAGGGCTGCCTTGAGATGCCTTCTAAAGGTCTGGTAATTGTTCTCTTTGACCTCTAGTGGGAGGGCATTCCACAGGGTGCCACTACCGAGAAGGCCCTCTGCCTGCTGTTTACCTTCCCGCCGGAGCGGTACCTATTTATCTACTTGCACTTTGACATGCTTTCGAAGTGCTAGGTTGGCATGAGCTGGGACCGAGCAACGGGAGCTCACCCCGTCGCAGGGAATTGAACCGCCAACCTTCTGATCGGCAAGCCCTAGGCTTACAAGGCTATTAACATACCTGGCTAAATAGGAGGTTCAGCCAAATTCATGAAGGACATTACTGGTGATTTGTCGGTATTTATAAAAGTGCACTATATAAGTCTATCTTTTATATAATTACATTTAAGGAGAGGAAGGTGATCTCACTGGGCCAGAAAGCATGCATCAGTACACGAATTTGAAGACCAAAAAAGTGACCAGAAAAGAGAAAAAAACTCAACCCTTGAAAACAGACTACCAAACTTTATTAGACATGTATGGTAACATGACATCCAATGGCATATAGTAAAATGGCATCAAAACATCCTATATAAACACCCAGATGTGCCAAAATGGAGAAAAAAGTTGCAGATAATCACAGAAACATTAGGAAAAGAAAATGGAGTCATTTGAAGTACAATAATTCCTAATACGATGTATGCTTGTCCAAGAGGACCTTAATCATGTAACAAACAAACAAGCAGCTCAGTCTTATACCATTCATTTTTTTTTCTCAATCTCGGAGCATGGTTTGAAACTATGGTTGGGAGCCCGAGGCAAACTATGGTTATTGCAAACACAGAAAGGAGGAGGGGAAGAATATGTGCAGATAAGTGGGCAGGGCCTGAAGCACATACCTGAGCACCAGATCTTTATACAGTGGTACCTCGGGTTACAAACACTTCGGGTTACAGACTCCGCTAACCCGGAAGTAGTACCTCAGGTTAAGAACTTTACCTCAGGATGAGAAAAGAAATTGCACGCCAGTGGCGCAGCGGGAGCGGGAGGCCCCATTAGCTAAACTGGTACCTCAGGTTAAGAACGGTTTCAGGTTAAGAACGGACCTCCGGAACGAATTCATAACCAGAGGTACCACTGTATCTGATTCAACGTTCTCTGTTCAGAGAATTTCTACAGTTGTGGTTTCATGAAGATAACAATCCCTTCCATGCTCTGAGACCTCTTCTGGGGCTTCCATTCCAGGAACCTTCAGGCAAGAGGCTGCCCTAGCCTTCCCCAATCTGGCGCCTTCCAGATGTTTTTAGACTACAGCTCCCATCAGCCCTAGCCTGATGGAGAATGACAAGGAGAGAGAAAGACATCATAATTTTGGGGCACAGGGCTTATCCACACTTCTGCTTGTGGTGTGCCTAAAAAGCATAGGGTCAAGCAGTTTCCCCCTTGACTCGCTCCTTTCCAAGGGAAAGCCCGCATCAGAACAAATGGCAATGGTTTCCCCCATTTGGGGAAGCAGCAGGAGAGTAGAAGTGTGGATAAGCCCACAGTACAAAGTCAAACAAATCTGTCACTACAGAATTCTGACAGAAACTCCAAATTCTGCCTTTTGACCACTAGGTGGCAACAACATGTCCATATGCTCAGAAGGCTTTCATGCCATCCGAATGGAATCCTGATCTTCCATCAAGTATTGCCCATAGACTTCCAAGCTTATTGTTACATCTTTGAGGGCTAAAAACTCGAGGGATGATCCAATCCATATACAGGGGGCTTGGAGATATGCAGAGAGGAGGTGTCTATGTTGGAGAATTCTTCATGCAAGAGGAAGAAGGCATCAACTTTCCTTTTCTAGCTTCCCAGGATGGCGAGATATTTGCACCTTGTGCTAGTTGTGCATTTCTGCAGTAGGACTGCAGCATCATGGAATATGTACGGTCTTGGGATTGGATGCTACATGTCATAGGATGTGTGTATAAAGGACAATCCCAGAAAGAGCTACCGCTTTCCCTGCCACATTCGGGTGCACATTCTGTGACCATCAGTGGGATTTTTGTAGAAAGAAACCCTTGTAAAATGGATGTAAAATTGGGTAGGAACAACCCCACTACTTGCAGCCACGGTCCTTCAAAGCCCACTGTCCTTCTTCACAGCCTTCAGAGGCAGTTGTGCCCATAAAAAAAACCAAAATGGGACATGTGAGATTAGAAGATTATGCAAGGGTTAGGTAACAAGCACTGGAAGCTTAACAAGGCTGTTATCCTTTTATATTTAGAGTAGGGTTGATAATCCCCAGTTCAAACTGCAGTTCTTTCCCTTCTGGTGGCCTAACCGAAACTGATACACAGCACAGGCGATCCCACTGAGACTGCTTAGAAGACGGGTGTGATTTTTTTTGTGGGGAAAGGGGTTCTTCCCATGGCCCTAATGTAAACAGCCCACTCACAGCTGCTCTTAGCACTGCAGGGGGGCGGTGGGGCAGGAAAGACCAGAACAGGATCTCCTTAGGCTCTTGCCTTCAGGTTTTATAAGATAAAAGTCCATACCCACCTGTAAAGAAAGAATTGCTTGCTCAGAGCTTAAGAATCTTGAGATGTTTTTCTTGAGATCAGGTGTGGGGAACCTTTGACTCTCCAACTGCTGAACAACAACTCCCAGAAAGCTTGGCTCAATGACTAGGGATGATGGAAGTTGTAGTTGTCAGGAGCTGCAGTCCGGAGCAGGTCCGCAGCAAAACACTCGGTGTCAGTGAAATTAACTCTTTATTCAAAGAAACCAAGACAGTGCAGGCCTAGTAATCACAGCAACTCTTTCCAGTAGGTCTTGCCCCAGTGAGGCAGTTGTGAGGACTGAAAGTCTCTGCCTTCCCACCGCTCTCTAAGATTCCTCCCCCAGCAACCTGAGGCTCCTTTGTCTTGTCTCTCTTTGCTCTGATCTCTTCATACCTCTTCGGGTTCTGAGACCAGGATGGAAGGGGAGCTGGTCGCACCAGGAAGGGGAGACTCCTTGGATTCTTCAGCAGCCTGTATCAACTCTGTCTCCTGCCCCACCTCCTCTCCAGCCTCTGAATCAGGACTGCTCTCTGCCCCAACTTATTCCTGCTCACTAAGCCCTGTTGCATCTTCTGCTGCCAATTCATCCTCCTCCCAGTCTTCTCCCTCTGACCACTCATCGTCTTCCCACCACCAATCCCCTGGCTCTGAGCCTTCTTCTCCTGGAGGTTCCTTTGGGGGGTTCCCCAGCTGGTGCCTCCCACCACACCTCTGCATCTGGCCAGTCCATGACAGGTCAGCAACATTTGGAGGGCCAAAGAGTCTTCATGCCTGTTTTAGATACAGCGCTTATTTCTTCCCATATGCCCACATGGGCAAGCGATGGATTAGCACTGCCCTCAAATCCTGTTCATGGTCCTCTGACTCATCAGGACCTGGTGTTGGCTCTTGTGATCTCACATGATGTTATTTGATGTCATGAAACCACATGTGATAAAGTCACAGGTGCTCATAAAACCAAATCCACAATCAAGATTAAATCACAGTGTGGGCAAATGATGCTGAGGGTTCTGGGAGGAAAGGAGAAGGTTCAAATGAGCACTACAAATAGGTTAGGTAGCATCCAGGGAACAAAAAAGGTGTTCCCTGGAATGCAAATGTTCAGCCGGTTTACTACTCTGATCAGCTACATATAATAGTACTAATTAAAAGTTTATTATTATTATTATTATTATTATTATTATTATTATTATTATTACCCACTCTTCACCATAAGATCCTAGGGTGGATGAGAACAATATAAAAATATAGATTAATATAAGTTAAAACAAGTCTAAAAATGTGCTAACATTGGAACCAGCATATATTAAGTGCAGCCCTAGAATAAATAATCATTAAATAGACTGCGTATTGTAGTAGAATTCTGGCCATCCCAGTTACCTTGCTTAAAAAACCCCAGCAGGGCTACTGTTTTTTAAATGATCTCCATTATCGCAGCGTATATCATTTATCTACAGTGAAAGGATGAAAAGCTAAGTCACAGCTTCATGAAGCTTATAAACCTGTCAGTCTTCCAGGCAGTCTGGGCATTTCTAACCAAAAGCTTAGACCACTAAGCCAACCCCTCTGCCTTTTAAAACACTTCTTAAGAAGCATCAGCAAGATAGTGGGAAGAGGTTAATATCAGGTCTGGCCAAGGGCTGGATTCCGACAGCTTAGAAAAAGTAATCTCACCTTTCATTACCAAATTTATTTGAAAAATGAGATTATCGGAATGAATATAAAAATTCCACAGGATTGCAATTCCTAGATATGGCAAGACTCTGGGCATCTAGCTTTGTTGCCAAATTACAAAACCGCATTGTTATTATTGTTATTTTTAATTGCAAACAATGCTGGGCAAATGTGCTGTTAAAGATGTGCCTTTTAATGCCAATGTTTCTGATAGCATTTAAATGTGCTGAAGATTGTACACTTGAGTATTATTAAGTGCCCCCAACAAACATATACCAAAGGATGAGAACGAAAGGGAAATTGAACATACAGTACTATGTGAAATTTAACTGAAGTCTCTCTGTTTCCACTATAAACACAAAGATGTATTTGGGTGAAAAGCCTTCTTTTCTTCCTAATACTGCTGGAAAATGAGCTCCAGAAATGGTGGCCTGGCTCACAAAGAGCCAGACTAAAGGCATAGTCTAGCCAGCTGAGGAGTCTCATGAGAGCTGGGATGCAAGAACCTCAGTTTGCCTGGAACATGCTTTTCTGTAGACCTTCAGTAGTTGTGAACTGGGGTTACGATGCAGTAGCTGGCGTGAAATGAAATGGTTTTACTGCTCGTATTTTAATTGCGAACCTCAATGTTTTACACAGCCTTTTTAAATGATAATTTGAATTCTGTTTTGGGAAGATGTTTAGATTTGGAAAGGTGGCTTAGAAGAAGGGCCTTAAATAAAATAAATACATCAGACAAAGGTGAGGTACTCCTTGACCTCACTGAAGTTAGCAGAGAACAACCTGCATTGGGCAGGTAGTGAAATGCCTTTTAGCAGTGTCTGTGGTAGCTTCAAATATCCTGGAGAAATGGTAGTTTGAAGTGTTAACACAGACGGTAAACGATGGATGATAAATTGGACATAGGGAAGATCAGTGCCCATATGTCATCACCTGTTTAGGAGAGAAATTGACTATGAATGGAATCATATCCTCTAGCAGGGCCTTAGCTAGGACACTGGTGTAAAGAGATGGGACAGACTGAATTAGAACTAGATGAGCAGAAAGGGAGCACCATCCATGCAATGGACAAGTTGTGGGGATGGAAGGTGCAAAAAATGAGAGGCGCAGGAGATGTGTTGAAGAATTTGTACAACAGAATGGGAGGGTGGGAGAGCAGCATGGGTTGGAGTGGAAGAGAGTTGGTGTGGGATGAAAGATCTATTGGTTTTTAATTGATGGATGGATTAAAAAGGTCTGAAACTGGATTGTATTAAGGGACTGGTCGGGACACCCAGGGAAATGTTTTTCGGGGAAGGGAGGGACTTCGGGATCGGAGTGAAGTAGCAGTGGAAGAAGATTGGAAGAAATTTAAAATTTATTTAAAGAATAAATGTATAATAGATTAGAATTAGTGGAAGTGAGGGAGATAAAATAGAAGTTGTAGATAATACAATGGTGTGAAATAAGTATTGGTAGAAGTTAAGGGCAATTAAATTAAGAAGTAAGATCTAGATAGAATATAAAAGGATAAGATATAAAAGATTAAAGAATTAAGGTATAGTTAAAGTAATAAGTAGAATTTATATAAGATTTAGAGTTTACTACGGAGAACATGTAAAGAATCGCAGAAGGAGGTGGAATGAGGAAGTCAATAGATTGGAAATAAGGGTTATAGTTAGAATTTTTGTTTTTTGCATTTTTGCATTTTTTTCTTTTTTGTATTCTTTTTGTATTCTTTTTTATGTTTTGTAATCTTCTTTGTGTGTTTGGTATTTTTGTATGTTTTGTTGTTTGAGAAAATCTTTAATAAATACATTATTAAAAAAAAGAACTAGATGAGCAGTTGTTCTCATCTTCCGTACTATGACAGAACGTATAAGTCCTCTGTCTTCAATCTGTCTCTTTGTCTTCAATAGCCTATGAATCCATAGAGACATAGGCTATGCACATATCATACAATTAAAGCATATTATTTCTCCCCAAAGAATCCTGGGAACTGTAGCTCACCACTCCCAGAGCAAGTGTTGCTGTTCCCATGATTCTTTTTTGGGGGGAGAAATGTATTTTAAATGTATGGTGAATATGTAGCTATAGTTTCAAGATCCAAAGATACAAGGAGGTGAGCATCCATCCTTAGATGTTTAGGGTTTGAAAACATAACCTGTACCCTGCAAAAATGGACACCACAGATAGAGCACACGGAATTTAGAGGTTTGGGTATCTATGTACAGGCCCCTGTGCAGGCAAAACCTTGAAAAGTGGTGAAGATCGGGGTGGTGGCAGCAGGTACCACCCCAAACCTCTTCTACGTAGTCATCTGTGCACAGATTGAAGGCCTGCATGGTGGTTTGCTATAAAAAGCTCACAGACACACTGCAGACCTGTGCCCGTGCAGATCTCCAATTTATTCTCATCATCATGTTGGAGTGAGGAGAAAAGAAGAAGAGTATCAAAAGGTGGGTGCAAAGGAGAAGACAGATCAGAATGTGACTGGGAGGAGGTAGAAAAGGATCAGAAGTGGTATCTGGGGGAAGGAAGCATGTTGTGTTCAGTAGCCTTCATCTACCTGGTGCCCTCCAGCTGCTTGGGACTACAACTCCCATCAGCCACAGCTGTAGCACAGGGGTGGCCAACATATTTGGCCCTCAAACATTTTATTGAGCCCTCTCCAGGTCCCCCTAGATTTGGTAATTTTAGGTGGGTTTTAGGAAAAAAACAAAACAACCATTTTTCTTCTTGCTCTTCTTCCTTATTGACACTAGTTGTTTCAGGGAGAGGGTTGGTATCCCAACCTACCTGAACACCCACCCCAATCTTGTAAAACTGTTCCCTGCTGTGTCCTGTCCTTGGTGCCTCCTTGGCTTCCTGGCTCTCTTTCAGGAGAGATTGCATCTTTCTGTCAGCCTACAGAGCCAGCTAATGCTTCAGCAACTTGCTGATATAGAGCCAGATCATACAGTGTGGTGGATAAATGAATTGAAACCACCAGGAAGAAACAAAAGAAAGAATGCTTCTATCTACCTATCTAAGTCTTGACTGAGGACAATCCATAGTGGCCAACAACCCTGACGCTAAAATAAAACTAATGCATCAATAGAGCAAAACTTCAGACCAGGAAAAGACCTGAAGGGTTCACACTGAACTGATCCCATACATAATCCAGTTAAGCCATTGTAAAGGTTACTGAGCCCACTCTGACAAAGGTCCCATCTCTATACATTTAAAGTAGTATCATACCACTTTAAACAGCCGTGGCTTCCCACAAAAAATCCTGCAAACTGTAGTTTATTATGGGTGCTGAGAGTTGTTAGAAGACTCCTGATCCTCTCATGAAGCTACAGTTCCCAGAATTCCCTGTTGAGAAGGATTGATTATTGTACAACTAAATGATCACACTGCCAAATCCTGCTCATCCCCTTTAAAGAAGTGCCACGGTTTCCAATATGTTTGTTCCATACCTGGAAACATAATGCACCTTTTTATGTTCATTTCCTTTTCTACACTTAATGTGAAACTGATATAGCTGTAATGCCAAATACCATCTGGTAATTGCATTCTGTAGTCTTCATTTGATGTGTAGAGCACTTCCTGTGATCATACATGGGTATCTCCTGCATGTGTGCACCAGCGCATGTAAGAACATATGAAGAGCCTAGTGGATCTGGCCAATGGCCAATCTAGACCAGCATCCTGTTCTCACAGTGGCCAACCAGATGCCTATGGGAAGCCTGAAAGCAGGACCTGAGCACAACAGCAGTCCCCTCACTTGTGATTCCCAGCAACAGGCATTCACAAACATACTGCCTCTGATAGTGTTGGTAGAACAGAACCATTAGGGTTAGTAGCCACTGTTAGCCTTATGCCCTCTAATACTCTTTTAAAGCTTTCCAAGTTGGCCATCACTGATTCTTTAGTCCACATTTTGGAGAAGTCCAATCTAGGTGTACTGGGTGTACACCAGCTAGGTGTACTGGGTGTACACCAGGGTGTACATTTACACAAACAGCTGAACATGTGGCAGACTCCTTGTATATATGGACAGCACAACGTGAACAGCCCCTGTGTCGCTAACATCATGGTCTTATCCATTTCAGTGGAACTTACTTCCAGGTAGGGGTGCGTAAGATTGCAGTCTCAGACAAACTGCTTCTGAGTACGATCTGCATGGTTCGATTGCCCATATATACCATTTAAAACCAACAGCACGGACATAAAATCGATTCAAATCCAGTACAGATGCCAACTGCGATAAATATCTTCATTTAGAAGACTTATGTTAACACATGGAGGCTGATTGCAGACATGGGCTGCAGCTACAGAGAGGCATGGCAACTCCTACAAAAGTTCTCCAAGGGGTGTGGTGGAGTTGGGCAGCAGTTTGATTCATTCAGTGTTTGTTGATGCTAAGTCTCCCCTTCTTGATCCAAAGCAAATTTGCAAAGAAAACACTAGGCTAGATTTTCCCTTCTGCCCCTTGAAGCTTGTCACTTCCTACTCAGTTCAGACTATATCTTTTATTTAAATAATGCTTCCTAGCCTGGTGCCCTCCTGATGTTTTGGACTATGATTCCCATCAGCCAGAGCCAGCAAGACCAACCACCCACATCTGAAGATCACCAAGTGGGGTGGGGAAAGTTGATTTAAGCACATAAACTCAATGGTGCAGCTGGGTAGTTTTAGACCCTCATATGAGAAAGGCCCTTTAGATCACCATGTGTATTCACCGTTGTGTAGCAGACAATTAACATTTCTCTCGCTATTCCAGTGTTTACAGAGGTTTCTACAGTCCTGATTAGTGAAAGCAAAAACAAAACAAAACAAAAAAACAGCTTGCCACCCCTGATTTTTTTAAAACAAAACTCTGAGCGTATTCAGCATCACATTTTAAACTCCGTTCAAGCACAGTCATGACTAAAGAAATAAAATGGTGTTTGCTTCTGCTGCCCTGATGCTAGGCACATTACTTTACATTCCTGCGTATAAGACTACTTTTAAACCCAGGAAAATCTTCTCCAAAGTCGGGGGTCGTCTTATACGCCGGGTCATATTTCTTATACAGTGAGTATATCCCAAACTCTATATTTTAACTGGAAAAGTTGGGGGTCATCTTATACACCCAGTTGTCTTATACTCCGGAATATATGGTATTTGTCAAGAAGCATTATTATGCTGCAGGAAAATATAATTATTTTCAAAGCCTCTTGTCACCATTTACCTAACCGGCCAGCAGTCCTGGATTATAATTTTTTTAAGAATAGAAAGAGAGGATGCTGTGGTGACTAGGGTCAGTTGGCATGCCCATGTTGGCTCAAGTGCTGATGCTGGACTTGTTTGCTGCTGTCACTAAAATCTGGTGGTATTTTTTTTTTTCAGAGGATGGGGGCTGTAGGGCCACAGACTCTAGCTCCCACAGACTCTAGCTCTGAGCTCCAGCCTCAGCTGCACCACTGCAGGAACTGCATTATTATTATTATTATTATTATTATTATTATTATTATTATTATTATTATTATTACTTTTTGTTATTTTCTGAAGTTACATAACAAATCTAGCCAATCAAAAATTCAACAAAGGAGAAAAGAAACATCACAAAATCTAAACTATAACAACTAATCAGAAATAGAAACACCAAGTGGCTTCTGTGTGCAGACTCTGCAGAAAGTTTTCTAATAAATGCAGACATACAGTATTTAAATCAATAGAAAGGGAAAAACAACCTGTAACATAGCTGTATATTGGAGTACCCCCTAGGGATTGTATTTCCTTTTGCATAAGCCTCAAAAAGCAAGAATAGTTATTTTCCCCGTGGCTCATATTCTTTTCTCTTTCTCTACCGAGACAACAGAGCACCAGTAGCTCTCTGTCCCTGGGCATGTATGCAGTTAAACACAAGAAGAAGGGACAAGGAAATAGCCAATATAGTTGCCATCCCATTTTCCAGCAGGAATCATATACCTGTACAGCTAAGGAGGTGAAAGAGGAGAGCGCAAAATATGGTCTGAAGCTCAACATCAAAAAAACCAAGATCATGGCCACTGGTCCCATCACCTCCTGGCAAATAGAAGGGGAAGAAATGGAGGCAGTGAGAGATTTCACCTTCTTGGGCTCCTTGATCACTGCAGATGGTGACAGCAGTCACGAAATTAAAAGACGCCTGCTTCTTGGGAGAAAAGCAATGACAAACCTAGACAGCATCTTAAAAAGCAGAGACATCACCTTGCCGACAAAGGTCCGTATAGTTAAAGCTATGGTTTTCCCAGTAGTGATGTATGGAAGTGAGAGCTGGACCATAAAGAAGGCTGATCGCCGAAGAATTGATGCTTTTGAATTGTGGTGCTGGAGGAGACTCTTGAGAGTCCCATGGACTGCAAGAAGATCAAACCTATCCATTCTTAAGGAAATCAGCCCTGAGTGCTCCCTGGAAGGACAGATCGTGAAGCTGAGGCTCCAATACTTTGGCCACCTCATGAGAAGAGAAGAATCCTTGGAAAAGACCCTGATGTTGGGAAAGATTGAGGGCACAAGGAGAAGGGGACGTCAGAGGACAATGTGGTTGGACAGTGTTCTTGAAGCTACGAACATGAGTTTGACCAAACTGCGGGAGGCAGTGCAAGACAGGAGTGCCTGGCGTGCTATGGTCCATGGGGTCACAAAGAGTCGGACACGACTAAACGACTAAACAACAACAACAACAGCTAAGGAGAGGTGGAAATTCCCTAGGTGAAGCTTTCCTTGACACTGGATATAAAGTGATAGGAATAGAAGTTTGCCGAAAGGAGAAGAATGGCAAGGGATGAAATACGATAATTTCTACATTATCTTATTTTAAAGATTTCTCTACCACTTGTCAGAGTTTCAGAGAGGACATTTTGCTTCATTTCGAATTAGTGCAGGCCCTGTAACCTCCAGCTGAAATCCTGTAACTTTTTATAACCACAAATGTTCCGATTGTTTCCCCCCCTCCTGCTTTTGTCACACTGTATTGCCAAAGTGCCCCTCCAGGCGGTAATAATATGGTGACACTGTGGAAGCATTGCAGGACTATGAAAATGCAATGATATGTAGATTGTCCTGTATAAATCCACCATTAATGCTTATTTCCATGTTGCAGAATAGACTTGCCAAAACAAAAAACCACAACAACACAAAACACTAGTCTGGAGGGGTCCTTGGGACTGAATTTTAACCATAGCCTAGAAAGAACAGAGGGTTTCAGGGCAATTACCATATGGATGAAATATGGCAGAAAATGAATACAATGGAATAAACCTTTGATGTTGGACTGGTCAAACCCTTTACGTGAAATACGAACCTTAGCCTTCCTGGCCTTTGTTAACCTGATGCCCTTCAGATGTTTTGGAACACAACTATCAGCCCCAATCATCATGGCTAAAATAGAAGAACTACCGTAGCAATGTGTTGAATGTATTAACACATACTGCACACGGTTCAGCACAATCTGAATATTATAAACCGGGAAAACCCTTTGTTGAATGTGTGTTTGCTCTTATAATTGTTAATAAGAGTAAAAACACTATGCAAATACTGGAGCTGCAAGTTTGTAATTTCACAAGTATCAATTTCAACTTAACTTTCCTTATTGCCCCAAAGTGTTAGTACATGTGAAGTTAGCCATATGAAGAAAAGATAGCATAGAAAGTTGTTATTGCTCTTGTTATTTGTGGTAGGCAGTGCAGCTTATGAGCTGTACATGGCATTTAATAGCATGCTAAACACCTCTAATTGGAATCAGCAGGTAATTTAAGCAGAAATTGCCCCAGAGTGACTTCAAGCAGCAAAACAACAGAAAGCTAATTGAAATAAATAGAGAAAGCATTGTTACTCGAAAGTGTTCTGTTAAGATGGCTTTCTGGTTTCTGTGAGTGCTACATAACAGTTTCTAAATTAATGTTTATTGTGTATTTCAGTTTCCTTTTCATCTATGCAGTGATCTGAAACTGGTTCCTTCTAGGTCTAGGAAAGGGTATTAAACTGCAATGGATAATTATGTACCTTACAGTGCTATCCAGTACATGTCTACTCAGAAATAAGTCCCACTGAGTTCAAAACAGCTTACTCCTCGGTAGGTGGAGATATGATTGCAGTCTTAGTTATAGGTGGCAAAATGTGTTGGAAATTTTTTAAAAAGGAAGTCTCCTGGTCAAGTCTCACTATAGTCATGAACTTCCTAGCTTACTTTTGACATGCTGCTATTCTCTCATCTTCAGCCCTCCATCTGTGATGTGGGAAAGATAATAGACAGTGTTCCTCTAAACAGCAAATTCCACATTTTGCTGGTGGGTGCCGGGGTGTCCTGGTTTTTACTTTTTGAAATATGGCAACCCTAGGTAATGGGGAGATGTGGTGATAAACATGCTAGTTCTGCCCTGAAATTGCAATTCCATCACTGAGCTGAAGGGTGACTTCTGAAGCGGGGATCTTCCTGCATTCGTGGAGGCTTCCCACACAATTTAAATTATTGCAAAATTATGTTTCTGCATGGCACGGGAGTCCTCCATCACTTCATTCACTTCTCATTTTCTGATGAGATGGACAGCCGCATGGACCTTGGAACTGTTGTAAAGATTACTGAGATATGTAACCTATAGGAAATGCCCTGAACACTCTGGCTGCAATGCAAAGCCCCTTTGCACTGGGCTGCAGGAAGTTTGGGTTGAGTTGAGGTGTCCCTTTGCCCAGCCCACCAGTCTTTGCTAGCCTCCACCCACAAAATGATGCCAACATCTCTCCACTGGTGTGGAATTCCCTATTGTGCCCACCTAATGGGTGTGCAGGCAGGAGTACCACTGCTTGGGACCCTTTGGGCAGCAGCCTACAAAAAGCCCTGAAGGGATTTACTAGGGACAGGAAAAGGCTGAGGTGGCCTGGGAGCCCATGGATCCTGAGCTGGTCCCATTGCTGTCATGTGACCAGCATCATGCCTTCTTTGCTTGCCTGCCTGCTTTCTGCCCGTTTCGAAACAATGCTACTGAATCTAAGTACCTGCATGCAAAGTTCCTATTCAAGAGAAAGAGGCTTATTTCAGGGGAAATTGGAAAGTGACATAAAATCAGACATGCATGTAAATAAACAGAAAATGCAGACCCGTAAGGTAAACAAGTGAAGAAATTGCTGAGGAGCACTGTACATCAATTGTACAATTAGCAAGGTAGTCAGTTTCAATAAACATATAGAAACCTCTGTTTCTCTCACCCTGAGAGCCAACGCAGATGTGAAGTTAAACGTGTCTTTGCAATAAATGTGCAAGAATTGTTTAAAAGCAAATAGTATCAGCTGGAGGGTGGTAGTTATTGTGATTGTGATAGACATGGAGGAGGATTTAACTATAGTCTCCCATGTGGGCCTAAGGAAAATCTCTTTCCTGAAGCTGGTATTTGATTGGGGGGGGGATTCCAAGCCAATATTAGCTTCAGAAAAGCAGGCAACATTTTTTCTGAACAGATTCTCTCTCCATGCCTGCTGTGATCCCATTAATCACCTCAGTCCTGGTCCTGTGTAGGGGGCCCATGAGGTAGAGCAGCAAAGCAGGCCAGTCATTCCAGCACCATGGAGAGCTCCCAGTGGACAACTTGCTCTGATATGGGTTGGAAAGTAACAGAGCTCTTCTGTATCTCTGTATCTCAGTCCATTCCTTTCAGGATCTGCCCCCTTATGGAGAAGCAGAGTCTATTTAAGGGGCCAGTCCTGTGGCCTGAAGAAAGGCTCCGCTCCTTTGCTGTATTGCCTCCTGTCTGATATGCTCCTGGCACTGTTGGACTGATGAGGGACTCCGGGAGGCATTTGGCTTCTCAGGCTTGGGGGAAGACAGACGGGAGGGTATTGGCTCAGGTTCATGGATCACTGGTGCTCTGGCCAATGGGCTTCTGTCTGCCACCCTCGTGTTCAGATGCTCTACATTCATCAACCTCGGAGGCAGGAACCTAGTTTGGTTCCTTAGCTGGTAGCACTGTGGCTTCCAGCTCGGTGTTCTGGTAACTGCTGGGATCATGGCATGTACCCAGCTAGTGGTATCTGCATTTTAGAACACCAGCACATGAAATGTAAGGATGCAAAACAGCACAGTTAGTTTGGCTCCCTAAGTGGTTGATGGAAAACCAGGAACAACTTAAGATAAACAAAGAGAGAGCTAGGGTATGCCACTTTTTATGGATGAGCTTGTCTGGGTGTTTGCACAGATTGACAAGAGAAGTCAAGGATGAACACAGATGTTCAATAAAGAGCACTCTCAGCGGGTTCTTCCCAACTTTATAATTGAACTTACAGATGAGCACAGCAGTGAATCAAATGCTGGTTCAAGCTGTCAGTCATACCTGCCCCGCTTCCACTCCATCACAGTTTTCCAAAGTGCTCAAAGCACTTCCCAAACATTATCTCAAGAGTCTTTACAACTATCGTGTAAACTAAGGCAGTATTGTTAAGTTCAGATTACATTTTGTCTGCACAAAAATGTAGGTCTTTCTCTCAATCTGGAATCATTCATGCTTAGCCCCAACATGTTGCTTTCAATCTAGATTGATTCTAGATCCTATCACCCACAAGGAGGGGTGTGATTACTTGATATGCATTTGAAAACCCTCCCCTTGACTAGGTCATTCACACATTTTCCTTCCTGCACATGCCCCATCTTGTTCGTGAGTTCTAGAAGACCTGCTCCCTGCATTGTAGGTCATTCCCCACCTGGCCTGGGAGGGTGGGGCCTTGATTGACTCCAGCTACAAAAGATGAGGCTGCTGAGCAGAATCTTGTGTTGGAGTATTGTTTAGGAGTTTTCTGGAGGGTTTTTTTTTTTAAAAAAATTGATACTGAATTTTTGTATCTTTATTTTAAATCTTATGCTTTATGTGGAAATTAATTTGGTTTGATGTTCTATTGATTGTTTATGACTAATTTTGTTATGTTTGTAATTATGTAAAAAAAATTCATGTTGTAAGCAGCCTTGAGCATCATTTTACTTCTAAAGGTGGCATACAAATACAATTATGTGTGTTAATGAAGAAGGAAGTAGTGATTGTGATCTTGGTATACAGCTACATCTGTTTTCAACTGGACACACTGCAGGGTAATGCAGACTCAATCTGCGATGAGCTTTTATTTTCAGAGTGAAACCAGTTTTTCAAGATGCACTTTTCAGGAGCAAAAAATATGCAGCAGATCTGGATTGAGTGTGGACCATGTAGAAAAAACAAGAACCCAGTCTCCTTCAATTCTAGATTAAACTGTAGTGTGTACACAACCTTAGTGAGTTTCTAGCCAGGATTAAATTTGAACTAAGGATCTCCCATCTTCCAGATCACGCATTTGGCCATTAGGCTTCTTGGTTTAGTGCGCTAACCATGTGCACCTGGTGTAGTAACTGAATTGGCAGCTTGGATATGCTCTTGTGCAGATTTATTTGCTTACATATTTAATTTTGATCTATATCTTACACTTCTGTTCTGAATTTATTCTGGAGGCCAATAAAAAATTATGGCTGTTTTGAAATGGTTATTGAGGTGGAATACCACATGGAACATCAGTAAAGCAGTGGTACATGCTGATAAATGGATTGCCCCAATCTGAAGGAACGGCAGGGATGAATCACTCTTGAAATCTCCTAAACCATTGTAAAAGGTGAATGTGTATCGTGAGCTTGAATGCAATGCTCAATTTGGGAGGCATTAGGTGCCCCAGGGTTCCATGTTAAATAAAACACATTATGCAGTCATTTTGTTTCATAACCTCCAATAGCTCCTTGTTTTAAATTGTTTAGGATTGGGGAATTAATTATAGGACTACTCAAGCTATTCCAATGGCTTTTTATTTCCATTTGCATTTCAGAATAGAGGAAAACAACAATACCATCACATACTGCTCTAGCTCTTGAAACCATGACCGTTCTCTTGGATACACAGGTGATCTCTTACTAGAATTTGCTATATATACAGTATATATGTAATCACTTTAAACAGAGAAGCGGGAAGAGAAAATTTAAAGGCAATTTAAAACTTACAAATAAAATCCAGAGTAGCAAAATCTAGTAGGTGGAATACAGCATTGTGCTATTACAAATGTTCTATTAGTGCAAGCATACCAGCCTTCTGAGGGAACTATCCGCATCCCCTCTCCCAAAGTGCTGTTCTAGGGGTTCTCCTGGGATCCTCTGAGCCAATTTCAGGGGTGTGGGGCAGACACAGGCATGGGGAATGATAGTGGGGGAAAGTGTCAATGTGCAGTGTGTATCTTGCTTAATTAATGTAGAAAGGGTTGCATCCAACTCATGCACACTTTTTTTCTGGGCCCAATTCAAGCTCCCCACATTTGTGTGTAAAGCCTTAAATGACTAATAATAGTAATAATAATAATAATAATAATAATAATAATAATAATTTATTTTTACCCCGCCCATCTGACTGGGTTTCCCCAGCCACTCTGGGCGGCTCCCAACAGAATTAATGATAATAATAATAATAATAATAATAATAATAATAATAATAATGTTAAAAAAGCGATAAAACATCAGACATTAAAAACTTCCCTAAACAGGGGGGCCATCAGATGTCTTCTAAAAGTCAGATAGTTGCTTATTTCCTTGACATCTGATGAGAGGGGGTTCTACAAGGCAGGCACCACTACCAAGAAGGCCTTCTGCCTGGTTCCCTGTAACCTCACTTCTCGCAGTGAGGGAACCGCCAGAAGCTGGACCTCAAGCTGAACGATGGGGGTGGAGACGTTCCTTCAGGTATACTGGGCTTAGACCCCCAATGCCTCAAAGACTGTCTCTATCCCTACCAATCCTCTTGGCTGTTAAGATCAGCAGGAGGGGAGCAGCCTGAGACTTAGTGGCAGTCCCGACCTTGTGGAATTCTCGTAACACAAAGGTATGCCTGGTACCTTCTTCCTGATGCAGTTTCTGTCACATGCTGAAGACACACCCCTTTACCCTGGTCTTTGACACCTGATCTATATTTTTAGGACCACCTTACTATTTTGGTATTGTTTTTTTAAAAAAAGAAATCTATACCACTCTTCACCCGAAGATCACAGGGTGGTTTATAATATAAAACCCTAAAATACATACCACGATAACAAATAAAAACTGATTTTCAGATTGTATTTTTAAATTGCTATAGCACACCCTGAGCCATCATAGTGAAGGTTGACTAAGAAGTAATAAGAATAAGAATAAGAATAAGAATATGCCGATAGAGCTACTTGATCCAGCAGCAGAGGTCTGGGGAGGGAGATCCCCTTGCCGTTCCTACACCACCTTCCAAGCTGCTCTGAAGGGTCTTCCAATCCCAATCCTCTGGATCACATTAGGGGCCTCGGGGGGCTTCAAGGGGAAGAGGAAAATCAGGGGAGAAATTACCCCCCTTCCCATTCTACCGATGGAAACCTTGACTGGATCAAAGTGCCATCTAACAGCAGTTGGACGCCATTGAATACAAGTCTGTATATGACCAATGAGCAAGATATAACCTCTGATTTTAGCAGACTTAGGAGTCAATAGACTGGTGAAAAGAAGGGTTTGATTTTCTTAACATATACGACACCCATTGCATATATGTGCCTCTATGAAATCCTATTGTTAAAGGCAGGTAAGTTGCTGTTATTATTCCAGTACTATGTTATGAAATTCAAGCCAGTGGTGTTTAATGAATAACTTATTTTCATTTTAATATTTTATATAGGGAGTAAACAATGCCATAACTATTGATTGGAAAGAAAGCTTGCAATGAGTGCAGACAAGCAGAAAATAAAAATAAAAATAAACGGATGGCTTGTGGAAGGCTTATTGAAAATGCTGTATATGTTCAGTAATAATACAGTTTCTCGTGGTTTAATGACATGTTAGAAATTTGATTATCTTATAGAAGATTGCATTGACCTGACAGCCAGTGGGACTGAATTGAAATACAAACAGAAAAAAGGGGTCTTCAAATAGGATTTCAGTTTTGTGAATAAAAGACACTAGACGATCCTGTTTCTTTATAAGCCAATTGTGAAGTTCCCATTAATTTTAATGGAGTAGGGTTTAAGATTCTAGATATTCAGCAAGGCTTAGGGCAGGTCATGCAGCATTTGCTCAGTGCTTCAATTCCCTTTTTGGACAGCAAAAAAATAATAATTCTCTTCCTATCTCTATGGGTTGAAATTGTGCTAATATACTCTTGAGTATTTTGAAAGTGCTTTCAAACTATAGAAGCAACTGCCAGCAATTGAGATAATGGTTAACTGGGGAAATAAATATATATATGGTTAACATAATTTTCAAACTGGCTTCTTTCTTTTTTCCATCATCTATCAATCTATCAATCTATCATCTACCTCTATCTATCTATCTATCTATCTATCTATCTATCTATCTATCTATCTATCATCTATTCTATTCTATCTGGCATGTCTATGTTTTAAATGCTTCCACATAAATAGACGATGACAATAATTAGGAATGCTTTTAGAGGCAGCCAGAATGAGCATAGCAAAATACTATCTTCACAGCATAGGCCTGTGAGCTATTCTGCTGTTTTCAGAGTGCATTTAAATGGTAGCTACCCTAGCAGCAAGGTATAAAATTGGGCTTACCTTGTTTAAGTCAAATGTGTTGAACACTTGATCAACATAATGATTTGCCTGTGGACTCAAACCAGTGAGACCCAGAAGCGCCTTGAATTCATGCAGGCTCAGTTGCCCCGATGGACACTCTTTCATAAATTTGGTATACCAGTGGTGGGCCTCTTGGTTCAGGATATCTTCCGCAGGTGATGATTCATTGACGCCCATTGCGTAGCACACAGTAAGTATCCTAAATTCCGGTGTTTTATTCATCTATCTCATTTCTCATCTTCAGTGGCTTCTATCCACACACACACAAACCCTGTACGTACTGACAACTAGTCTAAACCTCTTACACGATGGGGGCACAAAGGCTAAGTAATAATAGAAACTTAAGTAAGATTACCTTCAGCCCCCTGTTTTAAACCAGAAGAGTCCTGTAACATATCTACAGCAAACAGATCCACTCTCGGGATACATTTAAAGAAAATCTGTTTGTGTCAGAAGGCTTCTTATATGGCACATTGCAATTTTAGTGAAGGCATCTCACCACCCCACCCCACCTGCCCCAAAAGGTTACCAAGCTTTCAAACAAGTACACAGGACCTTGGGAGCTATTCCTGGCAAAAAGCCAATCTCTAAGCAGTCGTGAATGATAGGTCCCACGTATGCGGTAACTAAGAAGAAAAAGATCAAGTGGGTGATGAGCACGTGCTGGTAGTGACCGGGGAGGAAGTGATAAAGGAAAGACTGAGAAGGCGAAGCTGAGAACAACTTTGGGTAGATGATACATCCCTAGGGACTATAATAGAGGTGGGAAACATCAGGCCTGGGAGCCAAATGCAGGCCCCCCTGGGCCTCTCTGTCTGGTCCTTGGAACTCTCCCTGGCTACCCCAAAATCTCCAGGCCATACCCCTCACTGGTCCTGGTTCACATCCTGATGCCATGCCTAGTCCTGACCTGATACTAGACACAAAGTCCTCAGAGGATGAACAAGGCTCCCCACAGGTTGAGGAGCAGCAGCCAGGGTCTCCTGGACCCACTGCTGAGGATCCCCTTGAAGACCCCAGGGAATGAGACCTGCTGAAGAACACTGGAGCTATCAAAGGAGGTAGAGCCACAGTCCTTGAGAACAGTGAGCCAAAGAACAGCAACATAGTGTGTGTTATGAACCCAGAGTTATCACATAGTTCATGAGTAAAGTGTCTCCTCATGAGTAAGGAATCACCAAAATCCTTTCTCTGCCAACAGCTATGGTTAGGTTGTGGCCCAGGAAGGGTATATAATGCTTCCTTCTTGAGTTGCTGGAAACAGAGACCTGTGGTTCCTCATTGCAGAGTCTGGTCCCCTGCTTACTGTCCTGTATGTTGCCTGAACACCGTGTGATATTGACCTTGGATTCCTGCCTGACCTTATGTCTGGATTGGATTTTGGATCAAGACCGATACACTGTGCTTGACCTTAATTTGTCTGAACTGTGTTGCATCTGTAACCCTGTCCTCGTTGGCGAGTATTTTGGTAAGAGTCTTATGCGAATTGGAACCCCACCGCCTGAGGGCACCCACCAGAACATGACAGCTGTGTGTTTGTGCCTGGCTGAAAAGTGTTGTTGAACTCTGCTAACGTCTCTTGCTTATCTGGCTGGAGGATAAAAAGGAGTCTATGTAGAACGGAGCCTAAAGTAGAATTTGTATTTGTTGCACCACCCATTTCTGCTTCTGTACACACCCATCACTGTCATGTGGCCTTGGAAGGTTGTACAGAAGGAAATGTGGCCCACAGGCTGAAAAAAGTTCACCACACATGTTTTATAAGTTGCTTTGGGCTTCCATTGGATGGATTTCCTACATCCACTTAGATTTGGGGTGAAAGTCTTTTCCTTTGCCTCAGGCAGCAAAATGTCTTCGGCTGGCTTGGGTTTATGAATTCAACCCCTGTGTAGACTGGTGCTCAGCAAATGTTGATAATGCCCTTTATCAAATATTGATTGAGCCTTTTCCAATCTGGAAGAAGCTCAGGAGAAGTGAGATGCTGATTTGATCCCTTGCTGTTTTGGGGGGCAAGGAAAGGGATCTCTGCCATTGAGATCAGAAATACCGGTACTGTAGGATACATGCAGATCTTTCAAGGAACTCTGACTGTACCTAGTTTGAGTGGTCCCATATACTCTGGTGATCCATAAAATCATGTCTTGATTTGGTTCCCCAAACTAATTGTCACAAAAGTTGAGGGCTTATCCAGAAAGAAGGGGAAACCTGAATTAGAGGCTGTACTATTCCCATGGTTGCTCATGCTATTAAAGCAAAGGTTCACTGAGCAAGGCTCACCAGGGCTTAGCCCTATAACCCCCCCCCCCCGCCCCAAATGCTTGGTCCTGCAATATGCCAATTCAATTAAAAAAAGATGAGAGTGAATATATGCAGATGCACTGTCTCCATTGCTAAGTAACTAACTATATACAGCTATTAATATACTTTAAACAGTAACACTCTGCTTTTCACCCGGTGGGTCCCAAAGCTGCTTATACTGTATAGAAAAACACAGAAGGATAATGAGATTCTACACACTTGAGCTAAAGGGAAGGACTTTCAGCTCAGAGAGTGTTACATTCATGCAGGATTAACCTTTAGTATGTATGGTTGGCAGTGGTGGAGTGACCAGTAGCTAATTGTTTTGGTGTGGACTGCTAGCTATGCCCTCTTCCAGGACAAAATTCTTTTAGTCTCTTTTTTGCCCCTCCCTTTAACATAATGTGTACTCTGCCATCTTCACTGTATGATGTTTATATTGCTATTCCCAAATCTGGTAATAGTGCAAATTACAGGTCAATCTCCTTAATTAATGTAGATGCCAAGATGTTACTAGCAATCCTTGCTTGCACCTTGCAGGTTGTGATATATCAGGTGGGCTTTGTTTGCCAAAGTCAGGGTGCACATAATTTAAGACTAGTAGCAAATCCGGTGGCTTTAAAGAGTGAAAGAAATGATGCGGCTTTGATTCCCAACCCCCCTCGATGCTGAAACAGCATTTTACAAAATATATTGGCTGTTTCTTTCTAGTTATTTTTATAATTTGGGTTTCCTCAGGAATTTATTAATTGGATTATAATATTGTACCTGTCTCCCCAATCACAGGTGAGGATAAATGGGATTCCCTTCAGCATGGCTGGTTTAGAGAAAGGCAGGAGTCAGGGCTTCCCTCTCCGTTGATCTTTGATTTGTGTTTGGAGCCTTCGGAAGAATGGAGATTCATGGCTCCATGCATGAACAAGTGGAATCTAACACCGTGGATATCCAGATTCATTGTTGTAACTTATCAGTAGGCCCAAATCATCCATACCTGCACTAAATAGAATTGATAATTTTTGTGTGATTTCTGGCTATACAATTAATTGCTTAACATTTGAATTAATGTCAGGGGGCATAATTAATATATCTAGTTTATATGCTAATTGGCATATATTTTTTTTTGAAACTTAGAGATTATAACAGATTAAGTTACAGTTAAACCTCGGTTGTCGAATGTAATCCGCTTCGGAAGCCTGTTTGGCTTCCAAAAGGTTCGACTACTGAGGCGTGGCTTCCAACTGGTTGCAGGAACTTCCTGCACTCAAGCGGAAGCAGTGTCAGATGTTCGGTTTCAGAAAAATGTTCGAAAATCGGAGCATTCACTTCCGGGTTTTTGTCGTTCGGGAGCTGAAACGTTCCAAAACGGAGACGTTCGGGAACCAAGGTTTGACTATATTTTGTTTCCAAGAGGCATTTCTCCATGATTAGACTGATTCTAAATAGCTTGACAGAGAAAGCTGTTTGAAAACATGGGTGTTTCTTGGACTTCATATTTGGGGTGAGGCTGAATAAGATGAATATTTGTCCATGGATCATATGTGCTTCATGATATTTCTTTATGAATGCCCCAAGTGTCTTTTCTCAAATTTCATGGGGCATTTCAGAGGCTTGCTTGGGAGACCTCTCTCTCTCTCTTTTTAAAAAAGCTTTAGTTGTCAATATTGGAAGGATTTAATTTTTAAGGTCTTTGTTTATACCTTGAAGCATACTTTTTACCTTGTACAAATTTTTGGTGAGCCTCATTTGTCTGCAAATACCCTCATGTGTATAAACTTTGGTAAGGATGTATTTGGCACCCTTTTATGGATGGATGTTGTTAGGGTCTACAGAAATAAGAAGAAAAGGACCAGCATGGTGTAGTGGTTAAGAACGGTGGACTTGTAATCTGGTGAACTGGGTTCGCTTCCCCGTTCCTCCACATGCAGCTGCTGGGTGACCTTGGGCTAGTCACGCTTCTCTGAAGTCTCTCAGCCTCACTCACCTCACAGAGTGTTTGTTGTGGGGGAGGAAGGGAAAGGAGATTGTTAGCCGCTTTGAGACTCCTTAAAGGGAGTGAAAGGTGGGATATCAAATCCAAACTCTTATAATTTTTCTTTTCCGCCTGTAGTTTCAGTGGCTAGGGAGGCATGGCATATAATGTCTCATCAGTTGCATTTTGACCAATATTCTCATGATAAATTAACTCCTTGTACCTTTGATCGGTTAGTTGGTTGGATGGGATGGATAATTTTATTTCTTTTCAATGCTGCTGTTTAGGTACCACTTACCTGCTTGGGCTGAGTGGTATTATCTTCAACTGCAGCACCTATTAGTGCCCATTTATGGATCATCAGCTTTTAGTTGCCTCAGCATCTCATATATTGCTGGAGGAAATAATTGGATATTTGCAGAAAGCTAAACCCACAATAGTTGTTTATAAATGTTTATTGGAATGTTCTAAGTTGGATGTTCAGGTTCTTAGAGATGAATGGAATAAGGAGTTAGAGGGGTCCATACAGCCTAATCAATGGAAAGTTGCTTTAGCGTCTATATTTAATTTTTTTTTATTTAAAATGGAGACCAACTTAACAAAAATGGATGTTCTGGGTATACTGGACTCCACAGTGTGTATTTAAGAAGAAATTGATTAGTTCAGAGAGAAGCTGACAATATAATTCTGCTCTTTGAAGCATATGATTTGGGCATGTCCTGTGCTGTTCTTTTTCTGGTCAGAAATTATTGTTCAGATTGACTCTGTTTTAGAAAAAGCAATGCTTTGAGGATGTTCATGCACTCTCAAATTATATTCTTGTGGTGTGGAGACTACCGTAGCAGATGGACAACAAAAATGTCCGTCTTATGGTTGCAAAGAGATTTATACTTCAAGCTTGGAAGAACAAACAATTTGAACACGTAGCTTATGGTCATCAATCATGTTTGGATATAAGGACTACCTATTTTATGTGTGGAAGTCAAGATTGATGGAATAATTTTGTGTGTGAATATCAGCTGACTATGTTTCTTTCCTGTGTGTTATATTTGCAAAAATAATGTTGGCCACCTCAGTTGCCAACCCCAATCCTTTACACCTTACCCAGCCTTACCCAAGCCTGCCATATCTTCATAGATTCCCTGTGTCCACCCATCCCTACTTTATTCAAACTTCTGCTGTTATTTAAAACTCTCATTTTAAAACCTGCCAAACCTGCCTTCTGTTACGCTCTCTTTCCCCACCCTGGCTTTATTCAAATCCAGGACTGTGATGTGACACTACAAATCCTCCAATGGAGGCTGCTCAGTAACAGCTTTTACATTTTTACATATGTAGGAAGGTGCATGTAAAATCTCATGCTGGCATTTCTGTCAAATTCTCCTAGGGTAGTTTATGTTAATAGAAGAATAAAATACAGTAAAAACACATTAACAAAGCTCCATATTAAAATGTTAAATCAGTAGGAAACAGGAAGGCATAAAGACGATAGAATCTAACAAAACATCACTAGGTGTCCTGGGCGAATGAAAAATGCTATGCCTAGTATTGAAAAAAGCTGGAACTACACAAGCTTCTCTACCAAGCAAACCCTTTCCCCATTCATAGTATGCCTAAATTCAGAATATACTTGTAGAAGTGCATGTTTTCTTCTTAAATTCTTCACATGGAAAATCTCATTTGGAGTCAAAGCATGTTGGGTGGGACTCCCCTGTCATTGCTCTGGAGTAGCCGTATGGATAAAGTTGGAAACATTAGTTTTGCTTCTTAACTATCCATAGATGGTTTAATCCAAACTGGAAACTGAGGTTAATTTTAACGATGGCTTACTTGAACAAGCCAGCGTCGGAAACCATTGTTTGAAATCGGCTTGTTTGTACAAAACCTTAGCTAAACTAACTACAGTGTGTGCCTGTAGTTACTTGAAAATGGTGTTGGGTGCTTCCAAGTTCCTTCCAGCGGGGCAGCAACAAGCCTGAGTTTCCTTCATGTAGAAATCAGCAGACGGAGCCTTCTTGGTAGTTCATCCACCCTTGGGTTTTGAAAGGAGTGACTTGCACAAGAGGGAATTCTCTGTGGCAGCCCCTGAGCTGAGGAATTCCCTCTCCACAGAGATGCATTTGGCACCCTCATTGCACAACTTTTGCCCTATGCTGAGGAAATGCCCTTCTCTATTTGATACCTGCCCTGGAACCTTTCTGGTGAAGAGAAGGTTGCTGTTATTAACAACACAATAATACTAACATGAGAGATATGTCTATTCATGACAGTTCACCAGTGGTGCTTTATATGTTTCTCCTTAGGTTAGAGATAATGGTAGATATTTATTTTAAAACTGTATACCATATTTTGCCCTTCACAGAGCCACTGCTCTGTGCTTCTTCTGGGGTAGTTTGTCCATCTTTGGTTGAATAGCCAACTAAAGGAAACGAAGAGTCCTGTCCTTTTATGGGGGGTGGGGACTGAAGATTGAAGCAAAGGATGGTACTAACCTTACCCTTGAGACATTGTACAGTCATTTATGTGCAAGGATTGGAGAAGGTCAGAAGCAAGAGTTTGTGAAAAGCTTATTGACGAAGCTCGTTTTAAGAAGAGTTTTTCATTAGAATTTCCATGCCAAAAGTAAGTTTCAGGTACTTTGAGTGTAGATTCATTATTTAGAACAGGGAGGCCAAATCTGTAGTTGATCTAAATCTCCTCCTCCAAACTTGTTGTTAGTCCCTCAGCACAATAGCAACCCACACAAAAGCTATTTATCCTATTTATCATGACTATTTCATGATATGCATATTAGTAAAATGGCAGGGAAGGTTTAAGCACTTTTTCCCAGTGTCTGCCCCCTGGGAAGATCTTTTTTAAAAGTCAGGCAATCCAATCACAGAAGTCACATGTTATGTTGTTTTGACATTTAATGAATGGATTACTAGTACTAAAGCTTCATATGAAGTCATTCTGTTGCCTTTTAAAGCTTGCCCTCTCGCATTACACAATCTGCAAAGGTCAGTCACAGCATACATTCCTATTATTTTCTAAACAAAAAAACAGGCAACAGATTGCAAATTGCTGGATGTATAAAACTCCATAAATTGAATAGGAATTGTGGAAACAGCCCACAGGAACTATTTATTTTGCATAGCTCTCAGTCCATGGCCCTGAATCTTCAAAGATCGAGTACTGCAGTTTGCTATCTTATACCTCACCAAAACAGGCATGGCTATTCTAAAAAATGGACCCAGGTGGCGCTGTGGTTAAACCACTGAGCCTAGGGCTTGCCGATCAGAAGGTTGGCGGTTCGAATCCCTGTGTCAGGGTGAGCTCCCGTTGCTTGGTCCCAGCTCCTGCCAACCTAGCAGTTTGAAAGCACGTCAAAAAGCAAGTAGATAAATAGGAACCGCTACAGCGGGAAGGTAAACGGTGTTTCCATGTGCTGCTCTGGTTTGCCAGAAGCGGCTTGTCATGCTGGCCACATGACCTGGAAGCTATACGCTGGCTCCCTCGGCCAATAATGCGAGATGAGCGCGCAACCCCAGAGTCGGTCACGACTGGACCTAATGGTCAGGGGTCCCTTTACCTTTACCTATTCTAAAAAATATTGTTTGATTCCAGTTCCTACAATTTCTATGTGTCTGCTTCTGGAAGACACTGCTGCTTTTAAGTTTTGTAAGCAGTCATGTTTTTAGGAAAGAAACTGAGCTCGTATATAAAGAAATGTGGAAGCAAATCTGGAGCAACTTCCCTATAAGGAAGAGTTACAATATTTGGTCCTCTTCTTTTAGTTTAGAAAGAGGGTATGAGGAAAATGTCTGGGGAGTGTTTGCCATAGCATGCTGAAGTCCCAAGCCATCTCTAGGTAGGACTAGGACAGACCCCAGTCTGAAATTCTGGAAAACCACTGCCAGTTAACTAGACAATGCTAAGCTAGATGGACCAATTGTCTGATTTTGTATAGGGCAGTTTCCTATGCTTCTATAATAGAGGAACATAAAATTATGCCCGGAGTGAAGAAGTTGAACAGAGAGATTGTTTCTCTTCCTCTCTCATAATATTAGAGCCTGGAATCATCCAATGAATATGGGTAGAGAAAGACTTGGGACAGACTCAAGGAAGCACTCCCATAGCGCTGGAGATGGCGGTGGAGGAAATGTGATTCAGTTCACATTTAACAGCAGTTTACCTCATTTATGCTTCCTGAAACCATAGAAAAACTGAAATGTAATTGCCCTTCAAAATGTGCCCTTCTCCAAATTTTGCAGTACATTTCTCCAAACCATGTATACAAATATGCATATACTAGGCAAGGTGTGCCTAAAACCCAGATATTCTTAAAAATAGTCTTTAAAAAAATAACATACAAAATGCATTATATTAGGAGAAATTCACCCAACAACTCTGATGAATTTTCATGAAGATTTTTTTCCCCCAACAACAACAACAAAAATTCACAAAAAGATGTGAAAAACTGAACTTGAATGGGGGGAAATTAGAATCCAAAACTGACAGATTAGCCTATCACTACGCAGCAGCACTTTGTTAAGCTATAGAATGTGTTACAAGGGGTAGTGATGGCTTTACAAGGGATCTGGAAGATAAGACTTATCAGTGGCTACAAGCCACAATATCTATGCTCTACCAACACGGTCACTGGGAATCTCAAATGAGAAGAGTGCTATTGCACTCCAATCCTGTTTGGGACCTTCTGATAGGCATCTGGCTTCCCACTTTAAGAACAGGGTGCTGGATGAGATGGGCCTTTGGTCTGATCCAGCTGGGCTGTTTTTATATTCTTACGGATATGTATAAAATGAGAAGACACAATGAAAATTACTATTTTAAGAAATGCTGATAACATTTTATTAAATTACCTTCATTTGAGAATTTTCTTTATCTTCAGCATGGTTGCTGAAAAATGCCATTCTATGGCTATCAAAATAAAACGTCAGTGCATGCTATGAGTCATAAACCCCAAAATATCAGGAGAAATGCTGCAGAATATTTTGTTTACTGCCACCATGTTTAGAAAGTTTTAAACTGGCGCAGATTCTTTACTGCCTCTGGTTATTTCAGTTATTGCTAAAAGAAATTGTAAATCTGAATATGAATCAAGAATAAAATGTGAGCTATTCAGAATTTAAAATAATTCAAAAATAAGATATAAGTGATGCACAATATAATACAAACAATGTACTCTAGAAATAATTCTTACCTTATTTGAATCAAATATATTAAACACTGTCTCAACATAGGTATTTGCCTGATCAGTTGGGTTATCAAGTCCAAGGAGTTTCTTGCATTCATACATGCTGAGTTGTCCAGACGGGCATTCTTTCATGAATTTTGCATACCAGTGATGGTTTTCCATAGCAACAATCTCCTCGATTGATTCATTGCCACCCATCTTGTTGTAAGATGCTTGTCCTTCTCCTCACTCAAGTGCTTCTACACAGGCATCTACCCTCGCTATCAATGGCTCTCATCCAACTGGGATACACAAAGAAACTACAAACCCTATAGCTATTGTAAACCTCTTACAGATCATTATAAAGGTAGGCTGAGTAAAAATAGAAGCCAAGTGGGATTACCTGCAGCAATCCATTTTAATATGGGTGGATTTCATCGATAGGTGCACTCCCATCGAGTTACAAAAATAGCAGTAGTCCTTCTCTATGAAATTGGTACATTGTCAAAAGGGGGCATCATTCAGGCTCAAAGGAAACTGATATACCATCTACCATTAGATGTCCTATGCAATGTTTTGCATGGGCAGGGAACAAAAAACTGGTTGCCCCAGTGATGGTCTGAAAGTGCCCACTGTAAACAGTGTTCAAAAACTCCCATTGTTCTAGGAGTGTTTTGCAACAGAGAATTTCATTAAGGCGAGCAGATTCTGAGCTCAGGGTGCAGTACTGAGGCAAAGATTTCAGATTAAAACTGCCACTGCTGGAAGAAAAGGAGGGTGTTTTTTTCCCCTGCCTCCCCACTTTCAGCCACTCCCTGAAGACTGGAGAAGAGTCCCTCATAAGAATATTAGGGGGGCAGGCAAGGGGAACTATGACTTTGTTTTTTGCAGTCTTCAGATGAGGACTAGACCATGTGAAAAATGGACATAAGATTTTAGCTGCAGTTCATTCATTTTCAGCTTTGTATTCTTCTTATAATAAATCGTGCCTAGACACACCATTGTGGCGTCCATAACCTAAGTTTAAGGTGTAGCTCCTAGCTTTCATATCTGTTTCTAACACTGACCGTAAAATGTGCTAGCAACCAGCGGTGCTCTTTGCCTCCCAATAACTGTAGCTCGTGTGTTAACAGTATCCCTTCTTCTCCTTAAATATGCCTAAGTTCGTATCCCATGTGCTGATTCCACCAATATATATTCTGTCCTGAGAAGGGCAGTCCTGGGACCTTGCTTTTGGCCAGCTGAGTAGCTGACAGCCTGTAACCCAGCTGGCAGTGTTCACCTGGCCAGGGGCTGGATTTCAATTTGGTGTGATTCAGTGCTTGGAACAATCTGGGCTCTAGGAGAATGTGGGAGCCTATCAAGATTTGAGACATGCTGGGATGTGTTCTATGTTATACAAAGGACCAAACTCTACCAGCACATCCCTACAAACATGTGTCAAAAGAACAGAGGAAGAGTCTCAGTGCGCTTCGCCAACTATCTAATCTAGCATCCCATTTCCAGGACTGATGCTAAAATTTGGTGCCCTCCTGCCTCTCGTGCTCTACTCTATAGCATTGTTTGTTGGATCTTAAAAGTGAACACCTTGTATTGAATTCTGCCCTTTATTTCCTTAACTTGCATTGCAAATGGTTTCTTTGCTACTAAGAGGGTAGTTTATTGTGCCACTTCCACCTCAGTTCAAACTTGGCTCTTATTCAGTTCCCTCTATTTAGGCAGCTTCCTATTCCTTAAAAGATATTAAGCATATAACTTCTTGGAAGAGGATTCATTAATTTGTCAAAGAGGTAATAAGAAAGACGCAGCAGGGCTCCCAATCTTTAAGCTTTATGGAATTAATTTTATCTGATTCATTTGATTTTATCTGGATCACAGTTTTCACAACAAAATTCATTGGCCTCGTGCCAGATTTACACTTATCAGTTATTGAGCTAATGATTATTTTGCCATCAGATTGCCTGATCTATGAGCCACCGCACCACAAAATATCCCTAAGCATGGGGGTGGGGGTGGGTGGGGTGGCTGCTCGCGGTTTTCACAACAAAATTAATTGCTCTCATGCAGACATATTCTTGGTTCATGAGCTAGTATCTGTATTCCCTCAGATTGCCTGATCTATGAGCCACTGTACCAACAAATATATGTATGGGGGTAGATGCGTGTTTGATGTGCCATCATCAGTGTTATGAATGGTGATGCTGTATGGGCCTCATGATTCAGCAACCTTAGAATCTAGATTATGCTGAAGTAGCCGCATACTTCATTTATGCTGAAACGGCTGCCACTGTTGATTGTACTGAGGTGCAGTGCTGTACATTTTGGGATGGTCCATCAATGTTGAGGGGGCGGGGGAATCCTGCATCACATTTCTTCTCCATCTTTCTCCTGTGGCCATAATTCAAACACACACTATTTTACCCTAATGTAACTTCCATTGAATACAGTGGGTCTTACCTAAGAATATACATAAGAATGTAGCATGAGGGTGCTTATGGGCTTGCACAAATTTAGCGAGTTTTTTATTCTCTCTCTGGAACATTCCCCCTTTGTTCAACACTGCAAACTACATTTCAAATAGGCCCGTGAATCAGGAAACTTGCCATTTAAATTCCCCACAAAGCCCTGGCATGGCACTAGATCAGGAGCATTGTGGGATATTAAAATGGTGGGCTCCGGCCCTAGCTATTTGGTGCCAATTGGAGCAATGCCTCCCTCCATCCCCAGAAAAGGCATTAGTGGCAGATCCTGCTGGGGTCTTGATGGCTGCCTAATATTACTAATAATACAGAGCCTTGGGCGCCAATAAACGCCCCTTTACTCTTCAGCAGAAAAGATTTGCTTGGCCTTAAAAGGTGTACAAAGAGTTCTCCTGAGCAACAGGAACAGCTTCACCCTGTCCCTTGATAATCACACCAGTCTATCAGAGGGAAGGGAGAGCCCCTTCTCTTCATTTTCCTAATATCTAATTCAGGCATCCCCAAACTGCGGCCCTCCAGATGTTTTGGCCTACAACTCCCATGATCCCTAGCTAACAGGACCAGTGGTCAGGGAAGATGGGAATTGTAGTCCAAAACATCTGGATGACCGAAGTTTGGGGATGCCCGATCTAAATGTTGCAGCAGTTGCCCTTTGGAGGTCAACAGATGAGACCAGAAGGCAAGCAGTTTCGGGGCTAGTTGCATTCCCCAATGAGAGAATGACAGCTGCATTCTCTTCTGAGATGTAAGAAATTTGGTTTTACTCCTGTTCGATTATACAATTCTGAATAGGCCACAGCTCCGTTTCCAAGCAGAAGCTTCCAAATTCATTCCCTGGTATGTGAGATTCAAGGGAGCGCTGGGATGTCTCTTTGCCTGTGGGCCTGAAAATACATCACTGAAGAACAAAACTGCTCTGAAATTCACGAGAATGTAAGAGCCGGCTGGATCAGGCCAGGGCCCCATCTAATCCAGCATCCTGTTTCTCACAGTGGCCAACCAGATGTCTATGGGACACCCACCAGTAGGACCTAAGCTCAACAATACTCTCCTCTCCAGAAGCATACTGCCTCCTACAGTGGAGGGTAGCATATAGTCATCCTAGTTAGTAGCCATTGATAGCTAAAAAGAGTCCATTGAGCTTCCATATGGAAACTGACAGATAATCTGTCACCCATTGAAGCCTTTCCCTGGTTGGGGAAAACTTTCCTCTGGTGGACCTCTGCCCTTCATCAGAAGGCATGGCAGATTGACCTGTCAATGGTAGCAGCATGCCAAGCAGCACCAGGTGGCTGGATCGAGTCAGCTTTTGAGTTTCCCACAATGCCTCAGGGCATGGGCATTGTTGGAGGTTAAAAGTGTGGCTAGATGCAGCCACTGGACGATGCTCATAATGCAAGGTCATATTATTTTTTTAGGAGTCCAGAGCAGGTAACAGCAGTAGGCCCTGCACCTGCCCAAGGCTGCCAGGTCCCAACACCACCCCCTTGCATATACTACAATCTTTGACCAGAGAAAAATCTGTTAATATGGATCTAGGTTTTAGGTCTGCCAGGTCTAGTTCAGGCATCCCCAAACCTCGGCCCTCCAGATGTTTTGGACTACAATTCCCATCATCCCTGACCACTGGTCCTGTTAGCTAGGAATCATGGGAGTTGTAGGCCAAAACATCTGGAGGGCTGCAGTTTGGGGATGCCTGGTCTAGCTGCTTGCTAGAGATGGGCACCATCCCTATAACTATTCATTGAGTTGAAAAGAATACTAGAGAACATGATTTGTACTATTGCTTCCTCGTGTTTCTCATCACTTCCTCAACTGTGCACCACTTTCTTCCACCCAAAGTGCATGTAAGAACGCTCAGGTGATGTGACAGCTGTTAGTGCCTCCTTACCACTGCTGTGACTCTAGTCATTTTGCAATGGTTTTTGTTATGTTCAAGTACCGACCAACTTAAAAGTTCTAGGAGCACTGTTATACATGTCATCAAATTAAAACCGTGGTGTGCCCCGAAGAATAGGGGTAGCTAACGCTGTTTGAGGGCCTGAGTCATGTACAAACCCAACCACACACCTACATTTTTGTGGCTTCCCAAGCCTCCCTCAATTTTAGTGATTGCCACAAAAATAGTAAGTCCCTTGAAGGATATGCAGTTGCTCCTTTTCCAGTCATCAGATAGTTCATTCAGTAAGTGGAGAGGGGACGATGAACATGGATCAGCAGAGGAGCTGGGTTGTGCCTGTGTGTGTCCTCGCATGTGAGAATGTGCATGAGTGTGGGGTGGACATGCCCACTCTTGGCCACTAGCAAATGACTCCCAAAGGGTTGGCTCAAGCTCAGGGTGGTCCATGGGCCAAAAAAGGAGTGATTGCCTTGCCTTAAGCATATGAGATGTAAACATGCCTTTTAAACACTATGCGTACAAGTCACGGGGAACTAGAGCCCTTTGCAGCTTGCCTGCAGCGTGGACACACTGGACACAATCCAGGCTCACTTTGTATTCTTTCCATCTCCCTTCTCATCAGGTTTTGCAGAGGAGTTTCCAGGCCTCCTCCTCCTTTCCCATCAGCATCCCTCTGTGATTGGAGAGCTGTCCTTGTGGGAAGGCAGCTGAGGCAAAGGGGTGGGCCTGGTGGCAGGGAACATGCAAAGCAGCAGTAGCACATCCCAGAAGGCTTTGGAAGGACACAAAGCGGGGACTGGATCATGCCAATGGTGTATACGAGATATGCATGTGATGTATCTCTGTCACTATGGAATACACATGCTGGGAGCACACATAAAGACTGCAATGTCTGAAACATTGCTAGTCTGTTTTTACTGGAAAAGCATGTGTGGTTTTCATGAAACCTTTAATGTTTATTGATCAACCCACTAAAAGTTACACTATTTTTATCCCATCCTCCTTCCAAGGAGCATGAAGTGGTTTCCTCTTTTTATCCTAACAACACCGAGAACTAAGTGCGATGGAAAGAGAATGATGAGTACTCTGGTGAGCTTCCCAACAGAGTGGGTATTTGAACCTGTGTCTCTCAAGTCTTAGCCCAACACTCTAACCACTACACCGACTTTCAAATACAGGCTAGACAGCTAAATCCACATTAGGCGAACAATTAGTTGGGTATCGTCGACGCAAATCCCTACCCTTTTGCCTCAATTTATCGCCTTTAAAATGGAACAATAGAACCGTTGGTGAAAAACTAAGACAAAATTGGAAAACTACTGTGTATTCTAAGTGCACCAGCCACTGATAACAACTGATTTTCTTTTGCAATCTAATAAATGTGTCATTCAACACCATGGTGCAAAATTCCAGAAGAAAAACCCAACACCACTTTTATATTCCATATGATAAGCCACATCCATTCTCTGTCACATGGGTATGTTTCCTAGGAATGACTGAACAGAGTTTAAATGATTTGATTAGAAAGTACTTGATGTCTAGCATATTCCCCAGGGAGCCACAGAAATGCAATTGTCAAGTAAGAAGCTGGGTTTTCAAAAGAACATGGACTATAAATTGGTATTTCTTTCATTTCTAAGCATTGCATTCAATGAAACGGTATGATGCCGAGATACATTTTGAAGCGTATTCAAAGTTGTTTAAAGGTGATTTTTATAGCCAAAGTACTAACAGAGAGAACAATGCGAATGTAGAAGATAATTATGCCTTACCTTATTCATATCAAAAGTATGAAAGACTTGCTCAACATACTTATTGGCTTCTGGAGTGAGTCCTTGTAGACCCAACACTGATTTAAATTCATGTAGACAGAGCTGTCCAGATGGGCATTCCTTCATAAACTTTATGTACCAGTGGTGAATTTCCAAAGCATCAATGTCATCTGCAGACCCATTGGCACCCATAATGTCCAACATTCCAAGTATCCTTGTTTGTTTGTTTTTAGTATATTTTCATCCAAGTGATTTCACTACCCAGTGGCAATTGCTTTGCTTATAGCTACCATGCGAACGCCAACATGTCATATAAAGAACGAGCTACCGTAAACCTCTTTACAGCTTACTGCAGAAATAGGCTATGTATATATAACTTCCTAGACAGATTACCTTCAGTACCCAGTTTAAATACAGAAAGGTTTTCTCAGTGGGTGGCAGTCTCTCCTCAACCAGAATACAGCAGTACCATGTCTCTGTGTATTTGTACAGAGCATTGTACAATGATCCCAGCTGTCTTCGGTGTGTGTGCAGATGTTGCTGAGTTGTTGGATGCGGGCTAACAGATTGAGGTTGAATCCTGACAAGACAGAAGTACTGTTCGTGGGGGACAGGAGGCGGGCAGGTGTGGAGGATTCCCTGGTTCTGAATGGGGTAACTGTGCCACTGAAGGAGTCATTTTGGACTCACAGCTGTCCATGGAGGCGCAAGTCAATTCTGTGTCCAGGGCAGCTGTCTATCAGCTCCATCTGGTACGCAGGCTGAGTCCCTACCTGCCTGCAGACTGTCTCGCCAGAGTGGTGCATGCTCTAGTTATCTCTCGCTTGGACTACTGCAATGCGCTCTACGTGGGGCTAACTTTGAAGGTGACTCGGAAACTACAACTAATCCAGAATGCGGCAGCTAGACTGGTGACTGGGAGCAGCCGCCAAGACCACATAACACCGGTCTTGAATGATCTACATTGGCTCCCAGTACGTTTCCGAGCACAATTCAAAGTGTTGCTGCTGACCTTTAAAGCCCTAAATGGCCTCGGTCCAGTATACCTGAAGGAGCGTCTCCACCTCCATCGTTCTGCCCGGACACTGAGGTCCAGTGCCGAGGGTCTTCTGGCAGTTCCCTCGTTGCGAGAAGCCAAGTTGCAGGGAACTAGGCAGAGGGCCTTCTCGGTGGTGGCGCCCGCCCTGTGGAACGCCCTCCCAACAGATGTCAAAGAGGAAAACAACTACCAGACTTTTAGAAGACATCTGAAGGCAGCCCTGTTCAGGGAGGCTTTTAATGTTTAATAGATTACTGTGTTTTATTTTTCTGTTGGAAGCCGCCCAGAGTGGCTGGGGAAACCCAGCCAGATGGGTGGGATATATAATAATAATAATAATAATAATAATAATAATAATAATAATAATAATAATAATGTTTTAAATTTCCTGCATTGGTGGGGATAGGACCTTTGATGTACCTTCTGAAGCTGTGTTTCTACCAGGCTTTTGATATAAGGCACTTGAGGACAGTTGATAGTGGACCATTTATGATTTAATGTGTGAAAATACCCAAGGTTGACACTGACAGTTTTTCTTTGAAATAAATATTCAAAAACATTTAACCTACTGATGCCTCAATTAATGTAATTTTATTGGTATCTATTTTTATTTTTGAAATTTACCATTAGCTGCTGCATTTCCCACCCTAGGCTTATACTAGAGTCAATAAGTTTCCCCAGTTTTTTGTGGTAAAATTAGGTGCCTCAGCTTATATTCTTTCTCACCGCTCGTCCCTCTGCCACCGCCCGCCTCACTCAAGTATACACCGAGGGGGGGCTTTTCAGCACAAAAAATGTGCTGAAAAACTCAGCTTATACTCGAGTATATACGGTACTTAAAAGAATGGATAGATTAAAAAGTGATAAAATACAAAACTTGAAGCAACATTTTTCCTTCTCTAAGATAGGTGAGGCAGGCACACATGGAATTTGGGCGCCACATATGTTTTACTTTAAGACTCTATGGTATACATTAATGTCAGTTGCTTTCTTTCTGGTGACACCATCGACCAGTGATAGAAAACAGATGTAATTCTTCCTTATATTTCCCTAAGTAGGGTTAAGTTTTAAAATGGAGATACAGGCAAAATTGTCTCCTCAGAATTAGTCATCATGGCATCCCTCTTATAGTTTCCCACTGGGAAGTACAAGTTATGAGTTTAAAAAAGGGAAGGTGCCTTTCTTAGACTGTCACCTCAGAATCCTTTGGTAAACTTCATGCTGTAGCAGTAGCATGAGCCATGCGGTTTAAACAGACTGTAAGCCTATAAAAGAGATTAAAAACAGACGAATAGCCTCAAATACTATGGCAGAGAGTAGGTGAAATAGACGGCAGGAGCAATTCTGGTTTGATGTCATTGATAATGAGATTTGAGTTGCAAGATGACATTATGTTATCACTAGACATTGGCATTTCATAGAATCATAGAATCATAGAGTTGGAAGAGACCACAAGGGCCATCCAGTCCAACCCCCTGCCAAGCAGGAAACACCATCAAAGCATTCTTGGCATATGCCTGTCAAGCCTCTGCTTAAAGACCTCCAAAGGAGACTCCACCACACTCCTTGGCAGCAAATTCCACTGCCGAGCAGCTCTTACTGTCAGGAAGTTCTTCCTAATGTTTAGGTGGAATCTTCTTTCTTGTAGTTTGAATCCATTGCTCCATGTCCGCTTCTCTGGAGCAGCAGAAAACAACTTTCCTCCCTCCTCTATATGACATCCTTTTATATATTTGAACATGGCTATCATATCACCCCTTAACCTTCTCTTCTCCAGGCTAAACATACCCAGCTCCCTAAGCCGTTCCTCATAAGGCATCGTTTCCAGGCCTTTGACCATTTTGGTTGCCTTCTTCTGGACACGTTCCAGCTTGTCAGTATCCTTCTTGAACTGTGGTGCCCAGAACTGGACACAGTATTCCAGGTGAGGTCTGACCAGAGCGGAATACAGTGGTACTATTACTTCCCTTGATCTAGATGCTATACTCCTATTGATGCAGCCCAGAATTGCATTGGCTTTTTTAGCTGCTGCATCACACTGTTGACTCATGTCAAGTTTGTGGTCTACCGAGACTCCTAGATCCTTTTCACATGTACTGCTTTCAAGCCAGGTGTCTCCCATCCTGTATTTGTGCCTTTCATTTTTTTTTTTGTTGCCCAAGTGTAGTACTTTGGCCCAGTTGTCTAATCTGTTAAGGAGGTCATTTTGAAGTGTTATCCTGTTCTCTGGGGCAGGGGTTCCCAACAAAATTTTCTCGAGGACCCCTCATCGAGCCGCTATTGTGACAAGGACCCCCATTTCCAAGTAACCAATTTCCAAGTAATCAGAGTTATATTTTCTAATTTTTCCAGTAAGCTTAACACTGATCTTGGAAGGGTTAGGTTCAAGGGACGCCGACGATTTAGGTTCAATGGACACTGACAAGATCGGTTCGAGAGTCACTGACTTACTTGCTTGAACATCAAATGCATTATCTTCCTCTTCATCTGTAGGCCTTTGTTGTTTTAACGAACCACTTTTTAACCAACGGTCCATTTTTAACTACGCGAACTGCAGCTTCCGCGAAAAACAACGCTTTGTTTACAAACACTACTGTTTTGCAAAAAGGCAGCGCGCGCCAGGGAGGCGGGAGGGGAATGGAGAAGACAAGGTACCTGCGCAGTAGCGCACAAATGAAGCTGACACGCGCAAAGCATCTTGGGGAGGTGAGCATTATAGCAGAACTACTGCCTCTATCTAATTCTAGTTTTGCGCTAGACTCTGCTCATGCAGGAAGTGGCCAAAACAAAAAATCTGTTATTGTATGAAATATATTTAATATATTTTTTATTCTAATAGCATCTTGCGGACCCCTCTGGCATAGCTCGCGGACCCCTGGGGGGTATTAGCCACCCCTCCCAATTTGGTGTCATCTGCAAACTTGCTCAGGATGCCCAGATGTTGAATAAGATTGGGCCCAAGACAGAACCCTGTGGCACCCCACTAGTCACTATTCTGCAGGATGAGGAGGAGCCATTGATGAACACCCTTTGGGTTCGGTCAGTCAGGCAGTTACAAATCCACTGAATGGTAGCATTGTCTAGCCCACATTTTACCAGCTTCTTTACAAGAATATCATGGGGCACCTTGTCAAAGGCCTTGCTGAAATCAAGATAGGCTACATCCACAGCGTTCCCTTCATCTACCAGGCTTGTAATTCTGTCAAAAAATGAGATCAGATTAGTCTGACATGACTTATTTTTCAGAAACCCATGCTGACTTTTAGTGATCACAGTGTTTCTTTCTAGGTGCTCACAGACCGTTTGCTTTATGATCTGCTCTAGAATCTTTCCTGGTATTGATGTCAGGCTGACTGGGTGGTAATTGTTTGGGTCCTCTCTTTCCCCCTTTTTGAAAATAGGGACAATATTTGCCCTCCTCCAGTCTGCTGGGACTTCGCCTGTTCTCCAGGAATTTTCAAAGATTATTGCCAGTGGTTTTGAAATCACCTCTGCCAGTTTTTGATGACTTTCAATTTATACTCAATGTGTGTCTTTTCTCAGTGTGTGTTTATGTGTAGGTACGTACACGCACATACACAAACACCGCTAGAGCATGCCAATGGCACATCTAGTCGAGAGTCTTGTTCACATGGTGGCCAAAATACAGAAGCTCAGCACATCAGCCCTCTCCCTGTTTGTGATTCCCAGCCACTGGCATTCAGAGGCATACTACATCTAAGAGAGCATCAGTATGTTCGTCATTAACATTCTGAATGCATCAGAATGTGCCCAGCATGATAGGGAAGTATTTGCTGCAACTCCTGTTCTTGGTGCATCTGTACTGATTCATGCACACCTACCCTGCAACTTCAAAATTACATACGGTAATTTCAATGCTTGGCACAAGAGCATAGTGAATCAGGTGCAGCATCCAAGAGGACCTCATCCCAAGAATCATTTTTCTTGAAATAAAAAAAATATATTAGGTTAAGATTACTAACGTCCAATATAGGTCCGTATAGTTAAAGCTATGGTTTTCCCAGTAGTGATGTATGGAAGTGAGAGCTGGACCATAAAGAAGGCTGATCGCCGAAGAATTGATGCTTTTGAATTATGGTGCTGGAGGAGACTCTTGAGAGTCCCATGGACTGCAAGAAGATCAAACCTATCCATTCTTAAGAAAATCAGCCCTGAGTGCTCACTGGAAGGACGGATCCTGAAGCTGAGGCTCCAATACTTTGGCCACCTCATGAGAAGAGAAGACTCCCTGGAAAAGACCCTGATGTTGGGAAAGATGGATGGCACAAGGAGAAGGGGACGAGATGGCTGGACAGTGTTCTTGAAGCTACAAACATGAGTTTGACCAAACTGCGGGAGGCAGTGGAAGACAGGAGTGCCTGGCGTGCTCTGGTCCATGGGGTCACGAAGACTTGGACATGACTAAACAACAACTAACATCCAAATCTGCATCTGTTATTACAGGAGGAAAGCACTCAAACTAATCCCCAGGGATTAAATGTTTCAAGTTGTATAAATACACATCAATTAACTTCAATCTGTAACACATGGCAAGTTGAGCAAACTGCAAATTATCTTCCTTTATTATGCAAGGTGATTTGTATCATGAATACGTTGAAATGAAAAGCTTTAATCCGTGTTTTTTTGGGGGGAACAAACCCCCCAAAATGCCCACTATTTACATTGATACAAGTTAACATATTATGTTTAGTGAGGTTATTTTTTTCCAAACAAACAAACAAACAAACGAACAGAAATAACTTTTAAAGCAACAACAAATGTTTCAGGGGGTTTCCCCCCAACTACATAATATTCACAAGGACCCATTTGGCTGAACCATGTCCACACATTCGCGTGGAGTGTTCCGCTGAAATGAAGAGAAGCTACACAGCAGCAGTGCAAGTAGGGCTGGATGCAACATCACCAAAATATCGTAGGCAAAGAACAAACCATACTTAGGATGACACCATTCATATCCTTTCCTCTGCAAGCTCTGCTGTAATATTTTCAATGAAGACTGTGTCCTGTGTGGCTTGTTTGCTGTCTGTTTATATTTTTGGCCATACATTATCAAGTGCTAAGACCTTTCCCAATTTCTTCATGGAACAAAGAAAGTTCAGCTTAATTTTGTGGAGTTAACTATTCACAGGGACCAATGCTCTTAAGTCTGTCTTACTTCAGAACCTTTTCTAGGATGTTGCCAATGTCATCCTGGTTATCTATTTGAAGATGCTGAAACAGAATGCAGCAAAGAGAGAGGCATTATTATTATAACATTAGTAGGCTCCATGGAAAGTTAATCAGAATAAGCAGTCAGTCAGCTCCTTAGGCCCAAACTACACATCACAGGCAACTGTAAGTAATGGAAAAGACCAACTGGAAGGTGCATGGGAGGAAAAGCTATTGGGGGGGGGGAGAGATGATTTGGAGGGAGTAAATGGTAGTTGGGGAAAGGGCCTCTCCTTGGTCATCCCTCCAGTGATAAGTAATCTTTGTTTCTTCCCTGGCAGGGCTGTTGGGCTACAATCAATGACCATTTCACATGGGGGTGTCGATTCCCCGCCCCCATGAACTTGTGTTTTAGTGTAACTTGTGGTTTGGGTCTTAGCATCACATATTTATAAAATTTCTGTAAATATAACCACATAATCTCATTTCCAACGATATTATCTTCTCATGAAGATAAAATGATTATAAACAAGACAAATGGGCAAAGAGAAGGAAGAAAAAAAACATGTAATCATTTTTAGATTCCTTGTTATAATGAATGAAAGGTGGGGGAACTTTGTTTTTTTAACACCTCTAATTTGGTCCCCAACAATGCGTTGAACTGGCAAGGTAGCAAGCATGACTGCTTTTCAAAGATAAAGATATAGATTCAAGTTGAATCTTGTGACTGGCGCACACCACTTAATGGATGAAGTGGTGGTTCTGCCATTAAATCTTCTACTACTACAAGTGACCTACAGCATTTCTCTGTCCATATTGTGGCCATGTTAGAACTATTAGAATGCATCCTATTTTCTCAAATGTAGCGAAACCAGTTAATCACATCAAGCACTGGAATAAACTGTCGGCACTTACTGGATGGATGCTCATTAGAAATTGTGCTACTTTCTCCTGCAGATGCTTAATTCGTTCTTCTGCCACTTTTATTTGCGTCCTGCACAGACTAATCTTTTTTTCGGCGGCACATTTGGCTAGAAGCCCATGCTGCTTTATAGACTGGAGTTTTTCTGAAAGATGATCTTCATATTGCGAAATATACTGTAACAAATATTGATAGCCTTGAAATTTTAGAGCGGACTTTAAAAGCAATTTCCCCTCTTACACTCTAATATACAATTTGTTCGCCCAACTAATCAAAAAAAAAAAAAGCCCCAAGATATATCCATGTGGTAAATGTATCGTCCACCCCAGGTCTCAGAATGTTGCCCAGGGTGGCGAGACAGGCATTCATTTGTCAATAGCTCTGCCATCCCCTCGGGATGAGAGCTCTGCTCTTGAAATTATGCTTAGTGGTGGCTGAGCGGCACTTTATACAAGCATAGAGGTATCTTATCTATTGTCTTTACAGAAAGCACATGGCCAAAGATGGAGGATGGTGCTGAATAAGCTTGGGGGGAAAGAGGAAAGGGGGCAATTCCAAAAGGATTGCAAGAGATCTTTTTCTGTTTACCCCACAGGTAATCATTTTGTGTAGATCAGGCATCCCCAAACTTCGGCCCTTCAGATGTTTTGGACTACAATTCCCATCTTCCCCGACCACTGGTCCTGTTAGCTAGGGATCATGGGAGTTGTAGGCCAAAACATCTGGAGGGCCGCAGTTTGGGGTTGCCTGGTGTAGATGGCTGCCAGTAGGGTAGTTGTACTGTGGACTGGTAGCTTCAATTCCACCGTCTCCATGCATCTATTCCAGGGAACAGATAGATAAGTGCACCCCTCAGCCACCGAGATCCAAATTGGTGGTGAAACTGGAATTAACCACAGGATAGGAGACCATACCATATGATATCAACATTGCCTAACTAACACACCTGTTAAGAGCATAACCCTCAACAGCTACCACTTCCTGGCAATTTAGAACTTGAGTGAACAAGGAAAAACCCTTAACACAAATTAAACTGCAAGGGTTTTTGTTTGTTTGTTAATTGTATGCAACAGAGACTGTTCTTTGTAGACACTCATTGAAGATGCCAGCCTCTCACGAGTGACATGTCTCTTCATAAATCTCACATGCCTATGACTGATCCAATAGAAAACCATTTCAGAGAATATGAATTGGTCATATTAAATAGCTTTTACCTGATTCAGGTCCACAGGCACAGTGTTATTCCGCTCAGAATCCCAGTGCAGCTATTGGTATAAAGGAAACAAAATGCCTAGTCTTAGAAAACATACATATATGGTGGGGCTGCAAAGAAATTAAAAGATTCTGGGAGGAAATTTATGAAGAATTTTTTTAAAAATGACAAGATACTCATTTTAAAAAGAACCAGAGATCTCCCTTTTGGGTATGATGGGAGAAGAAATTAAAGCAAAAGATAGATGTGCGGTAATACATGCTACCGCAGCTCCAGAATTCTAATTGCTAAAAACTGGAAAAGTAACACAATTCCAAGTAAAGAAGATTGGCTATCCAAATTAATCACATATAAAAATTTGGCAACAAAAGAAGGGCTATCAAAATTTTTAGAAAAAAGCAGGGTGGAAAAAGAATGGGAATCAGTTAATCAATATTTAAGAAAAAGGATTGAAAAAGCGGATCTTATAGCAGATTAATGAAGGGTGCAAAAAAAGGGGAAAAATAGAAACAATATAGAATAAAGGACGCATGAAACAAAGGAAACAAATTCAGCTTATGAGAAAGGCTGGAAGTCACGGGGGATAGGGGGGGAGAAGAAAAATCAGATTTTACTATTATGTTAATTTTTGTTTATTCTACAGTATATAATTTATATTATGTCTGATTTGAACATGGTTTGGAATATGATTTGAATATGATTTTGTTATGTATTTTGTTATGATTTATTATGATTTGTTATGATCTTGTTTTGTTATGTTTTTAATGATTTTTTTTCCTTGTGGTATGTATGTTTTATATTTTAAATAATAAATAAAGTTTATATATTATATATATTATATATATATCATATATATATAAGAAAACGGCAAGAAGTGTGAAAATCTTGTACGGTAAGATGCAAAGCAGTAGCGCAGAACCTGTTTCCCACAGCAGAATTTCATCCAGCTTGAGACACCCAGTGCTCCTTTCGCACACTGCCCCATCAGGAAATGATTGACTGGGACAGCAGCACTGCATGGAAAGTGGGTGGGTGCAGGAGCCCAACAGTGTTGGCTTGCCCCCATTTGGCTCCTTCCTTGGCTTCCTCATCTTCTTATCAACATCATCTCCTCTTTTCCAAGTCGGAATGAAGAAACAGAAGTTCCAAACGCGGAAGAAAATGCTAATTTGGAGCAAGTGTCCTGAAGCTAGACAAATGAGACAGCAACTCCAACATTATTGTCCCCAAACAACATACCCGGAACAACTTGCGCCTCATACCTGAAATCTGAGTGGTTAAGCGCCGTTCTCTTTAGACTAACTACAAATAGTTCAGCACATTCCCACAATTTTCATTTAATTCAAATGTCCACTCACCTTGAACATAGATAAAATGTCTTCAGGGGTCATAGAAGAAAGATGTTCTCTTGAAAGATTGCATTTGGGTAAAAAATAAAGCAGGATCTCTCTGGAAAAGACAACAATTGCAACATACCAAAACAGATCCTTCCATCATAGGTTGAAAATGCTGACTCCAATGTGTGGGGAATTTCCTCCCATACTGTTTTCTCACCAAGCGTAGCAGAAGCCGCCATTTGCTTCCCAAACGAGAGGTTTGGATGGAAAATGATGCATGGAAAAGGAGCTAAACTGCAATTGTTCCATGATCTTGAAGTGGACTACCCACCATAGCTGCCAAGTTTTCCCTTTTCTCACGATGAAGCCTATTCAGCATAAGGGAATTTCCCTTAAAAAAGGGGATAACTTGGCAGCTATGCTACCCACCCACCCCTCCACAATAGCTGTTTTTGTTAAGAAAGAGGACCTAACCACATTTTTGAGGGTATTTAATATAATGTGTTCTCGAAGCTACGAACATGAGTTTGACCAAACTGCGGGAGGCAGTGCAAGACAGGAGTGCCTGGCGTGCTCTGGTCCATGGGGTCACGAAGAGTCGGACACGACTAAACGACTAAACAACAACAACAATATAATGTGTAATTTGGCCTTGAGTGCAAATGCACACTTGCAAAAATTGGGTTCAGTGTTTATGTAGCCAGAATGCTAGATTATTATCAACTGAGTATTTTTTTAAAAAATAAGTATATTGATGGAATTAATTACTTGTCTGCAAAAAAATAATGCTGAAAGCCTTAACAGAGTTATTAAAAATATTTTTAAGAATCCATACAAGCTGTAGTTCTTGTTGACTATATAATCTATGCCTTAAACTGGTCCCTGGAGGACCATTTCAATGTCAATTCCACACAGTGGTGTATATTCATTAAGTATTTCACAGTCCAATAGGCCCATCACTCACTTACCATCTTGATTCATATTTAGCATGAAATTAGGCCTCAAAAAGGTCCTTGTTCAGATACAAGGACATCACATTTGGCTGCAAGACTGTACCTTTAGGAATACTTACTTGATGCGAGCTGTCAATGTTTCTACCATTTTGTTTTCAGAAATGCTCTGGGGATCTCCACATGTGTGCGAAACTGCATCATTAGACTCCTGCTCAGCAACAAGAGCTTGCTCTTTGCTGTCGTCTTCTGAAGTCTCCATGGAGCCACTGAACAGACATACCACAAAGATCAGTTCAAGGACCATACCCCTCCTCCCAAACAGGGAAGGAACCATAGCTGTGGGGTAGAACACAGGCTTTGCATACTCAATTCCTGGCATGCTATCTCAGTTAAATAGGATCAGATAGTTTTGGTTGAGAATGTGGAGAGATGCTGCCCTTCAGAGTAGACAATACTGAGCTAGACGTATGAATCTAGCCAACAGGAATGTTGTCTGCCTTATTTCAAGACTGGCTGGGGCAACCCAGCCAGATGGGCAGCGTCTAAATGATAAAATAATAATAATAATAATAATAATAATAATAATAATAATAATAATAATTTTATCATTTAGACCCTGCCCATCTGGCTGTGAGAGATTTTACTTTCTTGGGCTCCTTGATCACTGCAGATGGTGACAGCAGTCACGAAATTAAAAGACGCCTGCTTCTTGGGAGAAAAGCAATGACAAACCTAGACAGCATCTTAAAAAGCAGAGACATCACCTTGCCTACAAAGGTCCGTATAGTTAAAGCGATGGTTTTCCCAGTAGTGAGGTATGGAAGTGAGAGCTGGACCATAAAGAAGGCTGATCGCCGAAGAATTGATGCTTTTGAATTATGGTGCTGGAGGAGACTCTTGAGAGTCCCATGGACTGCAAGAAGATCAAACCTATCCATTCTGAAGGAAATCAGCCCTGAGTGCTCCCTGGAAGGACAGATCCTGAAGCTGAGGCTCCAATACTTTGGCCACCTCATGAGAAGAGAAGACTCCCTGGAAAAGACCCTGATGTTGGGAAAGATTGAGGGCACAAGGAGAAGGGGACGACAGAGGACGAGATGGTTGGACAGTGTTCTCAAAGCTACGAACATGAGTTTGACCAAACTGCGGGAGGCAGTGGAAGACAGGAGTGCCTGGCGTGCGCTGCTCCATGGGGTCACGAAGAGTCAGACACGACTAAACAACAACATTATTATTAGTCAAACTATTGGTCTGTCTACCATTGGTAGTATCTCTCCCAGATTTCTGGCAGGAGTCTTCCCCAACCCAAAGACAATAGGATTGAAACTGGGAACTTCTGAGCTCTCTGGCACCCACTGTGTTCCAGCTCCAACCCCACCCTATTCGCAGTGTTTAAGGTGGAATCTACACGCATATAAAAACTGTTCTAAAAATGCTTTTTTATTTTTTAAAAGAAACATTTTTAAAAAACACATTGAATTTTCCATAAGGCTCACCATCGCCATCTAGTGTCACGTTGCACATTGCACTTAAAACACACTTAAAATGTTTTATTTGCAGCTGTATAGCTGATTCCTAAGTCTCTTTCTACTGCAGGGCTTAAGCTATCCTGGCTCTTTTAATGTCTACCCAGATTTACATTATTTCTCTTCCCTATTGTGATGTATACACTGTAAATAAATTAGAACTCAAAACCTTATCCAGTGAGGATCCTGGTACTCACCTTTCCAAGTCCACTGGTGGCAAATGTTTTTTCTCAAAATCAAAACAACTATTTGGGCTGAATGCACTGCCTCCCTTTTCATTGCACTCTTCCTGTTTTTCCTCTAAGTGAATTAAAAATATCAGAAGAAATAGCACGCAAGTTAGATTTAACTGAGTGTGAGCAGGTCTGGATGCGGGAGCCCCATGCAAGCTGCAGTGAGGTTCCTGAAATGTGCTTGGCTAAATGTTAATGGGGCTGGAGTTCATTCAAGCATGAGTTGGTTCATGAGTTGGGTTTCCAGTAATTTCAAATCCGGCTAGAAATGAACATGTAGGTCAAGTCTGACAAACATGATTGGATTTTTCTAGAAGTCATGTAATACAATTTTTCAGTCCTTGCAAGCACATTCTGAACAACTGACTGTTAACGAGAAGGGCACATTGGTGCAACACTGGTGTAGTGCAGAAGTCTCTAGGTGACTGTGCAGACACTAAACCAGTGACATTTTCAGGCTGTGTCAAAGATCTTTTCACAATGCCTGGCACCACAAATACAAATACCTCTTCTGACCTTGGCCACATACCAATGGCAGCAACCATCTGTGGTTATGAGTCCTCAAGCACAGCACTGTCTTTAATTCACCTTTAAAGCATTATGTAAGTGGAGATACTGGCTATGACATATTTTAGAAACATGAAATTAGATATTCCACTGACACAAATATGACTGATTTTACCTTTGTGCATGAAAACAACGTCTTCATCTTCTGGCATAACTTCGGTGTCACTGTCAGATATTATAATCTGCAATGTAACATTTTGATTATGAAGAGGTCTTTTCTCAAAATATTTAGAAATACATTGATCGTTGGCATTGGGAACCCCATTGGAATGTTAATTGCAACGGTAGCTAGCCTTGTAGTAATCTCTGTATCCTTTTAACCTGTACCTTACTGATTCTGCTGTAGAACTTCATTTGCATCTGACTATAAGAACATAGGAAGAGGCTGCTGGATCAGGCCATCACAATAATTACAAGAAAAGATATTATTCTGCACATTTCCACCTGCTTAAAATAATTCTTGTTGTGGTGTTCAGTACATTGTTCCTAGCTAACTTCCATATGTCTGCACCCCACCCAGTAACTTTCATGATCTTTTCCTGGGACGCAATATCAGTTGCTAAAGTAACTGCAGTTTGACCAGGAGCAAAGCTTACTCCCCAAGACTGTGAGGGAAGGCAGTTCCTGTTTCTCGAAGTTCGAACATATTTTTTTGCAAGTGTTGTTTATTTATTCTTTGACCTTCAAAGCCATAAGTAAATATGTTGAAGAGTGATTACCCTTGGGCTTTGCCTCTTGACATTTCCTCCTAATTTGATACTATTGGCATCCGACTGTCTCAAGAGACAATGGAGTGCACCTCCGGGGTGAAGTCCAACTGCTGCGTTGGCAGTGTGTATGGAGGTCCTGAGCTGCCCAAATGACAAGACACGCCCCCCCCCAGCCTCGCTGATGTAGTCCAAAGGAAAGCAGAGCATATGCTTGGCACCAGCTTGGCTGCAGGAGTTGTTGGAAGGAAACATACAAGGCGCCATCCAACCATCTTAGGGACTCCAGACTTGACTAGGGTGAACCCCTTAGCCTTTTCTTCTCCCAAATATATCCTGCAAGGCAGCAGAGGTTTAGGATCAGAGTTCTCCTACCTTCCTAGGTTGATGAACCCCATCTTCTCCTTATTTCCCTCTGCAGCATGTGGAGAAACCACTTACTTGACCATTCGACCCACCATGGGTCTTGTCCACTCAATCCACTGGAGCCTGTCTTTGTATGCAGAGGAAGTCCCTAATTCAATGGGGGCTTGAGACCCATCGGCTGCACTTGCTGGGTTTAGCCAACCAATCAAAGCCTTTTCCTGGGGTGTGGCCTCTGTCACATGATAACAGCTTCTGGGAGCCACAGAGGAGAGCTGAGTGCAGGGTGGGGACCAAAGGTGGACAAACTACCCCAGAGGGAGCACAACGTGTCCCTCCCCTAACACCCCTATACATACACACCTAATTCGATATGGATTGATTAATACTTATTCTTGTAGGGAGAACTCTTCACTTAAATATCGAATAATATTTCCTGAGTCACATCGTGTACAAAAGTCATCAAAAGATTTTCCATCATATCTACATTTCAAGTTCTCTCTTTGGGGAGCCCAGCAAAATTGGTTTCAATCTTTTGTTACTGCCCTTTATAGAGCCCTCAATGGCATAAATAATCTTAAGTAATTCTAAGATGTTTGTTTTGCATTGTTTTCCAGAAGCCATTGCCTTAACTTTCTGATGTTTCTCATTATGCTACTTGCCAGCACCGCAGCCTCCCAAAGTAATTGTAAACATAAGACTTGACATATGTTAAGTGTAATCTCACTTATTGGCATTCTTTTTGTTTTGGGTCGACCACCTGCTATTTACAATAAGTGGCAGGAACATAATTAATTCAGGATAGCGAACTCTTTTAAATGTGTGCTAATTATACCTGCATAATACAGTTTGTCGACTGCTTTTTTGTCAGAGGAAATAGTACGTATTTCTAGACAAACCAAACAGCTGAGCAGATGAGCCACAAGTAATTAAAGGAGAGGCTTAGAGTGCTCAAAGCAGCCAGCCGAGTATTAGGGACTTTAAAGTAATTCAGTCGCCATCTATGCTACGTTTTCTGCAATGAAAATTGCTTTTTGGTGCCAGTATCAGAAAAACAGGCAAGGGCATTTTTTTAAAAATAGGAAATGTTTCACTTGCCACCTGTTCAATAGATATGTTTTAGAAGCAGCCATCACCTAAGAGATGTAGGTAATGTGGATTTCAAAGTAAGCCTGTCTCAAGCTACATGTTACCAAGTTGTTTGTTTAAACCTAGATATGCCCCAATCAAGAGCAAAAGTTCCCCCTGCTCCCTCCAACACTTTTCTCTCAGGCCAGCTCAGCTTTTGATATTGGAACCAGACTGTGAGAGGCAAGGCATGGCAGAAGAAGCACTGTAGACATACCTATCTATCCTCTTTATACATGACTGAAGCAGATCTGGTTTTGAAAGCATGCAACTTCCTCCACTTGTAGCCTAAACCTCAGATTCCAGTCTGATTTACACAAGGACGTAATAAATGGGCTCTTACACAAATGATTTCTCGCTTGCTATCTGCTTCAGTTTTGCTGAACTCAAGCTTTTCATTACATGGCTTTTCATCTTGTATTTCAATAGGTGACACCTGCATTAGAATGAGAACAATTAGGGCAATTAATTATAGCTCAACAACCACGACACAAGTGTTTGCAACATAAATATAAGAAACTGCCTTTCCCAAGATTACTAATTTAAACAGTGCTGGAGCGCCATGTTTAAGAATGACTGTGACGGAGTCTATTGCCATGGTAGCTAGGTGGCTGAAACTGCACACCAGTGTGCGGAATGTGACCTCTGACACAGAATCAAGCTGCGTGCCCATGAATGTAATGATGATAAGCAATACTAATAATAACGTTTCACAAATATCTAGAAAATAGTCTGAATGCACTAGTAAAAAGAATAAAGAGCTGTTTCACACATGCAGAATCTACAGCTGATTGATGTACACCTGATGACAGGAAGCTGAATGTGTGAACTGATGCCACTGAAAAGCATGGCACATGAAGGATGGGAGAGGACTCGTTGCACTGTTTGACACACCATGGCCATTCACACACACAACTGACCACCGGATGGTCACAGTAATCTAGACATGAATGTGTGTATGTGTCAACTAGCCCAATGCCTTGATCAGAATACCAAACAACCCCCTCCTAATGCCCTGCCTCCTCTTTTCTCTGAAGCGGCAAACCTGTTCTCTAATCTTTTCTACAGATTATTCTGTTCTGTTCTTTATGTGACTCTTGACTGCATTTAAAGAAAACAACAACAGCCAAATTTTACCCCATGTGGGTGTGCCTGTTCATTTAAATGACATATTAATGGGGGAAATGTATCATTCAAGGTAGAATAATAATTATGAAGGACATTGAATATTGTGAGGCCTATTGATTGTTTTCAACACATGCTGCCATATTCCTGTACCTCTGATATATCGTGATCCTTGCTCTCTTTCTCTGTTGAAAGGGACATTCTGTCATATGCCTGTACCTCTGATATATCGTGATCCTTGCTCTCTTCCTCCGCTGAAAGGGACATGCTGCCATATGCCTGTACCTCTGCCATATCGTGATCCTTCCTCTCTTCCTCCGCTGAAAGGGAACATTTTTCTTCCTGACAAGGATGCTGTCTCCTTTGAGGCGAAGTCATTTGCTTTGCAGGTGGCTCCTTTTGATGGCTCGAGTGCTGTGTGCGTCTTTTATTTGTACTACTCTTAATCAAACGTCTGCAGGCTGGATGTGGATCTTTATGAAAAGCTTTTCTCTCGCACAGCATCTTCTGGGCATTTGAAAGAGAAACTGGCATCACTTTTTCAAGCTTGGATAGAATTGTTCCATTGGTTAGATGCATGAGAGAACAGAAACTATTATTTGACTGAGGACAAATATAAAGACTACTGATGTTACTGATCCTAAAGATCAGATTATTTGCCAAATTATTTTACTGAGTCGCCTTTAATAGCAGTTCATATTGGGTGAGTACCTGTTGTTTTACAAGGCTGGAAGAACAGAACATGAACCTTAAGAGTCTAGATATACAGTGATGGAGTGAAGAATATATGAGCATACATATACACACATTACTGTCTTTTTTCTCCCTCCTTTTTCCCTTCCATCTCTCCCCTAAAGGCTGCATAACACACCAGAAACCAGGAAATAGAAGTATTAACAAGTGGGGCCCTACAACAAATTGTTGCAGTGCATCCCTGGTGTTACCTAAGCCCATGACTGAAAGGGTTCAATGCATAAATATAAGCATCAAAGGCAGGAGTCTTTGCTCTTACTTGGGTCTTGTTTCATGTCCATTTCTTTCTTTCTTTACTTTTCAAACATTTGTACAACCAATCTGCATGGAAGTCAATGGACCATGAAACTTGACCCAGGAGGAGATTTGAGGGGACAATTTGGGTAAATTGACCTTTCCGCAGTCTGAGAGGTATGTCAATTTTTGAATAATAATAATAATTTATTATTTGTACCTCGCCCATCCAGCTGGGTTTCCCCAGCCACTCTGGGCGGCTTCCAACAAAGATTAAAATACATTAAAATGTCACACATAAAAAACTTCCCTAAACATGGGTATCCAAACAGCTGGCCTACATTATTAACAACCAACTGCACTGCAAGGCTGTTGTAAGTTACTCATTCACAGCACAGGTCTTCAACCTTCCCTAGAGCTACACTGGAGGTTTGCTGTAAAATCTTGCTGAGAACTTCCCTCTTGTGGGAGTTGTATTCCAACAGCATCTGGAGGGTCTGAGTCGACATCTGCTAGCAAAGGCCTTTGACTGCCAGGTGAGCAGGGTTCCTCGAGCCCTGGGCCTCTTGATGGGCCCAATGCCATCTCCAATATTGTGGGGATGCGCCCAGGCAGCCAGAGTTGCAACTTATGGGGAGATGACACACATTCAGGAGGCTGCCCTACCACAAACATGCCACCAATGCATGGAGACTATCCTGCCCTATGTGATTATAGTCGAGTGAGGCTGAATACCTGAACTGTGCTGGTGTAAATACTAGAACCCACCGCATTGGTACAGAGGTTGCTCTGTATCCTGAGGTTGATTGAGTTGTAGTCTGAAATATTTCAAGAGCACCAGTTTGGGCAAGGCTGACTCAAAGCAATTCTCATGTTCCTGCTTGCTCCAGCCCTTGCTGAAATAGCTGGACATCTTTAGGCATAGCTGTCAAGTTTTCCCTTTTCTCGTGAGGAAGCCTATTCAGCATAAGGGAATTTCCCTTTTTTTAAAAAAAGGGAGAACTTGACAGCTATGTCTTTAGGTTGGGTGTCCCTCTCCTTCTTTGTAGGTTAGGTGTAAAAGAACGTTTCTGGAATTAGAAGACTTCCGAGTACAGGAAAAAAACCCCATTGGATCTACCCTTCTAAATTCTTAATAACAACAGCATGCCAAAATAAACAGTTCACAGCCCAATCACAGCCATGTCTCTTCAGAAGGCAGTTCCACTGATCTCAATGGTACTTATTCCCAAGCATAGGTCTGCAATCCAAGTTACTCACATCCTTACGAGTTTTGCTGTCGGCTGTAGGCTGGGCAATTGTATGGGGTTCTATCAAGTGAAGTTTCTATAAGGTAAGAACAGAAGAATTTACAAGCATGCATTTTAATCTATTCATAATTCTTATAAACAGAAGCTATGATCTTATAATATAAATGCAATTGTGTTCTTTGAACAAACTTAAGACTTGGGACTGCAGAAAATACTTTTCTGGAAATAGTTCTCATAATTTTCTTTTCTTTTCAGGGGCTGAGAATACATACAGACCAGAAAGAGCTCCACAGCTGCTGCTACTATTATTATATATTATTATATATTATAATTATATTATATTATAATTATATTATATATTTCCAGTGTAAAAGTGGGGTGGGGGAGAGAGGAGAAAATTATTAGAAGAGTTTTTGTGCCTAGAACCCCCCCCCAATGTCTCTTTACATTTGACTATTAGAAATTTCAGTCTTACCCTAAGCACATTCAATAAAAAAGGGAAACCTTAAATTCCAAATATCCAATTCCACATTGAAACTTATATAACGACAGGCAACTCCCTGTTTGCATGGGGGTTGCGTTCTGACAAACTGTGTGCGTAAGCCCACAGTGCCCCAGTTCTGCCCCCTTCCAGGGCTGAAAATGGTGCACGCATCAGTGGTCACACACGTGCCGAATGTATGCAATTGCAGAGTTACTTGTATATGGATGTTTGTACAAATCTCAGGAAGCAGCTTACCTGTTCCAGATTTTCCAGCCTCCATTTACGTTGCCGAATGGCTTCTACGACAAGCTTTTGTTTGTCATGTGACTTAGTTGGGTTGAAGGTGCCCAAAGGGATGGGGGGCAAACATTCTGGTACATCACACCTAGTAAGTAATACAGTATTGACTTTTATCAATCCAATAGAAAGAAACGTCTATGCCATCTCTCTGAATGGCATAGGCAAGGATGGGCACATAGTTCAGTGGCACAGCATCTGCCTTGCATCCCGGAGTTCTCAGGTTCAACCCCTGATATCTCCAGGAAGGGCTGCTTGAAAAACAGAGAGAAACTACTGGGGGGAAAGTATGTTTGCCCCCTTGAGCTCTTTGGAGAAAAGCTGGGGTATACATTTAAGAACAGATAAATTGAATTACACTTCCAATGTTATATTTTAATGCACATTAATAAACAGAAGTGGACATGTGTCTTGGAGGTGCCTTGCAGGAAGTCATTTCCAAGATACATGCTAAAGTTGGTATGACTATAAAATACTTGCCAGCATTACACTTCTTTTCATATCATGTTATGCATTTTTGCATGTGTGTGATTTCCTACAGGAGATTGTTGGGCAAGATGGTTTTTGAAGTGTGCCTCTTACTATGAATAGTGAGAAAAGAGAGATCTCTGCTGACTAGATAATAATGTAGGTTTGAGTGAAATGGAAAAGCTTACTTATTTTCGAGAGGGTTAGGATTCTGTCTGCAGTTCCAGATGCTGTGATGCCCTCCGTGGTTTATATCGGTGTCAAATGACAGGAGTCTCCATTTGAGGCAAATATCTAGTGAACGAAATTAACAGATTTAAATAAAAATTAATTATTACAAACAGTAACAGCACAATTGATTTAATATGGCACTGTGGTCGATTGCCTGCATTTTTGCTCTTTAATTCTCAACCCCCTGACAACTTTGTTCACAAATGAGATAAAAACTATTTGAGCAAAGGTGTTTCTCTTGAAAGAAATAATGTTTCTATAATGGTCCTTTGACAAACAGGTAGCATACACAAGATCTTCAGTGTGAGTCCTAAAATAGGCCTTTCCCAAAGTCCCTCCTAGTCTTTTTGAGCCTATTCTGTTTGTGCATCTCTCCTACATTCCACCCCAAAAAGGCAATCTCTTGCAGTGAAAAATTTAAAAACAGGTGCATGTGTAGATTTATGTGTGTGCCTTCTTTTTTAAGCCCTAGAAACAAAAAGCTGGCAACTTGCCTACAGTTTTCTTTATCCCACACAGAGGCCTGCAAAGCCACTCAAGTTATATGCCGACAGCCTTTATAACAAAACATGAAGGAGACCTGTTACATTAGCTGCCCCCACAGTGTGCTTTTAACGGCAGCAAAAAGTGAAACAAAGGAGTTGTTTATAAGAGGATCCTTTCAAAGAAGAATAAAGTGAAAAACACAGCAGTGCACGGCATCTGTGAAGAGGAAAGCTCGAACGAAGGTATTTGAAGTCAAAGAACAAAGAACTCTCATTTTCACCCCGCTGAGTCCTACCTTCCCCCTGCCTCGTCTTCCTATTTGTCCAAATGTAGAAACTCACCACACTGAACAATGTCAGGGATTTCCACAGCCCGCCTTCTCTTGTACTGGATGCTCTCTGAAGGTTTTTCAGACCACTTGTTACTCAGATACCCAAAATCGTTCCAGAACAAGGCTTCTTCTTTTTGACCTCGGGAGACAAATCGTTGCAATGTTATGTTGGACCCATTGCCAGCAGTGAGACAACACGCCAGGGCCAGATTGCTCTGATGTTGCTCTATAGAAGGCTGCCTTTAAGAAGAGAGCTGCTGGCTGGCCAGTGCTCAGACATCTCTGGTCCCCAGACAGTGAGACACTTTACCTAAGAATAGAAGTATAACCTAAAGGAATGGGATTCAGTAGTGGGAAAGCCATGTGGAAGAAGGGAAGATCAACAAGCTTTCCTGGCACATGGTTATGAAAGAGAGCGAGGGTCGGGTGAATTTTGTGATTGGAGCTTAGGGTTTAACTCAGGAGTAGCCAATGTGGAACCCCCTCCATATGTTGTGGGACTACAACTCCCATCATCCCTCGCCACTGACTGCGCTGGCTAATGGAGGCTGTAGTCCTTGTTGACTACCACTGGTTTAATGAGACAGGAATCACACTGCAAGCATGGCATATATATACATTAATTAATTACAGGCCTAGGGTTGATACTCATTGGGAACACAGGAACACAGGACATGGGAAGGATTAACCCTACATCTGCCATGCTTGCAATGAAAAGACATACACACTGCAGTTAGGCCTAACTGATACTAACGGATCTCTTTCGTGTGAATAGGAGGGGTGGGGTTTGAATATCATTACAATTCCCTTAAGAGGAAATAGGTAAATATCTCCACCCCACCTTTATGAGCATTGCTTCTCCATGCCAGTAATATAAATGATAAAAAATGTGACATGATTCCAAGTGGCACAATTAGCATTAGCCTTTCATTTGTCATAGTCCTACACACTTTGTGACCCGCTAATCTGAATTTCATCCACCAGAGGCTTCACATCTTCTGTTTTGGCTGCCTGCCTAAGGCTGCACAACTACCTGTGCATTTTTCTTCTATATAAAGCAAGAGCACACAGAGAGAGGGGGAAAGAGAGACTATAATTGCTATTGGCACTCAGCTATTGGAGAAAGTGCATCTGATCTTTCGTAGTTAACCAAGGAAAAGTATCCAAACTATTTGGAAGGCAAAGCCAAAGACGGGGAAGGGGAAAAAAGAAGCAGCTTTGGTACATTATTTAAAACATTCAAAATTCACATAAATATTAATGATTAAAACCAGATTTTTAAAAGGGCATCAGAGCAACGGCATTCAGATTCCAAAATGCAGCTTATCAAAAGCATTTGCATATGCACACAGATCTGATTTTGCAAAAAGAATGCACAAATGTGTTTGCCTGTTCTTCTAGCCTCTCTGCTAGGTGAATAGCAATTGCTTGTCAGATTTTATTAGCGAGAAATACCTTGCACTTTCCCATCTCCTTTCTATTCGCCCCTTGTTCCCATGCCGCCATGCCTTGTTTCTTCTGTTTGGAGAGGCTCATTAGCAGTACTCAAGCCAAGCCTGGCCCTGAGACGTTTTGGTTCTCTTGCCATTATATTAAAATTGTTATCCCTCCACTGGGATCCTACAATGGTTGCATTCCTCTCCATTAGATCCTGAACTCCCTGCATCTCCTGGTCTGTTCTGAATTTAATACTTAACATTCTGAACTACCCAGGACTAGCTATTGACTCTTTTAAAGCATAAACTGACCATTCTGTCCTTCACCACTGCTTTGGCAGTGACAAGCCTTTCAACCAATTCCTATGCATGTTGAGTCAATTGGTGTGTGTTTTTGTGAACCTAAAACCTGAATGGGTGTTGATATAAATTTTGCATGGATCGCTGCATGCATTTTTCCTTTTTGCATGGACTCTACCATGTAATCAAAGTCACAGTAGATGCACATTTTGTATCCTCTTGGTGTGTTCTTCCCTTTCTTTTTTAATGCACCTTTGGTCAAGGTGATCAAGGAATGTGTCTGCTTATCTGAGAAAGAATGGGCTGAAAAGAGGCTGGGATGAAACATGAAGCCAGGGGTGTACTTAGAAACATCTTTGGTGATCACTCGTAGCCGAGTAAGGAAAGGGATGGAACCCGCAGATCGTCTTGTCACTCAAAGCCCACAAAAACCTGGAACTGGCCCTAGTATCGAATTCTCACATTTTGAGAGGAGGGACATTGCTCCATTCCACACCATTCTCCGTAAAATGCAGAATATATTAGAAATACAACAAGAAGAAAACCACACGGAGGGAACCATGCCATGGCCACCCCTTATCTGGCCCTGGAGAGATGCTTCCATGGGCCCCCAAGCCTTCTGACTTTGTAGCATTATTGCATTACTGGCAGCAGCTGGCACGGAATCAGAGCGCCTGGAAAATAAATGGCTCCCATTATCTATTACAAGTCCAGCAAACTTTTGTGTATCTTGGTGCAGGGAAAGGGCTGAACCGGTGGAAGGATGAGTCAGAAGCTTAGTCACTCAGCCATTCTGATACATTAAGGGTAGTTGTTCACATAACGTGCTTTTAAGGCCAGAATTGTAATTGCCCAAAGGCTCCTAATGCTTGAAACTCATACATTAGCAGCTCAATTACTGATCAGGTAGCCCCTGAAAGACCTTTTAAAGAGTCAAAAGAGCCGGCATTTATTTATTAACAGCTTTTGCCCTGTATGACAAATCAGATGTGCAGGGACCATTTAGACTGGACAGGGATGACTTTGTTGCGCGAAGCTTAGATGTTGTTGTTTAGTCATTTAGTCGTGTCCGACTCTTCGTGACCCCATGGACCAGAGCACGCTCAGCTTAGATGAGCTCACCACAAAGAACCTCTTGTTTTCAAAACTGTCACCATGCACCCCATTAAGAAGGGTCTGTCATGAAGTGGAGGCTCCACACTGTGAATTATTCAGTGCACAGAGGAGCACATATAGGGCTGGGTTTTATGGGGACACCATGGGGCTGCTTAGTTGTACGCTTTGGTAAACTCCTGCTTAGACTACTGCAAGGCATTGTAAATGGGGCCCACTACTTACTTAATCCTATGTCTTTCCAATACTGAATAAGACAGTTTTCCATTGCCTTCAACAAGTGGTTATATTCCCTAGTGTTTACAAAGGCCTGCTTGTTGTGCGTTGGCTCCATGACTTCGCATGGCACATCCACGATCCCTACAGCTCCGGAAGCAAAACTGCAATTATAAAAACATAGTTTAGATTACACAGTGGGCAGGGCCTGATTTTAGATGTAGCTTTAAAAAAAACTAAGATACAGTGGCTGAAGTTCAATTTGGTAAAATCTTATAATATTTAGGGTTTAGAATAAATAATTTGGATTTATAGTGAGTCCAAACTGGCAGTGTGGTGTAGTGGTTAGAAATTTGGACTAGGACCTGGGCATAGCTGCCAAGTTATCCCTTTTTTAAAGGGATTTTCCCTTATGCTGAATAGGCTTCCTCGCGAGAAAAGGGAAAACTTGGCAGCTATGGACCTGGGAGACAACAGGTCAAATCCCTGCTCAGCCATGAAGCTCACAGGGTGACCTTGGTCCAGTCACTGCCTCTCAGCCTAACTTGGGTCACAGGGTTGTTGCAAGGATTAAATGGGGGTGCGGGGAGGAAACCATGTACACCACCAAGAACACCATGGAGCAAATGCAGGATATAATGCAATAAATAAATTACAAAGTTTCAGGGCAGATAAAACTATTTGCCAGTCTCAGTTAGCCATACAACTACCATGCAAGGTAGTTTGCATATTCCTGTCTGAAATTTAGTATCTTCTCCAGGGACCGTGCTCCAGGGATCCCTGACAAGTGAAGTGAGGTGGTGGCTCCAGAGGAGAGGTCCTTCTTCGTGGTGGCACCTCAGCTATGTGGTATCCTGCCCAGAGATGCTTGCCTGACACCTTGGAATGGGTGCCCTCCTTTCCCCCATCTTGTGTTTGGACTACTAGATGCATGATTTCTCAGGAGAGAAGGTTCAGCAATGTCAGGGGACCTTCCTACAGGGAACCCCCCTCCCATCCTGTTGACCAGCTCTTCGCCCAGTGAGAGCAGCAGTTGGTCAGGTGGGGGGAATGAGGAAGTTAGCGATATTGAGGAGGCAAGGTTCAGTGATGTTGGAGAGCCTTTGTGCTGCCTTGACCAAGAGGTGGAGGGGAACAGGCAGCCCCTTCCGGCGCCCGAATTGAGGCGCGCCACAAAACGTAAGGTCGGGAGGAGGCGTTTCGGGGTACCCGAGCTCTTATGCTGGTCACACAACAGGAAACGTCCACTCCCGGATTCTGCGAGTGACTAGGAGGTCATGTTTTCTGCTATCTCTGCACTGTAAATATTATGCACAATAAAACCTTTAAAGACAAGTACGGACTTGGGCGTCCTTACTCAAGAGTAGCCACAACAACACCCTTACGGGCAATATAATAATAAAAAAGGAATACACCTTTGACTGTGATGGTACCACTGCAGAAATAAGAGACAGGATGCAGCCGCGAATCTAGAAACGACCTTGCTCCAGACACAGTAGAGAGAGATCAGCAGGGCATTTACACCTGTGGTCCTGTCTTTGTGCAGAGCAGACTGCATGAGTCAGGTACACACCTGGTAACTATGCTATGCTTCAGGTGTCAGAGGCAGTATGCCCCTGAATGCCCCTTGCTGGGAGTCATAGATTGGGAGAGCGCTGTGATGCTCAGGTCTTGCTTTCAGGTTTCCCATAGTTGGCCAAGAACAGGATGTTTACTAGGTGGGCCATTTCGTCCAATCCAGAAGGCTCATATTATGTTTTCAACCGGTTGCTCACCCAATGTGTGACAACACCCAATGTGTGACAACGCTTTCACGTCACAGTCTTAATGTTGCTATAAATCACTGCCAACCAACGAGGGGGATTTCCTCCCAATGCTAACACCAACTTCAAAAGATGGATTTAACTCAGGACCACTTTCCTTCCAAGGACTCAAAGCAGAGAATATGGTTTTCTCTCCACCTTGATTTCATCCGTGCAACAGCCCTGTGCAGGAGGTTGGCCTGGGAGAGAGTAACTATCCCAAAGTCACCCGTTAACCTTTGAAATAATACTCAAAATGACGCAGAGAATATTTCTATCTTTAAGGAGAACTTTGGAGCAAGCCCACTGGCATGTAGCATAAATGTATTTTCAAGTAACCCTGAAAGGTGGCCCTAAAACATTGAAAAAGGAAGAAAACTTACTAAGATCCTCTATTCTTCTGTGGTCCCACTTTCTCAAACATCTTGATCAAGCGTTTATTGCTGTAGATAAGCATGCCATATTGACTTCTGTTCAGAATGTTGACTCCAAATGTTAAGAAGAGCTTTTTTGGTTTTTTCAGATTTCTAAACAGAAAACGAACAAAACTTTATAAAAGATTTTCCCATTGCACTTAACTTCATTTTGAAGGCTACTGACTTCCACAAGTACAGTCATACCTCGGTTTACGACCACAATTCGTTCCGGGGAGCTGGTCGCTCCCCATGTATGTCGTAAACGGAGCGGCTCTTCTGTGCATGCGTGAAGCACCGATACAGCACTTCTGCGCATGCGTGCGCTGCGATCGCTTCTGCACATCCGTGCACCGCGGGACCCAGATGTAAACACTTCTGGGTCCGCGACGGTCGCAAACCAATTGGTCGCAAACCGCGGCAGTCGTAAATCGAGGTATGACTGTAAATTGTGGGCATAACTATGGATTTAACCCAATTTTATGTGATAAATCAGGAAAGAATCCGATTTTGCTCTGAGGCAAAAATGTTTAACCCATGCACCATTATTAAACACATATTTATTCTATGTTTCAGAAGTGTGGCTCATGAGCAATTTCCAACATTTCCACTGAGACGTCAGTCTCATGAACACTTGACAGTAAGCACCACTGAACTCATGGTTAATTATTCTGAAGTAGGCATGGATAGGTTTCACTGTATGACTCCACAATGATTTTGAAAATTGCCTCAAATGCAGGAGAAGTGTCAATGGCATTAGGTTGGTGTTCCAATTAGAACTACAAACCACACTCCTGAGACGATGGCCCCATCTGCACTATACCTTTAAAGCAGTATCATACCACTTTAAACTGTCATGGCTTCCTTCAACGAATCCTGAGACCTGTAGTTTGTTAAGGGTGCTGAGAATTGTTCTCCTCACAGAGCTACAATTCTCAGTCATTTAACATCAATCCCTCTTCCCATAGAACTCTGGGAATGGTAGCTCTGGGAAGGGAACAGAGTTGTCTCCTAACAACTCTCAGCAATCGTAACAAACTACAGTTCTCAGCAGTCTTTGGGGAAAGCCACGGCTGCTTCAAATGGTGTGATACTGCTTGAAATATACAAGGGTCCTTTGTTTTTCCTGTTTCTTTACAATAGCAGCAAGGATACTCCAGCCTGTGGGCCTAGTTAGGCCTGGGAAGCCTCTCCATCTGGCATGTAGAGCAGTTTTGTCCAAGCCACACCCACCCGGCATACATCTGACATCATACATGACACCAGTTCTGGTGCAAGCAAGGTTGCAACTCCCTGATCGCCAGCGCCTACAAAGCCACGTCCCTTTGCCTGTGTGGTTCGATTTCAAACCACATGGGCAAAGGGAAACCCTTCATCTGACACCATGGTTTGCTGAAAAACGTTTTCCCAAGTGATTCAGCACTGGCTTTAAGCCCCATTCTTCATAGTAGCCATATTGAACAGTGACTTTCAGTGTTAGAAAGAGGCTGCCCTTTTTTCTTTACAACGGAAAGTTTGAACAATGGGGGTAAACTCTCAGAAATGTTTCAATGTCTACAGAACTGTGAAAACACAATGCCAGGAATATATAGCCCCCACAGGTGCCCATGCTTCAACTGGTCATTTTAGGCAGGCTGGGTTTATTTTTGCACTCGCTCCCCTTTCTTCTGTCGTAACACCATTTCACCAAAAGTAAACCAGAGTCTCGTTTAACTTGCCTCTGCTTGTCTTTCACTGTTTCCCTCATTTCCTTTTCATTCTCCATTGCATCCATTAATGCAAGCTGAGCACCCCCATCACCGAAAGGAAAGAGCGGCACAAAGGAAGAGCAGTAGAATAAGTTACTTTGAGCACATATTGCATTCCAAGAGCCTCCCAGAGATTATTTATCTGTTTCATCTACAGCCCACCCTTTTTGCATAGGAACTCAAGGGGGTGTACATGGTCCCCACCCCCTCGCTTAATCCTGGTCTTCCAGATCCTAGTCTGGCTCTCTAACCATGACACCACACTTTATTCTAAAATTAAGCATTCTTTTCTGTGTTACACTTGTTTATTGGAAACTCCTGGATTACAACTCCATCGCGTTCCTTCGGGGTTTGACAACCTTATTTTCTGTCAAGAGCCACAACATTCTCTCAGGTTCTTGCAAGGGGGGTGGCAGACCTCTGGTGGGTCATAAGGTGAGTAGAAACCAATAGCCTTCTCCATGAATTTTGTCTAATTCTCTTTTAAAGCCACCTACCACTGCTTCCTGTGGGAGCGAGTTCTGTAGTTTAATTATGGAGACTGTGTGGAAACTGATATCTGAATAGGGCTTAAAAATAAGCAGTTAAATTGCCTTGTCTTGGACTGTGTCACGTTTATTTATGTACAGCGCCTAGCACACTTTTCACACCATGCAAATATTTAGGTGGTGCATTCAAAGCATTAATCATAGTGATAGTTGTGGAAGGCTTGTAAATCAGTATAATGGGGATTAGTATAATAGTGAACGTTCCTATGAATATAAATGATAATTTGCGCAGGTGCAATTAGTCTACATAATTATCACATTGAAAGTCTTCTGAAGTGGAAAGTGCCTTCTAAACACTCTTTAGGAAATAATTGAATCTGAAGCCAATGCAGCTTAATAACGACTTTAAGAGTCCTCAGCAATAGTAAATAGGCAATTAACAGGATTGGAAAATCTTCCCCACTGTTTAAAGGTCATGCTAGGCAAAACTTTCAAAAGCCTAGCATTAACACCGTTCATGGCCTATACTTCTGAGCAATTATCTTTTAAGTCTATCCAAGGAACACAGCCAAATGTGGAAAAAGTTGACACTCTGCTCTGGCAATTGTGGGCCAATAAAAGCGGCTTGCGAAATAAAGCACAGACTTTGGACACAATTCACTGGGAAGTCACCTTACTCAAGGCCAGTGAAATGCAGGGGATCGGTATTAGAGATTCTGCTTAATTTTAAAAACCTGGAAGTGGTTTACATGAAATAAATTATGCATTAAAATGCATCAGTAAAAGTCAGAGTTAAGAATAAATTAACCTTAAAAATCAATTATTTAACATTTGTAAAGTTATTCACAAAATATGAATAAAACCAGCAGTTTAAAATATTCATTATAACATATATGTACATATTAAAATGTGTATCAACTCTACATCTCTGGTTAGGTTTGCCTAAACAAAAATGTGGGGTTTCCCCCCCGCAGGAACAAAAAACAGAACAGCGAAGGAGCCACAGGCTGGAAGTTCCAGAATGTGACACTAAGAGATTGATTCCTTATAAGTGCAAACATTGGGTGGTGCATGTCGAAGTGCCCATTCTGCAGACTGAAGTGGCACACAAAGGGTAAGGTGGATCTTCAAGTAACATCATGCACTGTGTATCAGAGCCCTCTTCTTCAGGTCCGTAAAAAACAAGGTATTGCAACATCAGCCCCTATGTCAGGTAGGAAGCTTGAACACTGTGGATTGGCCAGGTTCTTAACTATGAGGAGCCTAGCCTTTGCGACTTCTTTCATTTCTCGCTCCAACCCCTAATTCTCAGGAACCCTGAGGCAGAATATATACTTTCCCAGCCTGGATTTGGCCAGTCTGCCCCTGAAAGGTGGTTGCGTTCATGTTCTTGCACAGCTTTCATTCATTCACCCCGGGTATTTCCCAGGTAGGACTGTGCCCTTTGGGTGGGTGGGTGGGTGAGGAAATAACAGCACACCCTAAATATCTCAAACATTTTAATCCTTGTTACTATACCTCAAGTTTTTCCTGGAAGAGGGAGTCCTGTGACTGCTGTAGCTTGCTCTTGGCTTCTCTCACAGCACCTTCAGCTATAGGTATAAGCAAAGGCACCTGTTAAACCACGCAGGAGAGAAACTACCGTAACCCGATCTGCCACACACAGGAAGAACGCAACACACCATTAAGTCAAAAATGTTAACTCCATTTGGCACCTTGCCATTAAACAAGCTCAGGTGATATACACATGAACACACACTTGCCTTCCCCTCTAACCTATGCACATTTGGGGAAGAGTACTTGCTTCATTTCCTTTCTGACCTCCCTGTTTACAATCCCCTCCCCTCATCCCCCAGCCATAAAACATAAAACTCTTTAACTCTAGATAACGCTTCATGCATCTGAATAAATGGACAAAAAGCATACATGCCACAATAAATTTGTAAACTTTATTAGCATATCACTTTAATAAATTTAACTTTATTAGCATATGTGAGATAATAAATTTAACTTTATTAGCATATGTGAGATAATAAATTTGCTGACTCTGTTTGTAGAACGGGGTCAACTTCTGAAGGCATCGTCCCAGCGACTAGGCCCAATTGAAAAGTGGTGTGGGGCAGGGGGGGCGGGGAGAGGTGTCAGAGACTGTAGAAAACTGAAATCTTCCCATTCATTTCATGACATTACTACTTTTCAAATGCAACTCCATGCAGCTTTATTCAAGGCAATTCTTAAATCTGCCACTTTTGCATTCCAGTAGTATGAGGGAATTATCTACCAATTTTCCTCAACATGCAGCGATATTTGTACTTGGCACTTGCTGTGGTGTCACAGTTTTAAGAACATGCAGGATCAGGCCAACAGCCTGTTTAGCCCAGCATCCTGTTCTCAAAGTTGTCATCCAGATGCTTATTGGGAAACCCAAACACAGGACTTGAGCACAACAGCTCTCTCCCCACTCCTGTGGTTCCCAGTGTCTGGCAGTCGTTCATTCATTTTACTGGTACGCTGCTTTCCCACCAAAATAAAAAATAAAAATCACGCTCAACAGCAAAGAAAACAGGAAGGCATTTCAAACAAACAGTACAAAAGCAATTTCACAGCAACACTGCGAAACCATAACATAGTGACTATTTCCTAACATACTGTAGCAAGTATAGTAAAATACAAAAAAGGCCACATTTCAAAACTATAAATATAACATGATTACTTAAACAAAATGCAGCATCCAACAGCAAAAATAACAAGGAAGCTTCACAGTTTCACCTTTGTCCTAGAAACACCCCTTCCGGGATGTTGCTCATTGCCCCTCTCCTGCAGCCATTTGCATGGCTTCTAAGGGTGAGGGTTCGGCTACCTAGAAAGCCCCCTCCCATTCAGAGGCACGCTGCCTCTGGCAGCGGAGGCAGAACAAGTTATTAACAGTTAAAAGTGAAGGTGCAGGTTTTAGGTAGATGTTCAAACCTTCACTGACAATTATCCAAGAGGTGGAATCTATACACTTATTAAAAGAACGTTTTGAAAATGCATTTTAAAAGCGTTTTTTTTAAAAAAATGCATTGAATCTTCCATAAGCCTCGCCATCGCCAGCAAGTGCCACATTGTATATTGCACTTAAAACACACTTAAACGTTTCATTTGCAGCTGTATAGCTGAGTCAACACTCTGTTTATCTGAGGAACAATGAAAACAAATTCAAAGTCTTGGATGAATGCAGACAGGCAGTCAGTCACCTACCGGTATATCCTCCACCCTCTTCCAAATGACAGAAATCCCACCATCTGATTGACATCTGATGTTCCCTTCAACTTCCCCATTCCACTTACTTTAGCATTCTGTAGTCCAAGTGATCTCCCCCCCCCCCCCGTTCTCTGAACACAAACCCCAGAAGTGCTTATTTCCATCAGAATTTGGTTTTCTGGAGCCGAATTTGAGAATGGGTTTAATTGCAAATATGGAAACCTGTTGTGTGCATGGAAGGACGGGCATTGGATACAACCCAGTTTTCCCCTGGGCTATCCAAAATGTGATGCCTACACCATTCTTTGTGTACTAAACCCATTGTTGTTCCTATTCAACTGGTTCTAGTTACAGGTAGGTAGCCGTGTTGGTCTGACGTAGTCAAAACAAAATAAAAAAATTCCTTCCAGCAGCACCTTAGAGACCAGCTAAGTTTGTCATTGGTATGAGCTTTCATGTGCATCTGAAGAAGTGTGCATGCACACGAAAGCTCATACCAATGACAAACTTAGCTGGTCTCTAAGGTGCTGCTGGAAGGATTTATTATTATTATTTTCTATTCAATTGGTGATCCACAAAGTACAACGGCAAAAGTCATCCCACAATGGGAAAGAGATGCATAACTAGATTTGCTCCACAGATGCTGGAAGTTATTTGCTGCGAAGCAAAATTAGAAGTGATGCACAAAAGCATCCCTTTACAAACAATGCTGGCAACCGCACTTAGTATTAAAACTATTAAGGTTACAGGACAATGCCTACCAGCCTTCACATCCATTTCTGCCTTTTCCAGCTCATTTCTAGCAGCATGTTTGAATGAAGATGATATGTATGGATACATCCTGTGAAGACAAGAAAAACACAGTCATGGATAAAAGTTATCTGACATGCCATATGAAAGACAAATCGTTATAATAACCCAATGAAATTGACCCCTATTATTTCCATTTTGCAGATGGGAATGGCAAGCATAGCTGCCAAGTTTTCCCTTTTCTCGCGAGGAAGCCTATTCAGCATAAGGGAAAATCCCTGTAAAAAAGGGATAACTTGGCAGCTATGATGGCAAGGACTTCCATGCACAAGCGAGGACAGGGTATGCAGAATCCTTGTGCCCTACAGTCAACTGACTTTGCTCAGGACTCAAAGGTGCATGAAATACTTAAAAAAAAAAAATCAGTTGTGCCATCCATAACTGATATAGGATTCAGAATCATGATCTACATCAGGCATCCCCAAACTGCAGCCCTCCAGATGTTTTGGCCTACAACTCCCATGATCCCTAGCTAACAGGACCAGTGGTCGGGGAAGATGGGAATTGTAGTCCAAAACATCTGGAGGGCCAAAGTTTGGGGATGCCTAATCTACATGGTGACAGAGGCATCATTTGGATTTCCTTTTATCCCAAGGACGGGCATTCTTCTGTTAGAATTTATCTGGTAAATTTATTTATTTTTAATGTTTTAGTGGTATTCACTTGTGTTTGTGTGTGTGTGTGTGTGTCATCACCAAGTCCTTTCAATTCACAGAAGACTCAGTCATCTGAAAACTGAATGAGTACACTTGCCAAAAATGAAGCACCATCAACCGTACTGCTAAACTGAATATTCAAGATCCCTGCCTCCTCGCTTCATAGGCCCTCTATCACTCAATGCAGTTAGAACTGGATCAGATCCTATCATTGCTGGAACTTATCAGAACATTCATTCAGCTTGTTAAACTGTACTTCAATTGCATATTACACGTTATAAGAATAGGAGTCCATTAAAAAAGGACCTCTATAAGTGGTCTATAATCATTTAGTGGCACCTTTACAGAATTGCCTGAGCAACTTTCACTCAAGTGAAAACATCCACAGAAAAACAAACAACACCCCTCCCCCGCAGTTCGGTGATTATCTTATGTAAAGTGTTCTTTGTTCTGGGTCAAAGTGTTTGGTCACAGCTGATTACCTTTTGCGCAGTCCAGCCTGGCAGTGTGATTTGAACTTGGCTTAGATTACAAATTGCTCCGCCATCAAAGTCAATTTCTCTCCATGGCCAAAAAGAGAGAGTAGCTAATGCTTTCAAGCACACTGCTTTGGAAATTTAAATATCTGGCTTTATAACAGTCTTAGGAAAAGCTGGCTCACCTGGGTCTGTAAAAGCAATGAGGCAAACGCTTGGTTTCTACTTCCTTGGTTTGAATGAATATCTTCATTCGTGGCTCTAAGTACAATACAGCTGTGTAGGCTCTCAGCGACTGTCGTTCTGGAAGGCTGACACAGAAAAGTTTTTAAGGCAGAATAATTTTAGGCTCACAAAGGGAGAACTCTACTGGATAGAGGAAATTAATTGGGCATGTGATCCACTTGAACAAAAAACAAACAAACTCAAAACATGCTCTCACTTAAGTGCTCTTGAAGCCTTTCAAGGTGCAATACAATTCTTTCCCAAATCATAACTTATACATACATATCTGGAGGAGGCATGAAATTAACCTAACTTTCTAAAACTTTTAATGCTGTCAATTCTACCCACCTCCTGGGGAAGAATTTAAATACTGAGTTTAATACAGTGGTACCTCACGTTAAGTACTTAATTGGTTCTGGAAGTCCTTACTTAACCTGAAGCATACTTAACCTGAAGTGAACTTTCCCATTGAAAGTAATGGAAAGTGGATTAATCCATTCCAGACAATGAAAAACACCCCCTAAAACAGCAATTCGACACGAATTTTACTGTTTAATGAAACTGAAGGCAATAATCAATGTACTGTACTATAAAATAAATAAGACAGTATTGTAGATTAAAAAATAACATTTATAGTGGTACCTCGGGTTAAGTACTTAATTGGTTCCGGGGTGCCATTCGTACCCCGAAAAGTACTTAACCTGAGCGGCGATAGCGCGCGTGTGCGCAGCGCCAATAGAGCGCTTCTGCGCATGCGGCGGAACTCGGAAGTAAACACTTCCAGGTCCGCAGAGTACTTAACCTGAAAGTACTCAACCTGAAGCGTACTTAACCCGAGGTATGACTGTAGATCCAACTAGAGATAAAGGTCTGCTCAATGGTTTGCCGGGAGTCCCATGTCAGCCGCTTTAGTATTTCTCAAGGAAGAGCAGGATATAATTAAAATGTGGCAAATACTATTGTGAATTAGCACATGATCTTTGTGAGTATGTTGAATCCTGCACTGTGTTGCTATAGGACACATGACCTTACACCTGGGTAAAAATAGAGCCATGTCTTTGTGCTATCTTCACACCAGCACAGCTCGGGAGGAGGGGTTATACAGGCAATGACCAATTTATGCACATCCAAATGATGCGTGATTACGTGCACAGTGCAGAACCCGAAATTGACCTGAAAACGTCACTAAAAGGGTGGAATGGGGGGGGGGCGGGCGGAATGTTTTACATGAGCCCTGTGAGTGCATGCAGGGATCCGCAATGTAACCCCTGTGTAAATCAAGGACTGCTTGTGTACAATAAAGATTGCGGTCCCCTAATATATATACCAGGTTAAGGAATGGGGGCAGGGAGAGAGCATCAAGTTGAACAGAATGTTACACCGGCCACCCTCCATCCAGCCACTGGAGAACCCAGGAGGTGTGAGTTGACTGGGCCTTCTTGGCGTGCACAGAGGCATCAACACCCCGCTCTCTGTGCACACAAACAGTGAGCTGAACCACACCTATTGTTTGAAGCTTCTTTTAGGATGCAATCCCATGCACACTTTCCTGGGCATAACCTCCACCGAACACAATGGGATTTGCTCCCAAGTAAACAGAGAGAGGTTTGCACTGCTATTCTCTCTCTTTCTGCTCCTAATCCATTAGAATTTGCCTGTCATGGGGAATACATGGAAGAATTTGGGATTCAAAGTACACCGTTACAAAATTAAAGCAGATGTAAAATTCCGTTCCCCAACATATTGTACAGTAAGTGCATTCTGTGGTTTCTAGTGTCCAAGCAAAACAGATTGTTTGCATGGAGCATCTTCCAAATATGTATTTTTATTCATACCCTTTGTCCATTCAACGTATTGTTTGCTTGCTCTGTAAAGTCTCTCTAAGCTACTCACAAAATGTCCACAGAATAAAGGTATAACATAAAATCAGAAAATGACTATGAAACTTACTTCTCAGGTGACACAGCAAGCAACATATCCTCTACATCTGTTAGGATATCAAGTTCTGGCTCAAAATTGAGTGTGAGTTTCAGATTGTATATTACCAGCAAGGTTCCTACGTGTGAAGGTTAAAATCTATTACTGAAATATCAGTTTTACAATTCTTATGCCAATTAAAGTAGAAGAGAAGTAACAACTGGGGTCCAGTCACAAGATTAGACTCCCCCCTCTCCCCAGATTAATATACTGTTAAGAGTTTGGGGAGGTGGGGAATAGCTTTTAGGCAGAGACCTTTCTAATGCTTAGAATAGCCAAGTCAGCCTGGTAAGAGCCTGCTAAATATGGGAGTTTAAGGTAACCAAGGGTGTGACAAAGGGGTGGGCCCCTCTCCCTCCACTGCCTGTTACTTAGAAAGACAAAAGAGAGTTGAGATATGTGAGACAGAAGCAAAGCTCCAGACTGGAAAGGCAGAGAGAAAGGGAGAGAGCGCCATGTCTGATTTCTGCTGGAAAGACCCTCCTGGGGTGCTGATGCTGTGAGCCCCTCCATCACAGGCTCAGGTTGCATATATGTGTAAGTAAACCATATATCCTAAAGATACCACAGTCTCTTCTGTGCCTCATTTCCAATGAAACACAAACCCTGGGAAAGCGCATGGGAACCCCTGAAATCTTGCATTGAGAGATTGGGGTGGCATGCAACAATACTTTGTCATAAGTCTAGGTGATATTAAATCTTTTTTTTGGGGGGGGGTCTCCAAATGGACAAGTCTATCAGTGGCTAATACTCATGGTGGCTGTGTACTATCATCAGATCAGAGACGGCATGCCCCTGAATGCCAGCGGCTTGGGAAGAACTGGAGAGAGCCATTGCCCTCCTGTCCCGATTGTGAGATTCCCATAGTCATCTGCTTAGCCACTGAGGGAACAAAATGCTGAATGAGATGGATCTTTTGTCTGATCTAGTGTAGGGCTCTTGTGGAGTCAAGAGAACACTGCCTTTACTGGGGGGGGGGGAGGTGGTAAAGAATAATTTGTTTGTATCTCATTCATGTGAGAGGAGCCAACTGATGAACAAAGGTCCAAAATTACTCAGGGGAGGAAGGCACCCAGTATAAAACAAAACCCCTGGCACCCATATTTAGTCTTCAAAACGCTAATTATAATGCATTGGTTAATTAGAACTTTCAGGGATAATAAAAGTCACCTGTTTTTCCATAAATGGCATCAAACTGCTTCATCACTTCAGCATTATTCTTAAAAGGTGAATATTTGTAAATTATGGACAACTGTGTAGCAAATGTCTCTGGACTGTCTATTATTGGCTCTCTTGTATGACTTGACCATGAAAGAATTGGGACTATAACCTGTAAAGAAAAACAAAATGAGAGTGGACCCAAATCAGAGATATTCTGCTTCTCTCACACCCATCACATCCGAAAAGGTAACTTGAGACAGTGCTGATAGCAGTGTGAATAGCATACCCCCTATCAAATACCAGCAGCATTTTGAGTTTTATTAATGATGTTCCATTCCAGGAAGTCCCACCCCAGAAGTTCCGGTCCTGATGACATCATTGGCAAAACAGGATACAAATATTTAAATGACGAATGAAGACAGACATACCTCACTGAGACCTTCTGTTTCACAAAACGTCTGAGACAAAAGGAGGCTTGTCATTGTATTCTCTTCCTTGGTGAATAATATTAAGTCTTTCCCTATGCGCATGGACCCTCTATAGTAAAGATACAGGAAAATACATTTTTTGTAATAGCTGCATTGTCTGGATGTTAATACCCTTAGGACAATATAGGCAGCAATATAGACAAAGTGGGTGTGCTGAAGGCAGAAAGGGATTTCCCATCAACTAGAGAGCCCAAGGTTTCTCTTTACGTCCTGTCTGTACTATGGAGGACTAGGAAATACATTGACAATCCATTACCTTCTAATACGTTTAAGGTATCTAAATAAAGCAGTGCTTCCCAAACGTGTGTCTCCAGCTGTTTTTGGACTACAACTCCCATCATCCCTAGCTAGCAAGACATCAGGGATGATGGGAATTATAGTCCGAAAATAGCTGGACACCCAAGTCTAGGAAACACTGCAATAAAACGTAAATGCTGGAGACAAATTACTGATGAGGCCCAGTCATGGGGACCATGTGACTCCTTTGTTACAACAGACACAATGGCAACCAGTCTGCTTTCGGTTACAATGCAAAGATTATGACCTCCAAAGACTTGAGCCCAGGATAGGGAACATGTGGCCCTTTAGATCAGGCATAGGGAAACTTGGCCCTCCAGATGTTTTGGGACTACAACTCCCATCATCCCTAGCTAACAGGACCAGTGGTCAGGGATGATGGGAGTTGTAGTCCCAAAACATCTGGAGGGCCAGGTTTGCCTATGCCTGCTTTAGGTGCAGATGGACTGCAACTTCCATCATCCCTGATGATCGGCCATGCTGCCTGGGGCTGATAGGAGCTGGAGTCCAACCACCTCAACAGGGTCACAGCTTGCCCATCCCTGCCTGACACAACTTGGGACCATGTTATCTGAAGTATCATATTGTCCCATGAGTCTTCTGGAGCTTTAAGATCTTCAGGAAGGGCCTTTCTTTCTCTCCTGCCAGTGTCTTGAATTACTGTACATATGGCAGGGTATCAAGAAAAGTGCCTTCTTGGATGGCTGTCCTCAGGCTCTGGAATTCCTTGCCAAGAGAAGCCCACCTGGCCCCATCTCTTAAAACCTTCTGCTGTCAGGCAAGGACATTTTTATTCAAAGCTTTGGTTTATAAGCTGGTTGGCCATTATAAATATGGTGCAATTGGTTCATGTAGTTTGTACCGATGTTATTAATTGATTTAACCTGATTTTAAAGTTTTATTGCTGTTTTACTGCATATTATTATGTTATTTCATTCCTAATTTATTTGTTTGACCTTGACCTTGAGCACCATCTGGTGGAAAGACGGGATAAAATTTCAATCATAATAGTATTATTACTGGGGTGTTGTTGTTGGTTTGCTACTCTTATACATATGTTTCCCTTGATGTAAACCACTTTACATCAAGCCATTTTTTGATGAAAACCAATATGCAAGACTGCAAGAACAAATAAACAGGTTCCCTCAATCCCAATGCTTAAATATATAATGCAAGCCAAATCATCTTTACGGTCACGATCGTGACAACAGCTTTTCATTCAGCACAAAGTTAACAATTCTGAATCTTGACATTAACAAACAAAACTGACAAAGAACAAAGAACTCTTACGATTTAAGCCCGTTGCCATAGCATCCAATCATGTCAGGCTTGTCCCGCTTAGAGGATCTTCCGAAGTGCACAAGATCCACAGTTTTCCCTGCAACAGATTTGTAATAAGGTTTCCGTCCAGGGCCCTGACTAGAACTCACTGTTATTGTTATTTACAGATCAAAGTCCTTCACATTTATTAGCTTGCTTTATTCTTCACAGCAGAAGTGGGGTGCCTGTGGACCTTCAAGTGTTTTTGGAGTCCCATCAGCCCAAGTCAGCATGGCCTATCATCAGGGATAATGGGAGGAGGTGCCACCCTGCAACTTCTGGAGGGCTACAGGTCCACCACTCCAGCTTTACAAGCTTTTAAGATAGGTATTGCACACTGCCCCCGTATTGCACACTGCAAGCTGAGGCTGACAGATTGTGGCTTGCGTAAGGCTACCTATCAAGCTGGTTGCAGAGGTGAGATTCAACACCACAACCTGTCGACTCAATGCTCTTAGCTTTGTTTCTTATAGCTCACCGCTACCAATGTATTTTATAAATGTATGTGTCAATACTAAGCCTGCACTGCAGGGGGTTGGGCTAAATGGGCCTCGGGGTCTCTTCCAACTCTACAATTCTATGGTTCAAAGACTACTTCTCAACAAGTAAACCTCCAGCACAAGATCTCTGCAGTTAGCAATACAGTGGTACCTCGGTTTAAGTACACAATTGGTTCCGGAAGTCTGTACTTAAACTGAAGCGTACTTAACCTGAAGCGAACTTTCCCATTGAAAGTAATGGAAAGTGGATTAATTCGTTCCAGACGGGTCCGCGGAGTACTCAACCTGAAGCGTACTTAACCTGAAGTATGAGTGTAATTGGTTCTGGAAGTCCGTACTTAACCTGAAGCGTACTTAACCTGAAGCAAACTTTCCCATTGAAAGTAATGGAAAGTGGAGTACTTAAACTGAAAGTACTCAAACCGAAGCGTACTTAAACCGAGGTATGACTGTACAGTCACTGCTTCCTCCACCACCCAAGGGAAAGCTTGCTGGAGAAGGAGGGATGGCATAGTTGTCAGTGGATAAACGTAACATCCAAACTGTGTGTTTTGGGGTTAGGAGGAGGAGGAGGACCGGTAATTTTATTATTTATACCCCACCCATCTGGCTGGGCTTCTCCAACCACTCTGGGAGGCTTCCAGCAGACACAATCAAATGGCAAACGTTAAAAACTTCCTGATACAGAGCTGCCTTCTAAAAATTGTGTAGTTCTTTATCTCCTTGACATCTGATGGGAGGGCATTCCACAGGGAGGGCGCTACTGCCGAGAAGGCCCTCTGCCTGGTTTAGGTGCAAATATGCTATGCTATTAACTGAATAATGCTCATACTTTGCACTACAGTAACAATTTGATGGGAGAATGTGGTCCCTTTTCTCAACGGATGTAAAGAATACATTTTATCCCCTTTTGAACTTATGAAAATAGTTGCTATGGCATGCAGCGTGGGAAATAGCTGTTATAAATTTGACTGATAGTTCCTGGATCTATAACATACAGCTATTTCAGCTGAGAGGGCCTTGACGGATGTGGCTTCTCCTATTCCTGCCGACGGATGTGGTTTTAAAATGTGCACTATCTGACTATGATTGCTGTGAGATTTGCTGCTAATCCTCTGTGATTTTTGTTCTATGGTTGAATTTCTCTTTTCTTTTCTTTTTTGCCACAGGGCAGCTAGCCTCTCTCTCTGTGTGTGGTGGTTTCTCTCAGGCTTCAGAATGATAGGGGTGGTAAGGATGTTAACCTGCAGACCAGAGGTGATCTGATAAATAAAAAAAATGGGAAATTCAGAAGTAGTTTAAGCATCTTTTGTGTGAAATGCTCCAAGGTGTTTCGACAAGAAAACTCTTGATCTGTGTACACACCATACATTGAAAGCAAAGGACTCCTCCTCCCTTCCACCCCCCCAAAAAGGGAACTGTAGTGTTTAAGGGTGCTGGGAAATGTAGTTCTGTAGAGGGTAAACAACAGTTTCCTGGATTCTTTGAGGGAAGCTATGTGCTTTAAACGTATGGTGCGCACACAGCACTAATCTTCCTTCTCCTACCACCAGATAAAAGCAATGACAAACCTAGACAGCTTCTTAAAAAGCAGAGACATCACCTTGCCGACAAAGGTCCGTATAGTTAAAGCGATGGTTTTCCCAGTAGTGATGTATGGAAGTGAGAGCTGGACCATAAAGAAGGCTGATCGCCGAAGAATTGATGCTTTTGAATTATGGTGCTGGAGGAGACTCTTGAGAGTCCCATGGACTGCAAGAAGATCAAACCTATCCATTCTGAAGGAAATCAGCCCTGAGTGCTCACTGGAAGGACAGATCGTGAAGCTGAGGCTCCAATACTTTGGCCACCTCATGAGAAGAGAAGACTCCCTGGAAAAGACCCTGATGTTGGGAAAGATTGAGGGCACTAGGAGAAGGGGACGACAGAGGACGAGAGGGTTGGACAGTGTTCTTGAAGCTACAAACATGAGTTTGACCAAACTGCGGGAGGCAGTGCAAGACAGGAGTGCCTGGCGTGCTATGGTCCATGGGGTCACGAAGAGTCGGACACGACTAAATGACTAAACAACAACAACAACCACCACCAGATAAAGAGAACAAATGTTGGGGATCCTGCCATCTTCCATTCTGTGGACATGACCAGGCCAGTGTAGACGTCGCTGAGACAGGAATGTGAACATGCTGGGAATGTGGGCTTGGGGCAGCACATCTTTGAAACTCTCTCCTGCCATGTGATACCCAATATCTTCCTGACAGCATGTCAGCTGATGGTTGTAAGTTGCCCACGACTCATTTCCATAATGCAGCATGCTCAACACAAAAGCCTGGTAGACCTTCATCTTGTTAGCATTGCACTGGAGAGGAAGTCACTGTCGTGTCTGCCTTGCCAATACACTTATCCAGCTCAGTACTGATGGAGAAGCTGCTGGCTGTGGTAGAACCAAGGTAGACAAAATTGCCTACCACTTAATGATGGCTTCCCCGCTATGTTTTTAGCTGCTTCTATGTTAGCTGTAAGCTACCTTGAGTCCCTGTCAGGGGAAAAGTAATAGTACCACTGTATTCTGCTCTGGTCAGACCTCACCTGGAGTACTGTGTCCAGTTCTGGGCACCACAGTACAAGAAGGATACTGACAAGCTGGAACGTGTCGAGAGGAGGGCAACCAAAATAGTCAAAGGCCTGGAAACGATGCCTTATGATGAACGACTTAGGGAGCTGGGTATGTTTAGCCTGGAGAAGAGAAGGTTAAGGGGTGATATGATAGCCATGTTCAAATATATAAAAGGATGTCATATAGAGGAGGGAGAAAGGTTGTTTTCTGCTGCTCCAGAGAAGCGGACACGGAGCAATGGATTCAAACTACAAGACAGAAGATTCCACCTAAACATTAGGAAGAACTTCCTGACAGTAAGAGCTGTTCGGCAGTGGACTTTGCTGCCAAGGAGTGTGGTGGAGTCTCCTTCTTTGGAGGTCTTTAAGCAGAGGCTTGACAGCCATCTGTCAGGAATGCTTTGATGGTGTTTCCTGCTTGGCAGGGGGTTGGACGGGATGGCCCTTGTCTCTTCCAACTCTATGTTCTATGATTCTACTTTACGATTCTATGAAAAGGCAAGGTGTAAATGAAAATAATAAATGAAATAAGATGAACAAGGAAACAACCCCCGATGCAATGACTGACGTTTTCCAGTCCTGTTAACAGTGTGGCCTGCGTAAATAAGGGGACACCAGCAAATCCCTACAGAGCAGAATGATAGCTGTATATTTAAAGTACGGCATGGCTGGGCAAGAGAGAACACCTCACTTCCTCTCCCCAAAAGTTGAAATAATATCCGTGAGGAAGGAAGGACAGGTGGAAGAAGGGTTCACCGCCACTTCAGGCCTGCCCAGGCTGTGCTTGAAATCTCCTCCCTCCATTTTATAGTGATCCAGCCAAGCCACGTTAGACCGCAGCCATGGTCACAACGTCACATCCATCAAAGGGAAAGAAACTCTTCAAACTTTCTGCTCAAGCCCGGAGCACCTGTTTGCCAAAGCCTGGAAACAGAACCATCATCTCCTCATCCTCGGTCCACGCAACTAAAAATACCAACCTCCACCCTTGTTTGCAGCTGCTTCAAGCTGCTTTTTACGCAACGAACCAGCCCCACCTGCTGCTCGCCACTGCAAGTACAAAGTCGCCCTTCTTCCTTTCGTGCTGGAAGTTTGCACGCCAAGTTTCAAAGAATTAATTTGGCACAGAGGGGATTCTCAGAACCCCTGAGACGCTCGTTCTGGGAACAGTCTATTTCAGGCGCTGGTTAACCTAAGCTGCAGGAGGCAGACGCCGTGTTATCTCCTTGGCACCAGCTCCAAGCAGCCATGATCCCTTCTTACTGATTAAGCTGTTTGTACTTAATGACACCAGAGGGGGAGAAAACAGTTGACTCCTGGCAAAAGGAAGCCACCAGGCAAACAAAAGAGAATTGAGCTTATTGACTTTCACCACTTGGAAACCTAACTCCACGTGGCGCAGATATGAAAAGCTAAAGCGACAAGCGGTTATTTAGGGCAGGTGAATAGGGGTTTTGCATTGCTTGTAGGACGACTGCCAGCATAGGACACCTTCCTTGCAGGTTTGTACCGGCTGCCAATCTGCTCCCAGGCCAAGTTAAATGTTTCGGTACAAGGCCCTATACAGCTCAGGACTGCCTTATCCCTTATAGTCCCAGTAGGTGACACCCTCGAAGTATCAGAAGGCCACTCGGAACAGGCCTCTGTGTTCAGGATCAGCCTCCGTGTCAAGATACAGCAGGCACCAACTAGCTGTACTTTCCAGTGGAAAAGGATATTTTTTTGTTTTGACAAGGTTTCCCAACTGGATGATTGGGAAAACAACACAGGGCGGAAGGGATAAGGATTGCTTCTCCGAGTTTAACAGCCCAGACCAATTCAGTGCCTTCCACTCCACCCTTGTGTCTTTAGCTCTAAGCTTTAAGAAAGACCCTGAGTGCCTCCTCCACCACCCTGCCTGGAGATGCTGAGGATTGAACCTGTGACCTTCTGCATTTGAAAAAAACATGCTCTGCCACGAGGCTCCTGGTTCCATTTCAAACCGCGCCAAACCAGTCCCATGTGAACGCATCTTCAGGGTCGTGCCAAAAATCTGCCCTGCAGATTCTCCAATACTTTCTTCACTTGAGAAAGAGGATTCCATTTCCCTGCCTCATTCCCAGGCACTTGATGATTTCTTTAGAACTATGGATGGTACAGGGCTCTGAGCTTATCTTATTAGTGTGAGGCTGTTAAGAGTGATTGGTGTTTTCTCCCTCATCCAGTAAACAGATCTCCAGCACTCTGCAGTCTCCCTGCCCATGGCTGCCCATGCTTCCTGACCTGAAATCCCCTCGCCACAAGTCATGATGTCTACCTTCCCCTTGGCTTTGATGAAAGCACTAGCACCCGGAGAGGCTACAGAGTGCAGGCTGCTGGTGAGAAGATTTGAAAAATGAAAGGAAGGCACTCGCAAACATCCCCCTAGCCACCCTAGAAGTAAGGTAAAAGCATCAAAACCCCTGCACTCCACTCTTGTGAATTTCACCAAAATTCTCTGCTTGGATAATTTTTGAAGGCAATATCTCTCGATGTTAACTGATGGAGAAGGGTTGGAAGAAGAAATAAACACAGGAGAAATTTCTGGCTCAGTGCTAGTAATGCTAGTAGTTTCTCTTGAGCTGTCCTCAAGAGACACAAAAACTCCAATAAAAATAGTCTTTTGGAACTAATATAAACTTATTTGAAAAATTTCTGACCCAATAACAGTATATATAACAGCAGCGAGAGACCATTAAGCATGGCACATATTGGGTCCATTGCCAATGCCTGGACATTTGACGACAGAACTGGTACCAAGGTTAGCTGCATGACTTGGTTCCTTCACATGTATGGATGGGCGGGGTACAAATAATAAATTATTTATTTATTTATTTATTTATTTATTTATTATTATTATTATTATTATTATTATTATTATTATTATTATTATTATCTTCATACAGTGGAACCTCGGTTTATGAACACCTCGGTTTATGAATTTTCGGTTTATGAACACTGTGGACCCATCTGGAACGGATTAATTCATTTTCCATTACTTTCAATGGGAAAGTTCACTTCAGTTTATGAACGCTTCAGTTTATGCAAAATAAAAAAATTCCTTCAGTAGCACCTTAAAGACCAACTAAGTTTATATTTTGGTATGAGCTTTCGTGTGCATGCACACTTTTTCAGATACACACGAAAGCTCATACCAAAATATAAACTTAGTTGGTCTTTAAGGTGCTACTGAAGGAATTTTTTTATTTTGCTTCGACTCAGACCAACACGGCTATCTACCTGTAACTAGAGCTTCAGTTTATGAACAGACTTCCGGAACCAATTACAACCATGCTTCAGGTTATGAACGCTTCAGTTTAAGTACTCCGCGGACCCGTCTGGAACGGATTAATCCACTTTCCATTACTTTCAATGGGAAAGTTCGCTTCAGTTTATGAACGCTTCAGTTTAAGTACTCTGCGGACCGTCTGGAACGGATTAATCCACTTTCCATTACTTTCAATGGGAAAGTTCGCTTCAGTTTATGAACGCTTCAGTTTAAGTACTCTGCGGACCGTCTGGAACGGATTAATCCACTTTCCATTACTTTCAATGGAAAAGTTCGCTTCAGTTTATGAACGCTTCAGTTTATGAACAGACTTCCGGAACCAATTGTGTTCATAAACCGAGGTACCACTGTATATGGATCGCAGGAAGTTGGACCAATGAACCTTGAGGTCCCTTCCAATTTTATTGTTCAAGTATTGGAGTTTCTTGCATTTGTATTTTACTTTTCCTGCCAGCCAGCATACAGGGCTCTTCCCTGTTTTACCCTCACAACGATCCTGTGAGGTAGGCTAAGAGAGTACGAGTGGCCCAGTGAGTTTCATGGCTGTGTGTGGCTTTGAATATGGGCCTCCTGAGCCGTAGATTGACACTGTCCTAGCACCCAAACACTCAGTTAAACGAATACAGGAGTATTAACTCACGAGGAGTCATGCCGCATCCATCATCCAAAAGGCACAGCATAAATCCTCCTTGCAGGTTCTCATTATTCACTGCAAAACAAAGTATGGAAAAAAGGAAACAGCTCTTAATAAATATTTGGAAACCATACATAGGTAAGAAGTTTTGTAGAAGAACAAACAACCGTTAGGTCAAAAAAGAAAATTCCGGTAGTGGGAAGAAAATAAACAAACAGTTGCCCAATAAGGACCGAATGTCCTCCGTGGGCATGAAATATTCACTGTTGATGGGAAGAGGTGGTTAAAAAGTGGGGGTGGGGGGAGGAGAATCGTATGATTTCCTTGGAAGGGAGCATGGCCAGCTGGCTGGAACTTTGAAAAGGGAGCATTCTTCATTGCAACACTTCGTTGCCAGTCCCACTTAGTTAGTTAGCCAACCATTGCTTCACCTTCTCAGTCGAAAGGGTATTTGTTGGCTTTAAAAGAGGATTAGAGGACAAGGCCATCAGCGACTACTAGCCATGATGGCTGTTCCACCTGTCAGAGTGATTATGCCTCTGAATACCAGCTGCCGGAAACTGCAGGAGTGCTGTTGAGCTCAAGGCCAGTTCACACAGGTCGGCCACTGTGAGAACAGGATGCTGGACTAGATGAGCCATTGGCCTGATCCAGCACGTTTTTCTTACATTCCTAAAGTACAAACATCTCTCCCACCTTTTGGTCTAAGTCTGCAAGTAATGCTTCTGCTGGGGGTGGCATTTCAAGGCCCCTAAACAAACGGACCCAGTTTAGCAGACTGCCCTCCTGTAGATTTCTTCGGAAGGCATTTCAAAAGAACTGAACAGAGACTGCTTTTACTGTCCTCAAGATTGCAATGCATAATTGTAATCCTGGGCATGCTTGGCTACTCAGCAGCAAGTCCCATTAAACTAACTAGGATAAATTTCCGAGTTAACTCGCTGCAAGGGGATCAGGCTGCAACGGGACTTTCTCAGATAGAGCTAACGGACAGAGGACCATTATATCAATTAGTGAAGCCAATGGCCATGGGAGGATTTGTATTAATTAGCATGCATGGAATTAGGCCAGAGCCAAGATTTATTTCTTTTAAAGGGGTTTCCTTTACAGAGTTACGTGAGCACTACTAGGCCTTTAACTATGTCAATTGGTTAGTCGTACAAGACAAAAACGTTTGAGATCCCCCTCCCCGTGATATATTTCTCAGTAGGAAACCCATGCCAAAAGGTCAAAATTATATTCACGTCAGAGACATGTAGAATCTGCCAAATAGTACATTTTGGCACAGAAGCAAATGTGCAAACTTTAATGTTATGCTGTTTATATTGTAATTATTTGTATGGTTTTAATATATATTTTATGTGTATTCTATCAATGTTTAATTGTTTTTACATAACTGGATTCCCCCCCCCCCTATGTTTTCAGCCATTCTTTTTTCTACCTGTAACCCATCCTGAGTCCCTGTCATGGAAAGGCAGTGTTTAAATAAATATATCATCACCATCTTATGAAACAATTTCTTCTCAACGAAACAGATAACGTGATCAAACTAAGAAGCATTCAGAAACAGAATCCCCATTTAGACAGCTTACCTGTATATATGTCAAGTCTGGTGGCATCCGCATCTCTGGAAATATTGTTTAAATATTGTTAAAAAGGTTTTAAATGAAAACATTAGTGCAAGTAGATACACATGAAGTTAATTCATTCTATTACTGAACAGTGCCCATGCTAGCTGGAAACACAAAAACACTCTGATCAAAACTGCATTTATGTAAATCGTATGAAATCACTGGAATGCTACTGTACATATTCTGCAACAGTGGTTTTAATTATATTGTATGCCACCTTGCGCTCCCAAATGGGAGGAAAGACAGTACAGAAATCAAATCAAATAAAAACTTACCGTGTTTCTCATATTATAAGACATGTCTTATATTTATTTTTTCCTCAAAAAAACACACTATGGCTTATTTTCAAGGGATGTCTTATTTTTTTCCTCCTCCTCCTGCCGCGGCCGGCATTGCTGCTGCGCCTATCACTATGTCTTATTTTCGGGGTATGGCTTATATTCCTTGAATGCTTAAAAATCCTGCTATGGCTTATTTTATGGGTATGTCTTAAAATATGAGAAACAGGGTATAATGCAATAACAACTCACTTCAATGCAGTATCTATGTATGGAAAAAAGAATATACCGGTAAATAAATTAAACTAAAACAGTGGAAATAACTACTAAGAAAAATTATCAGACTTCTAAAGTAGTGTTTTGCAAAGCTATCAGTCTCAAATGCAGTTGTAAAATATAAAGCGTTAAAGCAGTAGCATGCAAGTCATTCCAAAATTATCAACACTGTATACCATTGACAGGATACTAACCGTGATCCAATAACAGGATTGTCTGGGCTTGAAAGCCCAAGGGAGGCAACACACCCAGAGAGGAAGCAGTAGAAGGTGAATTTCACACATTGATTTGAAATAACCAACCACTTTCAGAGGGTGGAAGAAACAAATCCTTTAACTGAGCCTCAAGACTCAATCTACTAGGGGCCCAAGCTTCTTGGTAAAGCTGCTTGGAGGGATGCCACAATTGCAGAGGTCTTCTCCCCCTGAGCACCTTCGCCAAGAAGACTCCGACCTCCAAGGCTGAAGTGCTTCCAAATGAGTGTTCACCACAGGATCAATGTTGTTCATACATGACTTTTTTTTCCCAGTGTCCACAGAACGTCTTCCAACCAAAAAGTCGGAAAAGTATTCCGTGCGCCTACCTTTAATCCAAATTTACTCTTTCCAAGGAAAATCAGGATGCTATCCAGACAATTGCTATTTTGGGGTGGGATTCAATCACACAATGGAAAGTTCAAGTTGCACTACTGCAGTTGATTGGGACATCTTGTGCAACAAACTCTCTTCCCCAAAAAAATCCACAAATTTTGCACTGGGCAAATGATGTGGAAAATGCACTGGGCAGTGTAGAATAGCACGTGCTTCAGTCAATGTCATCTAAACCTCCCCACAAACCAATCAGGAAGAATGCTAAACAAACAGGTCATCAGGAAGTGCCTTCTGATAAAAGCAACGCCTCTACCACCTGTTACCAATGACACATTTGTGATGACCTCCCCTGTGATTTTAAGCCCATCTGGAAGCAACAGTAGTTGGCCATCCCAGCCACAGAGGATAATGTTGTTCGATTCTGTGGATAAGCCCAAATCCGAAGAAAAGAATTGTGCCGCAGGTGAAATAAGCTTTCGTATACAACACTGAATAAGGAAGGCGTATTCCTAAGCCATTTCCTACATTTGAGAAAGGTTTAAAATCTGACAGCTGCTTTCTTGCGCCAAGTAGAACAGAACAAAACACATCTATTTCCACGACCTAGCAGGACACACTCTCTCAAGCCCAAAGTACAGTAAGCAGCATAAAAATTAGTTCCTAAAAGTAGTATTTACCGGGAATTGTCAATCAGTTCAGCGATGGCTCCAAATAAAAAGTCGTGTGTTGTGCTAGAAAGAAGCATTAAGGGAGTTTTAGAAGAGAGAACCTGGAACAGCAACAAATCAAACACTTAAGCACTATTTGGCACGCCTGAGAACAAAGCACCTCCTCTTCAAAACGTGAAAATGTCAAACTGAGGGCAGGGGAGAGAGTGCTTGAATGGGGGTTCCTTCTACCTTGACACTTGAAATACAACTGGAAGGTGTGCATGCAAAAGGTAATAGCAATTCTTCCTAAGCAGGTCGCACGATAACAGGAGACAGCAGTCTTTACGCAGCCCAGTCCTATGGATATTTACTCAAGAGGTTCGATGGGACTTCACATTCAAGCAAGTGAGTCTTAATCCAATCTTTACTCAAGAGATAAACACCACTTAATTCAATAAGACTGGGACCCCCCCCCCCCGATAAAAAGGATTGTGCCGTGAGAGTGTTACTGCCAATATATCCATATATTATATTTTGACAATGGGTGATTGCAATGTAACATGTTTGTTGTAGCATAAACTCTCGCAGACTGCATATCATTTTGTCAGTTTCATGAAGGGTTTCTTGTCTTCCATACAGATTTGCCCAGGTTTTACACACTGCCATGCAGGCCTTCCTCTCTGGGCCATCACAGAATGCATGTCACAGCTCCCTCTCGTTTGGAAAACCAGACTCCAATGCTTGTAAGTGCATTCAGTTGAATGTGCTGACAATTCTCCTTCTGACCTTCCCACCCTGCTCAATATAGGAAGCCTGTGGCGGGAGTGAAACTGGGAAGCGAAACACCTGCCCTGAAGAGGGCTGCAGAAATAGCTGGGCAGAAATCAACTCTGTGGTTGTGTCTGGAGTCACCAAAACAAATGGCTGCACACAAGCGACAGGGGAAAAAATAGAATTCAAATCAGGCTATTAAAAATTAGGCCTGCAACCGAAGTTGCGCAAACAACTCCCCTTTTCAGCAAGTTTCAAGGAGGCAGAAAGAACACGGAAACACTGGAAGCTGCCTTGTACTGCCAGTGATGCATCTAGTTCTGTTTTGTCTACACTGATTGACAGTGACTCTCCAAAGTTTCATCCTGGAGACATTCCCAGCCCTACCAGGAGATGCCAGGGATTGCATCTGGGACTTCTGCATGCAAAGCATGTGTCCTGCCGCTGAGCTATTGGGCCCTTTCCAAAAGAAAGACAGACAGACTTAGGATCCGGTGTGGCATGCTAGCATTTACAGCAGTAATTTCCATGTAAAGATGAAAATTTAGGCCAAGTTTCAGTGGGGAGGGGGAAATCTGGCTCTTGCTGCCACAGCTTAATCTGAGCTAGGGGTGCAACAAGCTTTTCTGGGCCCAGCACACTGCATGCTGTGGACTGGGCTTTCCACGCCACCCACAATATATTGACAAAAACTGCTAGCTACATACAGAACTGCATCCAAATTGCTTTGAACAAATTAAATCATTAAAAACAAATCTGATTAACGGAAGCCTCTAAATGTAACCTTGTGACCCCATGAAAAAGCCTGAAGATATAAACAGGAAATAATAACAACATGTAGTTACTGGGAGCTGTAAAACAGCCAAGGCCACCCCCCCCCCAAACATTATGATGACCTGCATATAAATGTTACTGATAGGCAGAAGCCTTGCTCAGGGTGGCATTTTCTTAAGCCAACCCCGCCCGAACACTTTAATCTATATATAAAGCACATGTCAGCTTGCCTCGGCTGGGATAATCAATAAATAATGGTTATGAACCTCACATTGCAGGAGATATTTGTGGGATGCTGTTGTACCTCTTCAGGGGCACCAATGTGTAACATCAGATTTGATTTTAATTGGTTTTGAAATGACTGCATGTAGGATTTTTTTTATTCTGCTTGGTGGGAACTGCTCTTTGCTGTGGGAAAATAAACCCATCCTTAGTCTTTCCCTGCATGGGTGCTGTATATATGGAACAAGAACAAAGAGCCACGTGGCCCCATAAAAACTAACGTATTTATTTATAGCAGAAGCTACAGCAGAGGGAATGTATTTTATGAGTCATCTTCTAATGCAATAAATAAAGACGCAGAACTTCAGTGCAATAAATGTGCTCGCCTTTAAGGTGCTGCAAGGCAGGGTCTTTGGCTATGTATACACCAGTGGCTTAAAACACAGTGAGCCCCCCCCCCTGGTGTTCCTAGCACATTGGCTGAACACACCAGAGAGTAGGGTTGCCAGACTCGATAGAGGACAGGACTTCTGTGCCTTTAATTGCCCTGCTCTCTTTTGAGTCTGGAAACCTTAAAGAGAAACCAGCAGGCCCTTTGTTTAATTTCCAGGCAAAGGGTCTGCTGGTTTCTCTTTAAGGTTTCCGGACTCAAAAGAGAGCAGGGCAATTAAAGGCACAGAAGTCCTGTCCTCTATTGAGCCTGGCAACCCTACCACAGAGGTGTGTTCCGTTTCGTTTCCCCATGTGTGTAACTCTCCTGAACTCCTGTTAAAGCTGTGTCATCTGCGCCTATGCAACAGCTGCCTCAAATGTCCACACCTCATCTTAGCTGTGAAGTGCAGGTGACTTACGTTTTCAAATCAGACGGAAGCTGGTCTGAGGGGAAACACCCCAAACAGAAGCATTTCTCAAAGAACTACAGGATAGGGATGGACTAAGGCTGATGTCATTTGTGCGCCACTATGGGACTGTGCTGGAACCAGAGTAAACAGTAATACGTACAAACTGCCTTTGTTTTCCTTGCTCTAGTATGTTAACGGTGCAATCCTATAGGTGTCTATTCAGAACAAACCCCACCCTGAATTCAACAGGACTTGCTCCCAGGAATGTTTGCAGCCTGCTACCCCTGACAAAATCTTTGGACCGGTGACTCCTATTGTGAGCTCACCTCTACTGGAGAAAAAAGGGCTGGGAAGAGGGAAAGGACGTTGCCTTGGGAGTTTGGAAACTACCATTCTCAACAAGGGGGATTCATATTCGGGGAGGCACATGCAGCTTACCCATCACAGAGTTGCAATTCCCAGCAACGCTTAAACTACAGTGCCCAGAATTCTTTGGAGGAAATGATGTGCTTTGGAATGTGCTTTAAAGGTACAATATGGTGCACACACGGCCTGTGGGATCATGTACATGCTTACGTGCGTGAAAGCTCCACTGATTTACTCAACTGCAATTTATTTATGAGCAGGGTTGGACTGTAATTTTGTTCTAAAGGAGGATGTGCAGCCACTGGGACTTTGGGCAAGGTGAAACGGGGTGTAGAAGTTACAGCAGGGCCTTTCCAGGATCCTTACCCTCCATGCTGCCTTTACCGTGGGGACCCTCTGCTCAATTTTTCTGCTTCACTTCTTCACATGCTCTTGGAGCAAAACGGGGGATTCTGCTCTGTAATGAGCCTGCTTTAGAGTCAGACCTGCTGGCTGTGCCTTTCTTCTCAGTAAAAGCCTAGGAAAGGAACTGCGCACCAGAAGTTGTGAGACAACAACACTCCTAACTCCTGACAACTGGGTGGGCTGGCTGAGGCTCATGGGAGCTTTGGCCTAACAACATCTGGGTGGCCACAGGTTCCCCAGCTCTGGGCCTAGGATTTGGCTGCATGCTTCACCCAGTTGCACCTTCCCCTCTTCCTAAGAGCTCTTACAATGTCCTCTTGAAACACAGCAAGCCTGGTGGCAAGGCAGGTCGAAGCGCACGCACACAGACACAGAGAGAGAGCACTCCAGAGAGCCCCCTTAGTGGCTCAAATGTCTTTTTAAAACTTGATTGGGATGCACAAGACTTGTTCCCTTCTCAGGGAAAGGATGGTAGCTCAGTGGTAGAGCATTTGCCTTGCATGCATAAGGTCTGCTGGTTCAATCCCTGGCATCTGCAGGTAGAGTTGGGAGAGATGCCACCAAATCCAGCACGGGTGCTGCCGGGCAATGTCTGAAAGTGCTCTGACTTGGTACAGTATGCTGCTTCCAGAACATGTAATCAGAGTGTTTTTTTTTCTAAAAAAATGTTTAGGGGTACTCTCATGTTCCAACTCATATTGAAATACTGCCCCTCAATGAGTCCAAGCTTAGATTCACAAAATGTTTAGGGGTATACTGCCCCCCCCGAAAAAAACACTGGATCTTATAAAACAAAGGAATAAGATAGCAAGGTGTTTCTTGCTCATGAAGAAGAAAACGCTCTTTCCCATTCTTCTAAGTGCTCAAAATGCTTTGCACAGAGCATTTATAAAACAAACACTGAATTTAGCCAAAGTCTCCAGGATACACCTATGCTTTTTTTATTCTTGGAGCATCAAGTTGGTGTAGCCTTATTATTATTTTTAAGAGTGCTTTCCTTTTACTTTTTCTTGACCCAGCCCTCATTTCAGTATGGAGTAAGTTTCAGTGCCAAAAAATACACGCCAATCCTGCCATTTAGAACACGCATCATTTCCAAATGGTCTCCTCTACCCTTTTAGAGAGTTTTCCACTCTCCCTTTAAAAAAGAAAAAAGGGGGGGAGCAAACCCATCCAAATTTGGACCTATTTTTATAAGCATGTCCCGCTATTGGAAATGCAAGTGCCAGACCACCCCCCTCCTGCCCCCACCCTCCTGACCATGCCTTGGTGAAGCCAACAGCTAATGCATTTGGCCTGCATCAAACGAAACTGAAAAAGCAAAGGTCGCTCCACTTACGAGTTTGTATACAGGTACTCTAGACTCAACGCTGCCCTGCAAAGAGCGCCGTAGCGCGCAGCGTCAGCCATAGCCGCGGGGTCTGGAGCGCACGGGACCAGACGCAGTCGCGGGGCGCCCCCTCGTGGCCAGCGTGCGACTACGCACCTCTAGGGCCCAAAGCAGGACTTGGGGGGAAAAGGAGGAGGAGGAGGGCGGCGACGCCCTTCCGGCTAAGACCACCTTCTGATAAAGCTGAAGGCGGTCGGAGGCTGGCTGGCTCTGGGCAAAGGAGGAGCCAGCCTAGTTTAACAGAAGAGGCTAGCTGTTTCAGGCCAATAGCCAAGCTATTCCATCATCCTTGTTTTCACGCGGACCAAGTAGGTGCGCTTGGAAAGAGCGCAAGCAGGACATGAGCCCAGGAGCGCTTTCCCTACCTGAGCTTTCTGAGCTTTCTTTCCACAGGAGGCAGACATTTGTAGCCTTCTCCTGCAGGAACTGCAACCCCCAAATCAAATAAATAATCATAAATTACATATATATGAATATACCAAAATGGAAGGAAAAAAGAGAGAGGAGTGGTATTAATTCTTTCTCTCTCTGCATTCACCTGTTTGAGATCAATGAGGAGCACCGGATGTACAAAGCAAATGTCCTGGTGTGTTTGTTTATTTGTGGAATTTTATATCCCACCGTTGCTCTGCAAGGAGCCCCGAGCGCTGTACAGATACGTGATTTAAAAGCAGAACACGATAAGCAGAAACATTCTCGAAGGAAGCATCTTAAAAGTATTTGCATTTTTTTTTTAAAAAAAAAAAGTCCAAAAATTCTGCTTCCTTGGTGGCTGCAGTGCTCCCAGATTTTGGAACTCTTCTTGTTAGGGATAAAAATAATTTTTTATTTGTACCCCACCCATCTGGCTGGGTTTCCCCAGCCGCTGGGCGGCTCCCAATAGAAATACAATAAGACATCAAACATGAAAAACTTCCCTAAACAGGGAGGCTAGACTGGCTCTCTTCCTTGCTGCAGAGGAGCACTGCTTCATTCTGGCAGGTTTTGGGGAACTGAACTCACAGTTGAAGATCTTATTGGACATACGTGGAATATTTGATTATTTAGTGGTCTTAAGTGCATTCCCCAAACAGACAGGACTCTTGCAGTATAAGGTAACTTCAACAGTTCATAATGCAGCCCAAAAAATGGAGCATATTTGATATTGCTGGTACTCAAAATTTAGTGAGTAAGTTTGGGAGGGGGGAGGGAAAGGGGAGACGTCTGAGTTATATCAAAACTTCCATGTAAAAAGTCCAAAGGTTAGAAAAAGGTCGGCGAAACATGTCAATGCAACAGTGGACCCTGCCCTCTGCCTGCATAACTCTTCCGATGGACATAGTAAATGATTGATAAAGCGAAGGGGCTCTCGAGTACATAAAATACCTGGGTTTGAGTGTTATATACTCTGCTGAAAAGGTTGTCGAAGAATATACACCATGTCTGCTTCTGCGCTTCAAGTTGCTACGTGTGCTGTGTTGCTCACAGGTAAGCTTTTCGGCTCTGGCATCGAAATGATTAATCAACCCTAGTTGTGGATTGAAAAGACTAGACAAAGATCGGTGAAGGAATTCACAGTTAAGTGAATAATAATAATTTATTATTTGTACCCCGCCCATCTGGCTGGGTTTCCCCAGCCACTCTGGGCGGCTCCCAACAGAACATTAAAAACACGACAAAACACCAAACATTCAAAACTTCCCTGGGTGCGCCTCTGAAGTGCCCTTCAGTCCTCCGGATTCACTTTCTGTGGGAGAGTATAAGAGAGCATGCAGAAAAATAGCCGTAGAGGAACCTAAAAGCAGATTTCATTTCTATGTGGCATCCTGTAATGCAGGCAAAGCATGATCTTTTAATTGAAATACTTCTGTGGTCAGAATGAAGAAGTGTTGCCAAGCTCTTCTGTATGTTGCACTTAGTAACATTAGAATGGTAGTGTTGGGAAGGGTTCTTGAAAACTAATACAGTCTCACCCACCCACCCACTCACCCAGTGATTCAGGACATCTGCTGCTTTAGCATTCCTGCCAGGTAGACATCCAGCTTCTGCTTAAGAGCCTGTAAAGATGAAGAATCCACCACCGTTTGAGACACAGCATGTCAAAGTCATGACTCTTATAGAAATTGGTGGTGCAGCCGCATTTGGAACCCTGGGTACAGGTCTGGGTGCCAAACCTCAAAGAGGATGTTGGAAAAGGAGCAGAACAGGGCAAACCAAATGGTCAAGGGTCTGAAGGAACGTCCCTGTGAGGAAGCATTCAACATTTGTGGCTGTTTAGCTTAGAAACGAGACAAATAAAGGGATGCACGATGGAGGTATGTAAAACAATGTCTGGCGTGGAGGAAGTAGACACAGATTGTTTTTCTTCCTCTCTCATAATACTTGGAGCTGGGTCGATTGTTTATTTGCTTCACAGAACGTATACAGTATACAGCTTGATTGTGAGAAAGCCTCTGAGCATTTTACAGAAACCTAACATTAAACATTAAAAAGTTATCAATAAAAACAGGTATTATACAATATACAAAAGAAAATTAAAGTGAACAGCGGATAAAAAGGAAAATAATGCATGGATAGACATGCCTAAACAAGCAGATGCTGGAAAGAGTGCAGTGGAGGCACTGGTCTGATATCAATAGGCAGGGAGTTCCAAAGCACAGATGCTGCCACGCTAAAATACAGATTGTGTGGAGCAAGTATTGTGTGGCACCTGCAACAGAGCCAGTTCCGCAGTTTGAAGTAGTCAAGGCGGGGGTGGGGAGAGAGATATGGGCTTAGGATCTCCACAGACCCACAGCACAGATCTTGCAGAGCATCTTCATTCAGTTGACCTTGTTCCTGCTATGCTCCTGGGGTTACATGGAGTAGGTAAAAACAAATAAGTTGGAGCAAAATTCTACACGTGTTGGTATCAGAACGCATACGTTGCGTATGGATACATGTGCCTTAACCACACCTCCCCTTGTTGCTACTGTTTCCCCCTGACTGGAAAACTGCTCTTAAGCACTCAGTTGGAGCAAGCAGCAATTCCAAGTTTTCTCTGGATTAACGCTTGCTCCGATTTAGCACTAAAGAGTGGGTTTCCCCTGGGAAATGGGTGGGGCAGAAGGAAAACTGCTTGGACCCGCGCCTGGAAAGCTCAGGTCGAGCAGAAAGCCCCTCAGAGCTGTGCTTTCTGGGCATGGGACGAGCGGATGTTGGGGCGAGCCCTCAGTGCAGATTCATATCGGAAGCTATCCAGGCCGTTTAAATCGCTCAACTCCATTGCAGTGATTTGCCCTTCATACTGGTGCACAGTTTTTAGTGCATTTTAATGTGCTGCTTTTCAATGCCTTGGCTTTTCAAAGTTTGATGTTAAAACATAACCATGAAATCTAATCTAACTGCTTTGTTAATGTAGAGTATTAATCAGTGCATTAATCGTGGGAGAGATTCAGTTAACTAGACCCCCTAGTGCAGTGCTTTCCAAACGTGGGTCTCCGGCTGTTTTCGGACTACAACTCCTATCATCCCTAACTAGCAAGACCAGTGGTCAGGGATGATGGGAATTGCAGTCCAAAAGCAGCTGAAGACCCAGCATTGCTCTAGTGGAAGGACTTTAGCTAGTGCAACAGGGAGAAGAGGAGGAATTCTTGTATCTTGACAGCTGACAACTTTTGCTGATGGAATGATCACCATGATACCATGTTAAATTCCTGCCCTTATGTATGAAATCTGCACGTTCTGTTAATCCATGGCTGTGATTGCTGTGCCTTTGCCATTTCAGGGGTTTGGGGACTACCATTTGTCTCCGAGGAAGAAGCCAATGAGTTCTTAGGACTTAGGAGACAAGCACTTTTTTCAGACTATTGGGACCCAGCTAGCCCCCAGAATGGCTGGGCAGAAAAGGTATTCACAATTTTCTAAGATTTCATGGTAGAGCTTTGAGGGGGGGGGGAGAGAGGTGTGGGTCTGCATGGATTTCTCTGTCTAAAAAAAAGGCAACAGTTGGGGTTCAGAAATGTGGGAATCAAATGTGAATGGGTCTGGGGGAGAAGTATCCCCCCTCAACTTGTTAGAATGCCTGTCAAAGGCTCCCAGGTCTATGCAGACATAGCAGACCTTTACAGACAGAATCTAATGAACACAGTAGGTCAGGGATGAAACCTGCCAGCAGGATGTCACCACCTTTTCCCCTCAAATAATATGTGTCCATTATTCACATTGTGAATGCCCCCAAATGCCTCCCCAAAAGCCTCTAACCTCTGTTTAATTACATTTAAGTCATTTCAGTTTCTAAAGAAAGGTATTATTCCACAAATTGACACGAGTTCTGGGAGGCTTAAAACCATGTTCTATTGATGTTACATATATAATGAAACCATACCAGGTGGATTGAGAGGTACTGATTTTCTTGTCTGTTCGACACTCTCATATGTGGGTTTTTAGTTTGTCCATTAATATTGCTTGAGATCTGGATCTCACAACTCTGGGACTTATTGTTAATGGGAAAAGGGACAATACCCGTAATGCATGAGGTATCGTGGTTGAGAAAGGGTTGGTTACATTAAGAATGCAAGTACTTTTAGCATTGCTATGCTAATATTGCTGGTGTGAGTGAGTGAAGTGAATGACAATTGTGCCATGTAATCCAGTGTTTCTGTTGAGTGTTGGGTTATTCCCCCCACCCCCAGGGAAGCACACTTGAGGGCAGAGCAGGCCGTGAATTGATTGTAGCAGCAAAGTTGTGGGAGGGGGCTGTTAACTGCTTTCCCATTCCTGGAGGGGGGGGAATCTGATTCCTGAGGGTGGGTTGTTGCTTCTGGCATTAATCACCTGTTCTCACCAGGCCAGCGAATACTGGACATCGCTGAAGACATCAGCACAGTACTACATGGATTTGGGATCTGTCGCATTTGATACCGATACAGCCAGGTAATTTGCATGTGTGTGAAATTCACAGTCTGTGTGAAGGAATCTCTGAACCTACTGAATTCAGTGAAATGCATCTTAAATTCAAAGGCAGGATATAAAATGCCTGAAAGAAATTTGCATCGTTTGTGAGTTACTGCTGACATCATTGGCCTAGGTGAGCCAGCTTACAATTCTCTCTGTGTGTGTGTTCCTTAGACTTTATAGATTAGATCAGGCACCCCCAAACTGCGGCCCTCCAGATGTTTTGGCCTACAACTCCTATGATCCTTAGCTAACAGGACACAGTGGTCAGGGAAGATGGGAATTGTAGGCCAAAACATCTGGAGGGCCGAAGTTTGGGGATGCCTGGATTAGATAGATAGATAGATGACAGATAGATAGATAGAGGAGGAGGAGGAGGAGGAAGAGGAGGAGGAGGAGGAGGAGGAGGAGGAGGAAGAAGAAGAAGAAGAAGAAGAAGAAGAAGAAGAAGAAGAGGAGGAGGAGGAGGAGGAGGAGGAGGAGGAGGAGGAGGAGGAGGAGGAGGAGGAGGAGTTTGGATTGATATCCCACTTTATCAATCAAAGAGGCAAGGTTCAATCCTCGGCGTCTCCAGGTGGGGCAGGGCAAGGCGCCAGTCTGAAACCCCCAGAAAATTTCTGCCAGTCAGTCTTGACAGTACTGAGGTAGATGGACCAATGAGTGTGGGTTAGTCTTATGCAGATCACGGGTTGTATCCAACACTGCATGAAGAGTGCTGCCCTCATGCCATGAGACTCCCACTTCCTCTCTTTCCCTTCTGCACTCACAAAATGTGCTCCAGACAGTCCCACAACCCTCTGGAGGAGATTTTGAGGGTTTGCATGGGGCTGTAGGGGAGAAAAGCAAATGTTTCCATGTTAAGCCTTTTGCAGGAGTCTGACAAAGAAATTCTGATTACAGGGACCACATTAACTCTTACATGGATCTGTTACGGGAATCGGGAGCGCATCTTCAGCAGCAGAAACGTAAACGCCATGTTGTTATACCTGAACCAGACTGGGACCCTTATTGTGCATAAAGTCCATTGCTTATGCCAACTTGACTGTCAACACCTCAGATGAACTGTACTATCCAATGGAAATTCTTTTCACAGGGACCAAATTAACTCTCTCATGGATGCGTTGTGGCAATCAGGAGCCAATCTTCAGCAGAGGAGAAGTAAACACCACATTGTTATAGTGGAACCAGACATTGATCCGATTCCTCCATTCAGATTTTAGTCCATTGCTTTTGTCAACTTGACTCTAAACTTTAAGATCAACACCTCAGACGAATTGTACTATCTAATGGATATTCGGCATCCTTTGAGTCGACAGAAACATCTTCAGAAAGACTTGGATTAAAACAGCATAGGCAAACTCAACCCTCCAGATGTTTTTTGACCTACAACTCCCATGATTCCTAGCTAGCAGGACCAGTGGTCAGGGATGATGGGAATTGTAGTCCCAAAGATCTGGAGGGCTGAGTTTGCTTATGCCTGGATTAAATAACAAGAGCAGAATCCATCAGGAAGCCATCCATCTTTCTCAGAAGTATAGGAAGTGCTCAAGAGGTGCCTATTCATATATAATAATAATAATAATAATAATAATAATAATAATAATAATAATAATAATAATAATATATTATTTATACCCCACCCAACTGGCTGTGTTCCCCCAGCCACTCTGGGTGGCTTCCAACTGAATATTAAAAACAGTACAGCATCAAACATTAAAAACTTCCCTAAACAGGGCCGCCTTCAGTTGTCTTCTAAAAGTAAAATAGTTGCTTATTGCTTTGACATCTGCTGGGAGAGCATTCCACAGGGCAGGTGCCACTACCGAGAAGGCCCTCTGTCTGGTTCATCTCTTGTATAGCTCTTGTTTGCCTCAAGCTGTAGGCCTAGAGCTGCTTACCTGGGACTAAGCCCTATCGTATCCCACACATCTGACTGGGTTGCCCCAGCCACTCTGGGCGGCTTCCAACAGAATTTTAAAAAACACAACAAAACATCAAACATTAAAAGCGTTGCCTTCAGATATCTATGGAACATCACATAATTCTTTATCACTTTGACATCTGACAGGAGCCAGTTACAAAAGGTGGGCACCACTACCAAGAAGGTCCTCTTCCTGGTTTCCTGTAACTTCAGTTCTCTCAACGAGGGAGCCACCAGAAGGCCCTCGGAACTGAACCTCAGTGTCCAGGCTGAACAATGGGGGTGCAGATGCCCCTTCAGGTATACAGGGCTAAAGTCATTTAGGGCTTTAAAGGTCAGCACCAACACTTTGAATTGAGCTCGGAAATGTACTGGGAGTCAATGTAGACATTATAGGACTGGTGTTAAATGATCCCATTCTTCTTGTATCTTCAGGAAGTGTTGGTTATTCTTACCATCTCTCTGACATCTCTTCCTACCCGCAATCACCACTTTTGTATTTCTTCCTTATTTTGTTTGCCTTGTCCTTCCTTCTTCCTGTATTTACTATTCCAGCTTCCATGTCAAATATTCAGACAGCAGTTCTGAAACATTTCCCCTAAATAACCTACTTGAGAGTTGCTGGGAATTTCAATGGACCACTAATAAACTTTGTTCTAAAAAAATCAAAGCACACACATGTGCCTTCCTTTATTAACCACAATTTTGCCTCTTTTCTAATGTGATGGATGTGTCTGCATGTGAGTGAGTAAAGTTATGTGAAGTGGGCTGTAATGTTTGTCAGCTTTAGCTTTGAGTCAGGCTCAGCATTCCCTCTGCTTCTGTGTTTGAAAGCATGCTGGCTGCCCACCTTTCCAAAGGACAGTGATAAAAAAGTGCTTCTTCACACTGCACATACATAAGCTATGTAATTAGTTCTCACAAATAATAATAATAATAACAATAACAACAACAATAATATTTATACCCTGCCCATCTGACTGGGTTTCCCCAGCTGCTCTGGGCAGCTTCCAGCACATACAAAAACTTAATAAAATGTCAAACAACTTCCCGATATAGGGTTGCCTTCAGATGTCTTCTAAAAGTTGTGTAGTTCTTGACATCTGATGGGAGGCCATTCCTCAGGGCGGGCACCACTGCTGAGAAGGGCCTCTGCCTGGTTCTCTGTAACTTCACTTTTTGCAGTGAGGGTACCGCCAGAAGGCCCTTGGAGCTGGACCTCAGTAGGGATGGTCAACAATTTAAAGGTAAAATGGTAAAGGACCCCTGGATGGTTAAGTCCAGTCAAAGGTGACTATGGGGCCGCGGAGCTCATCTCACCTTCAGGTCGAGGGAGCCAGTGTTTGTCCACACACAGCTTTCAGGGTCATGTGACCAGCATGACTAAACCACTACTGGTGCAACAGAACACCATGACAGAAACCAGACCAGAGCGCACAGAAATGCCGTTTATCTTTCTGCCACAGTGGTATCTATTTATCTACTTGCACTGGCATGCTTTCGAACTGCTAGTTTGGCAGAAGCTGGGACAGAGCAACGGGAGCTTTCCCCATCACAGGGATATGAACTGCCAACCTTCTGATCGGCAAGCCCAAGAGGCTCAGTGGTTTAGACCACAGTGCCACCCACGTCCCTTCGGCCAAGGATGGCCTTAAAAGAGGATTAGACAAATTCATGGAGGATAAAGTTTTCAATAGCTATGTTCTACCTTTGCTGTTGGAGGCATAATGCCTCTGAATATCAGCTGCTGGGGATCACGTGGGGAGAGACCAATGTTGCAGTCATGTCCTGCTTGTGGGGTTCCCATAGGCATCTGGTTGGCCACTGTGAGAAAAGACTGCCAGACTAGATGGGTCTTTCGCCTGGCTCAGCAGGCCTCCTAGGGAAGCTGTGCTTCCCAAGGGAGTTCTGGTTTTTATATTTTAAGAACTTGGGCTATGAAACAAAGAAATACTACAAAACTATGTATCTTTTCTCATTAGTCTGCAAAGAACAAATCACCTGTTACCTGTATGTGTTTGAAGAAAACGCAAAATCTTTGGAAGGGATTTCCCTCATAATAAGAAAACCACCCAAATCTCTGATGATGATGATGTAATGATGATGATGATGATGATAAATTATTTATACCCTGCCCCTCTGGCTGGGTTTCCCCAGCCACTCTGGGCGGCTCCCAACAGAATATTAAAAACACGATAAAACATCAAACATTAAAAACTTCCCTAAACAGAGCTGCCTTCAGATGTCTTCTAAAAGTCAGGTAGTTGTTTATTTCCTTGACATCTGATGGGAGAGCGTTCCACAGGGTGGGCACCACTACCAAGAAGGCCCTCTGCCTGGTTTCCTGTAACCTCACTTCTTGGAGTGAGGGAACTACCAAGAAGGCCCTCGGAGCTGGACCTCAGTGTCTGGGCTGAACGATGAGGGTGGTGATGCTCCTTCAGGTGAAACTAGAAGTGAAGCCTGAAGGATTTGTTCTATCCAAGGCAAAAACTAGATACAACAGATGAGGGCCAAAATTTCAGCTCTCATCCCTTCCCAGTGTGGGGATTCACCCTTGTGTGCCTGCTGAGGTCCACAACTCAGCAATCATTGCTAATCCATGGAGCTCCCTGACCTGCTCCTCTTCATCTTTTTTGTTGTCACACACACTATGGAAGTGAGCAATGACAGGAAGGTAGAAGCTTCCACTTGCTTTGCCCTTTTGCTCTGAGCAACCGTGCTGATTGGGCGGTCCAAAGGTATGGCAAGCAAATGAGCAGCAGCGACAGCAGGAAAAGTGGGCTTACTAAAGGCATCCTATTCCTACCCAAAAGCCTGGAACCGGTGCCGTTGTCCTCTGATCCTCCACATGTGCTGGTTTTCCTATCCATTCTATAACACACACACATACCTCCATGTGAATGTGGAAAGTCACAACACAGTGATGTTGCAATATTTGTACACTATCCCTAAACATTGCGCAGGGACAGGGAAGGAGAAAAGTGACAGCCTGTTTCTGATGGTAGCTGTCTAGTTCCAGCCTGAGAGATGTGGCCATTAACCCCGGGGGGAGGGGGGAGGAGCTTCCAGTGGCACCAATGGGAGCTTGCCCCCAATGGTAATTGCTTTGCCAAGAAATGGTGCGTGCGTGTTTAATCTCTGACTCTCTCCTGCAGTGATTAGGCCTTGTGTCAAGAGTCCTGCAGAAGTGCGACCTGAGTTTATCTATCTTATAACAAATTTCACTGTTCCCTGGGAAAAAGACACCATGCAGCAGAATATATAGCATTTGAAAGAGCATTGGAACAGCAGTGACAAATTAGATCATCGGATTGAGGTTGCAGAGTAGCACATAACTGCTCTACCAATCATATGTTCAATATAAATAATGCATTTATGCGTGTTCCTGTCTCATTATCTTGTGAAAGAATCACTCTTCACTTTCCAGTGCAATTATTTGTATCAAGTGTCCTTAATGTCACTTGCTATGCCTATCCTTTCTCTTTGCTTGTTCATTCCTTTGGGAGGACTTCCACAAATCCTGCCCCACACCCTGGAAGTTGATACTCTAAAGCAGGGCTGGTGAACCTGTGGCCCTCCAGATGTTGGGACTACAATTCCCATCCATCCCTGACCATTGGCCATGCTGACTGGGGCTGATAGGTGTTGGAGTTCAACTGCATCTGGTAGGCCACAAGTTCCCCAGCTCTGCTTTAAAGCAACAATGGCTGATCCACAATTGGAGGAACTAAACTGCTTTGTGATCCAATAGGATTTTGAATCTGAGCCTCTCAATTTCATGTTCAGAGCTCAGTAGTGGCATTCAAGTTAGAATATGCACTTGCCCAGGCATATTCTGCTATGAATTTCAGTATTGTAAGGAAAAACCCCTGAAGTCTAAAGCCCAAGAAATAGTTCAGGATTAGCATCTATGCCAGAGGGAAAGCTGTGGTTTTCTAGAACTTGCTGGATATGTTAGTACTAAATAAAAATAACATTTTTTCCCATTTATTTATTTACTTTATTCGATAAATTTGTATCTTGATTTTCCACCAAGCTAACAACAAAAATTAGAAAGCAATAAAATATAATAAAATACACTAAAATGGGAGTATAATACAGCCCCTCCCCATGCAAGGCTAAACATCCATAATAGCAATAAAAACAATCAGGTAAAAGCTAATTTAGGCTTAATCCTATGAACAGAGAAGAACATAAAATAGACGATATATGTTCATCCAACATCATCATCTCCCCCTCCATCACTACTGACACCTTCCCTGGAAAGAAGGATTATTAAACCAAACATGGTTGGCACCATGTCAACCTCACTGCCACCTCCCCTCTCCTCTCCCCTTCTGCCTCCCAGTAAGCAGTAGCAATGTAACTGACCAGAGGTCAGGTGAGCGCCACCTCCCCACGTCACCCTCTAGTAGAAATTCAGTGGTACTTCGCAAGACGAATGCCCTGCAGGACGAATTTTTCGCAAGACGAATGCGTCTCTTGATCTGATGGTGACTCGCAAGACGAATTCATTTTGTGAAAAATTCGTCTTGCAAATCGCGGTTTCCCATAGGAATGCATTGAAATTTAATTAATGCATTCCTGTGGGCAAAAAAAGAAATTTCAATGCATTCCTATGGGAAACCGCGTTTCGCAAGACGAATTTTTCGCAAAGCGAATTGACTCGCGGAACGAATTAAATTAATCTTGCGAGGCACCACTGTATGCACAAATGCTTATACAAAATGAGAAAGAATGAATCAAATATCATCATCATCAATACTAAATTGTGGCTGCAGCTGAATGCCAACACACCATCTATTACTGAACAGTATCTGTATCCAAATCTATGAGATGAAAGGGGAAAGGTTGTAAAATAAGTTTGACCACCTAAGAATGTCAAGGAAAAGCCTCCTTATGGCGATTTGTTCCATGTTAAATTTCCATGTCAATCAGGGATGTAAATTATGAGCGAGGAAAAAAAGAATCTGATAATTTGGGAATTTGTAATGTACATGCATTCTTTTTTTTTTGGTGGCGAAACTTGATAAATGTGTATTATTTCTGTCAAGGAAGCCTGACAGCAAAGGCATATCATTACAGCCCTCTCTTTAATACTTGTCACGCAGGAAAAATAGGCTTTGAGTCTCGAAGCGACTGTTAATATGGGTGAAATATTCTACAGCAATCCCCGCAACTGATGTGACATTATTAATACAAATGTTTTGCTAAGATAATAGCCACTGCTACTTATCTGCCAGAGCAATTAAAAAGTGCTAATAAAATAATATTGAGATAAATTACACAGTGCTTTCCATTATAGAGCTGGTTGCAGGGAAGCGGTGGTGGTGGGGGGAACCTTTAATTTTTTTACAGCTCGGGCCACAACTTGTTAGGAATTCATTTTTTGCAAGTAATACCACGATAAATTTTAATAGTATAGATAGTGTGTGCTTCATTGCCACATTAATTATGCATTTAAAACTCTGAGGGCCAACACTTCCAAGGCGGGGGACATGCCATCTGTCTGTCTTGCAACCTGAGCCAAATTGCAAAGGTGCCCAATACAATAACAGTGGCGGCATTTGACATAGTTATTCTACTCCAGCCTCTCTATGCATTAAATTCCTGTCATGTTCCCTTACCTTCCTGGCTTATGGAGGGAGGAGCAAGAGTCTCGAGGATGTGCTTCCAGGACTTCCAGGCCCAGCTGATGTTTAGTTATTGGAACAGTTTCTCCACATTCCCAACTAGAAATGATCTCTGGCTCTGGTGTGTTAGTACACTGGGCTACAAACAAAATGACTATGGCCCTGATCCTCCGTGTTCTGCTCAGGCAGCAGTGGCCATTCCGTGGACTCAAACATGGCCTCTGTCAAATAACATGGGAGAATGCCATCATCATCATGTTTGCGGTGAGGTGAAAGGGGGGGGGAAGGGCAAAGGACCCCTGGACGGTTAAGTCCAGTCAGAGGTGACTATGGGATTGCAACACTCATCTTGCTTTCAGGCCAAGGGAGCTGGCATTTGTCCACAGACAGCTTTCTGGGTCATGTGGCCAGCATGACTAAACCACTTCTGGCACAATGGAACACCGTGACAGAAACCAGAGAACACAGAAACACCATTTACCTCCCCACTGCAGCAGTACCAATTTATCTACCGTACCTGCACTGGCAAGCTTTCAAACTGCTAGGTTGGCAGAAGCTGGGACCGAGCAACAGGAGCTCAACCCATTGTGGGGATTTGAACCACCGACCTTCTGATCAGCAAGCCCAAGAGGCTCAGTGGTTACATACATTATTATTATGATCATATATTTATTTATATACTGCCATTCCCCCTGAAAGGGAATCAAGGAGGCTTACAAATAAAAAATAAAAATCTGAAGAAGTGTGCATGCACATGAAAGCTCGTACCAATGACAAACCTAGTTGGCCTCTAAGGTGCTACTGGAAGGAATTTTATTATTATTATTATTATTATTATTATTATTATTTTGTTTTTGGTTTTTTGTTTCGACTACGTCAGACCAACACGGCTACCTACCTGTAAATAAAAATAAGAACAGCTAAAAAACATGGGGGGAGGGGAACAATCTTTAAAAAATTAAACATTGATAGAATTAAAGCTATATATTTATATACATATATATTTGCGCATGTAAAATTCTGTTAAAACCATACAAATCATTACAATAAAAACAGCATAGCAGCAGCCGCTTCTTTGAAAGCGCTCAGTTCCCAATGCCAGTTGGGACAAGAAAGGAGGCATCTAGTCTAACTAGACAGATGGACCAATACTCTCCCTCAGTTTAAAGCAACATTCTATGCATACCGTATGGTGTGGTCCTAACTAAACCATGTGCATGCATTCCATTAAGTTATTGCAACAAAGGCCATAATCATTGCTGATGTGATGATGTAGTTCTGTTCGGACCAACCTTAGGTGAATTTTTGTGCTCAGTTTTGGACTTTTAGAAAAGTAGTCAAGAGGGGAAAGTTTAGGATAGCTTACTCTTTTCTTGCCTGTTATTTAAGTCAGTTTTTGCCTTTTCTCTACAAGAAAGAGACAACATTCTTTAATATTTTTTTTTCTATCACAGACTTCTTGCTATTCCAGTGCAGGCCATTTGTCTTCTCATTAGCATAGGATCCAGCATCTACAGAACAACATTATTTGCTCCAAACCATTGCAAAACCATGATGAAGTGCCATGCATTTAAAACGAGACTCCATGTGTTTGTGCAAGGAGCATCTTCAGTAAAAGGAAAAATAACTAGATTAAATGGGATGCAGGGCAGCTTAGAAGTGGATACGGGAGGGAGGGGGATGCCCCATAAACACAACAGCAGCCGAAATTCTTCCTTGAGATTAATTGGTGTGTTTTGACGTGCTCTTAATTATTTGCAGTCACATGGAACTGGCCCAGCTGCTTTCTGCATCCACAAAGAGGCAGAAGGAAGCAGGAAAGAAAATGTGTGTGTTTTGCTGCATCCAACAATTAAAACTACAGGGCAAAAGTCAAAATTCCGCTAAGCATAATTAAACAAGGAATTAATGGCAAGTCAGTTGTGCAATGAGGCAAACACAGCTGGGCTGAATATAAGAAGTCCTAGAACTTTTCTATTGACAGACTGGAAATTACAAGAGGCACATATCATAGGAATACAGGAAGCTGCCTGATAATAATAATAATAATAATAATAATAATAATAATAATAATAATAATTATATCCCGCCCTCCCTGGCCAAAGCCGGGCTCAGAGTGGCTAACAACAGGTAAGAATAGCACAGTGTACATAAAATCACAGTCAATTAATTAAAATACATTCTAAAATCAATTCAGAATCAAATTAATAGCAACCACTGGGCTAGAGTTCTTTGAGGATTACAGAAGGAGAGAGGGGGTCAGACTGTGCCTTGGCCAAAGGCCTGGTGGAACGGCTCCGTCTTGCAGGCGCTGCGGAAAGATGTCAAGTCCCGCAGGGCCCTAGTCTCTTGTGACAGAGCGTTCTACCAGATCGAGGCCACGGCCAGAAAAGCCCTGGCTCTGGTTGAGCCAGCCTAACCTCCCTGTGGCCATACTGAGACAATGGCCCATCTAGCTTAATATAGACTTCTCTGACTGGCAGAAGTTCTCCTAGATTTCAGATGGGGGCATTTCCAATCCTGCCTAGACAAACCAGGGATCGAACTTGCGACCTTCAGCACACAAGGCTCTAGCACTGAGCTATTTTCCTTGCACATATCCCTCATAAGTAGATGCCGTGATGCTGCCCAGGCACTGTTTATGGTGCCTTGCAACATATTTACTGCAAAGAAAAGGAGACTGTAAAGGTGGCTGCAAGCATATTAAGTGGCATTCCCAAGTTAAGATGCAACACTTTCAGGACTCTAGCAGGAAGCGGGCAGGGTGGGAATCTGCTATAGTGATCTCTCTGGACTTTGAAGATTTTTGTTTGTCCCAGTATCTAATGGTGATATAGTATTTATTTATCCCATCATTTCCTTCAATTTGTGAAAATTTATTAAGAATGCATTGAGCCATCAGAATGGTTGAAATAATGTTTTGCTGTTGAAAACAGCAGCTAAGAGAGACTTAGGCAGCCAGTCTGGTGCCTGACATATGAGACTCACATCAAGGTCTTAAGCCCAACGCTTTGTCTAATGTGCTACTTTGGCTCACACAAGCTGCCAACACCATGCAAAAGTAATCCATGATTTTCACGTGTTTCAGAAAATACTCCTACAGTAAATAGATATCTGTGTAGTGAAATTCCACAGTTTCAGTTTCTGAGATGAAGAGGACCACAGTTTGCTTATACTTTGTTCAATCCATCATATACATTTTAAATAATGGAATGGATTTCTTAGTTTCCTCTTTCCCCACACTCTTCTTCTGAGTGTTAAATAACCAACTATATTATATAGTCCTCATGGAAATTATTCATCATCTTATTGTATTTTTCTCCTAATATACAAATTCTTGCAAGTGATTTCTCATAACATAATGCATATTTGTATGTTATATTCACAAACATGTTCATTTTTATACATAATTTATCCTAGCACATGCATTTTTCTACCAGTTACTTGGCTGGAGAACTGCACTACAAAATTCAGAGCAGTGCAAATTTGGAAGGAAGGCTGAACACATAGTGTTTCAAAAAGTGCCAAATGGATAGGTTTGCCTCTAAATGTGAACTGAACTAAATTTGTCCCACTTCTCACATTAGGTATAGAAATGTTTGTACAAGCTGAATAGAATGAATGAGAGAACCAGTTTTCTATTAAGTATCAGAACCTCCCAAGAACTGGAATCAGCATGTAATGACAGACCACGAACCCTCTGCCACGACCACACTCTATGTGATAAATAGGCTTGAATTTTATAGTAAATCTCCTCCACCTAGCGAGTCTGTTTATCACTGCTGTCCTCTCATTAAAACAGGGAGCACAGAAGGAGAAAATGAGCTTTCATCGCAAAGGCAATTGCTTTCCTCCTCTGATATATTGGAAATATAAGCATGCAAAACAATTGTGTTTTCATGTGCATGCATAGAAGTGGACCCTGCCAGGGAAAAAAAAATCTGTGTGTTTTCAAGTTTGTTTTCATTTAGAAGTACTGTACAGTAAAGCCCTCTGGTACTAAAGAATGTGTTCCCTGCATAAGCAGCTGATTTGAACTATAACCAGTTTTTTTTTAAGAACACAGAATGGAAAATAAAGTAAATATAAAGTAAATAAATAAAAACAAAATAAATAAAAACAAACTACATAGAAAGGGTTCTTATGTGCGCAGGAAGAGTTTTGCTAGCACTCCTGGCCAAAGCTCCTTAGTCTCAGTCTAAGAAAGTGACTGTGCCACACTTAACTCCATCTCCTGTGCACCAAATATAGCAATTGCCATTAACCTGAAGACCTTATTGGAGTCTTTACACTACTAAAGCCTGGTTGTTTGGTCAGCATCCTAGATTTGCAGAGAGCTTACACTTGTTATTCTCCAAAATAACTTCCACTAGGTCATGTGACCTTTGTGATGCATGCACCAGGATGTAACTAGGTGTTTTGTGGTATATCTTGTGGTTTCCTTTTGTCTATGACAATGTCTCCATTCCCCCTCATTTCCTTCCCCACAATTTATAGCTTCTTGTTCTTTGCTCTTCCCCTATGCGAATAAGCTTGTGATGAATCTTACCTTAGATCAGTTCTAGGCTATGTGAAGATTCCCACAGCAAGCTCAAGGGAAGGTAAACACCATGAAGGGCACTGCGAAGTGCCCACTTGCCAGGCACAGTATGTAGATTTCACCCATTTATTTATTGAATTAATAATAATAATAATAATAATAATAATAATAATAATAATAATTTATTTATACCCCGCCCATCTGGCTGGGTTTCCCCAGCCACTCTGGGCGGCTTCCAACAGAAAAATGAAATAAAATAATCAATTAAACATTAAAAGCCTCCCTAAACAGGGTTGCCTTCAGATGTCTTCTAAAAATCTGGTAGCTGTTTTTCTCTTTGACATCTGATGGGAGGGTGTTCCACAGGGTGGGCACCACCACCGAGAAGGCCCTCTGCCTGGTTCCCTGCAACTTAGCTTCTCGCAATGAGGGAACCGCCAGAAGGCCCTCGGTACTGGACCTCAGTGTCCGGGCAGAACGATGGGGGTGGAGACGCTCCTTCAGGTATTTATGAAAGCACCAGCTATAGCTGAGCAAGGGCAGCAGCTAAATCCCAGGAGGTAAGTCCACAAAGGTAATATACCACAAGGGCAACAGACACAGTATACTTAGATATTCAAAAAGCCTTTGATAAAGTATCCAGCAAATATTCCAAACATTCATGGATCAGTAGCTGTTTAAAGAATGGAAGCAGGGAGTGGAAGTAAATGGACAGTTCTAATAAGAAGTGAGGTTGTCCATGGACCAGTATTAGGACCACTGCTTTCTAACTTCTTGCTCTCTAAATGACCTGCAGTTAGGGATGAGCAGTGAGTGGCCCAGTTGGTGGGTAATACTAAATTGTTCAGGGTGGTAAAGTCAAAAGGTGGGGTTGATTGACCTGTAAGCTAACTCTCAAGATGGACCTGTCCTGGAAATACTGTTGCTGCTGTATGGTTGGTTGGTTTGTAGTTTACTTTATTGAAAAGGCAAAAGATTAACGATGCAAAAAAAGAGAGGAAGGTTCGTGGGGAGAGTGCTGCTGCTCTCAGAACTGACTTGTAGGCTTCTCAGGCTCACCTGGCTGGCCATTATGTGCACAGGATGCTGCCCTAGATGGGTCTTTACTTTGATCCAGCAGGTTCTTCTTATGCAATGGCTGCCTACCATCACTGAACGAGTGCTTAGAAACAGCTAACAGATTTGCAGAAACTCGAGGTGGTCCATAAAACGATCTGTGGATCAGAAAGGTCTCTGTTTAGATGCAGGGGCTCCCCCCTTCTGACCATTACCCAGATGATTCTCTCTCTTTCTTCAAAATGATTTTAAAAAAGGATTATCACATTTGCAGCCATATATAGTGTTCAGCAAATTTGTAGCTCCTAGGCCTGTCGACAGGAAACACCCCCCGCTTTAATCATTAGGTGGCCTGAGTAAGTTGCCTTTCACCATGCTTCCTTTAAATACTTTTTGCAAATCATCATTTTCTGCCCTTCAGGAGTTATTCACACATTGTGAGCATGAGAAGTAATGGCCGCACTAAATTAAAACTTACGAATGCAATGAGTTTGCTTTAATGTTACCTGGCAGACACAGACAAATTGGAAATTTTACATCATGCAGCCGTGGGTATTTCTAGCAGGCTCTCTATTTTTAACACAAAGTATCTTATACAAACCTAGACAGCATCTTAAAAAGCAGAGACATCACCTTGCCGACAAAGGTCCGTATAGTTAAAGCTATGGTTTTCCCAGTAGTGATGTATGGAAGTGAGAGCTGGACCATAAAGAAGGCTGATCGCCGAAGAATTGATGCTTTTGAATTATGGTGCTGGAGGAGACTCTTGAGAGTCCCATGGACTGCAAGAAGATCAAACCTATCCATTCTTAAGGAAATCAGCCCTGAGTGCTCCCTGGAAGGACAGATCGTGAAGCTGAGGCTCCAATACTTTGGCCACCTCATGAGAAGAGAAGAATCCTTGGAAAAGACCCTGATGTTGGGAAAGATGGAGGGCACTAGGAGAAGGGGACGACAGAGGACAAGATGGTTGGACAGTGTTCTCGAAGCTACGAACATGAGTTTGACCAAACTGCGGGAGGCAGTGCAAGACAGGAGTGCCTGGCGTGCTATGGTCCATGGGGTCACGAAGAGTCGGACACGACTAAACGACTAAACAACAACATCTTATACATACCTTTTCAAAAAAGAAAAGCAGGAAAAGAAAAGCTTAAGTCCTTTGGGAATCCCTAGAGAGAATTATATTTTAAAAAGTCATTCTGTAAAACTAAGATACTATAGTCCCTTTTTTGTGTTAACAGCTAACGAAATACGGCTTGTTAAATTGATTTCTTTCGCTTTGTTTGACAAATGCCATTGGTAGATGTTACTCAATATGGATATTCATTTTCAGAAGTGTTGAACTGGTGCAGAGTGGCTATCAGCTTGAAATATGTGCACTGCTTGCACAGCAGGAAAAAAGCTTCCATTCTTTGTATGGAAAATATATATCTTGAGGAACTGATTAACATGGGGATAGAAACTTGTGACCTTCCAGATTATGTTGGACTACAACTCCCATAATCCCTGACCATTGACTGGGTGTGATGGGAATTGGAGTCCAATATATGGAGAGCCATAGGTTCCCCATCCCCTTGTGGTTTGGGTTCCATGAGCTTTAGACCATGTGCTGATAAAGTGACGATAAGGCACTGGTAAACACAGCCTGCGCCACCTGAAATTCAGCATTCATAGAAGTCATACACCTATTTATTTACATTTTTATATATATCTCACTGTTCTACTCGTAGAACTACTCACTGAATGCAGCACTGCATTAAACAATGTTGTTGGACTCCAGCTTGCATCATCTCTTGCCACTGACCATGCAGGATGGGGCTGAGGGGGCTTGAAGTCCAACTGCATCTTGAGGGCCATAGTTTCCTTATCTCTTACCACTGGGAAGAACTGTAGCTCAGTGGAAGAGCATCTGCCTTCCATGCAGAAGGTCCCAAGTTCAATCCTTGGCATCCCCAGGTAGGGCTAAGAAAAGCTCCCTGCCTGAAGCTCTGGAAACCTGCTGCCAGTTGACGTAGACAATACTGAGCTAGGTGAACCAGTTTGTTCGGAGCCCACCAATCATTCCCCTCCATTGGCAGGAAGAAAAAGGAGGTGGAGTTAAAGCACAAATCAAGGCAATCTGTCCTTAGACAACCTTGTCCAATGCTCATCCCAGAGACTGAATCTTACTATAAAAGATATGAACAGTATTTCCCCTAAGTAAATATATGGCTTAGGGACGTGATGGAAATTAAATCAAAGCATGTGTCAGCAAAATCAAGTCAACTGCATACTAAAAAAACACGATCTTCTATAACTACACAATGTAGTAAATGGGTTTCTTGCTGTCCCACACCATCTCTAATTTAAAATAAAAATAAAAACGACATTAACTTTAACCAATTTACTACTTCAGTTCACAGCCCACCAAATCAGATACATATAGCACAGTGTATATATTAACATGGAGTGAGTGCCGCAACGTGGCATTTTTCATCACACTCTTAACGCAGCGTGGTCTTTAACATACTTCATAGAATCATAGAACATAGAGTTGGAAGAGACCACAAGGGCCATCCAGTCCAACCCCCTGCCAAGCAGGAAACACCATCAAAGCATTCTTGACATATGGCTGTCAAGCCTCTGCTTAAAGACCTCCAAAGAAGGAAACTCCACCACACTTCTTGGCAGCAAATTCCACTGTCGAACAGCTCTTACTGTCAGGAAGTTCTTCCTAATGTTTAGGTGGAATCTTCTTTCTTGTAGTGCTTAATATCTAAACTCTTGCTGTATTTCTCATATCATGGTCATTTGTGATTAAAAGGTTTATGAGAACAAAGCTTTTAAAGCTAAATTTAAGGGCTGAATCTCATTCTGTGTGAACTACCCTAAAAATATACTTCCATATGATTTAAAGACACCACCAGCACAATACTGGTACTAATAAAATGATTTATTTTTTAAATAAAATCACATTATGGAAGGGTGTGTCTGCGTGGGGAATCATGTTGATAGGCTTTATTCTTAGTTTGGGTAGTTCTTTTGAAGTATTTGCTTAGATACCAAGTGATGGTAGTTCCTAAGTTGAGGGGAAAGTTCTAATTTTTGAGAATTAAAGCACTTGCTAGTCTTAGTAGCTCCATACCTTTGGTTTCCACCACTTACTTGGAGACCAGCAGAAGGTGTATGAAGCAGCCAGGAGTCAGGCTGGTATCAGCAGCTTTATAGAGCCTAATGGAACCTTATTGGCTCATTGAGTCACCTGATCCTGGTTGGCCTAGAAGCTTCCGTTTTACTCTCTGGAGGTGGTGTGGCACATCAGAGATCCAAAGATAGTATCAAAAGAGCCACCGTTACACAGTTAGAAATCTCAACAATCATGAAAATAACAGGAGCAATCTTTTTCTAAATGAACATTCATATATTTGAATCTTGATAGCAGAAAAATCCACTCATAAAATCAACAGTTGCTCAACATTTGGACATACAGGTAGTTCCAGTATACATCACAAGGTGTTGCACTTAGTGTCCTTTTAATATAAGGAAACAGATAAACAGTTCCCCAAAGAATTCATTCTGTTGAATGAAGTTCATAGGATCCCTGATATGGGTAGTCCCATGGCTCCATCTATAGCCAGCTTATTTATGGCAGATTCTGAACATTCCTTTTAACATGGTACAAGTAATCATTTTGCGTCAGATCTGGTGTTCTATTGTCGCTTCATTGACAATATCGTTTCGGTGTTTCCATACTTTTCGGCCTGGATTAATCAACCACCTAACTCTTTGGTGTTCTCTGCCAAGACTAGCCCAGCATCTGTTCCTTTTTTTAGACACTTTGGTTACGCGTTCTAGTCTGAATTCAACCATAGAATTTGCAGGATTTATTTAATTGTGTTCAGCTGAGTTCATGGGAGGCTCGTTACTTTACCTTTAAATTTGTGAGCCCTGTTTATATTCCTTAAGGAAGGCTAAGAAACAGAAGGCTATCTGCCTCTTTTCTGTTCTTCCTTCAGGAAATATGCACACAGGGACAGGCATGTTTTATAAGACTTTTCATATCAGTAATGGTGGGTGATATAAATTTTATATCCTGTGATTAGATGAGTTTAGGGAAGGTTTTAATATTTGATGGTTTATTCTGTTTTGATCAGTTGGGAGCTGCCCAGAGTGGCTGGGGAAACCCAGCTGGATGGGCAGGGTATAAATAAATAAATAAATAAATATTACCCTTATAGATTTACCCTTGTTCTAAACTAATAATTGCACACTGTCTACATTTTATTACACAGCTAATGTTGCATGTATGCACTCTCTTCCCATTTTATTTACCCCATATGGCAATAGATGTTTACTGGAATCTTGTTTTATTTAATTTTGTTAGCTCGATGATTAAGCACCTCTGGGAAAGGAAACGTGATGTATACCGGCGCTACGTCTGAATGTTGAGCAACTGCTTATTTATGAGTAGATTCTTCTTTTTTCAAGATTCAAATATATGAATGTTCATTAAGAAAAAGATGACTCCTGTTATTTCCATGGTTGTTGAGATTTCTGTGTCACGGTTGCCCTGGTGATCCTATCTTTTGTTACATTGCATTGTTAATTGCATTACCAGCCTCCCTATTGCATTGTTGATATATCAGAAATCAAAGCAACAGTTCACCGTCTGCAAAATCCCATAGTATTTCAAAAAGTAAGGCATGTGGACTTTCCTGTTATATTGTCTGGCTGGGAGACACCTTACTACTTCTCGCAGTTCCCCACAATACAGTAAATTCTTTTGGCTAATTTGAGATCCAACCATCCATCTATTACATTACATTTTTATGCTATCCTTTCATCCTATGAGGTAGGTTAGGTTGACTGGTCCAAGGCGACTGATCCAAGGGGTACTTGGTGACTGAGTTGGAATTTGAATCTGGGCCACCGCAGTTTTAGTCTAGCACTGAGTCAGATCTCTCTACCACTCTGATTTGTTATGCAGAATGGTGATCAAAGCACAAAATTAGATATCTGCAGACAAGGACAGACAGTTCCCAATAAAATATGAGGCCATTTTGCTTGAAGAAGCCAGTTGTGACTGATGAAACACTGAGATTACAAACAAAAAACCCCAATGCACAGATTGTCATTGTGCTTAGTAAATCAGTTTTCCAACTGGAGAGCATCTGGCATAGAATTCAGCTACACTTAACTGAAAACCTAAACAAAAGTTGGAGAACATGATTTCTGTATCTCAGGAACTTGTGGGATGAATAGCTAGAAACGTTCCAGTGCTATCTGTGCAGAGCTTTAAAAGTCTTTTTGGAACAAGAACAAGTGACAAAGGAGCCAGAAAAAGCCTACATTACTGGCAAGAGATGTACTATATTTTTGTATCGCTCTATTTTTGTATTGCTTTCCAATACCTACCTTCCTTCCTTCCTTCCTTCCTTCCTTCCTTCCTTCCTTCCTTCCTTCCTTCCTTCCTTCACAAGAACATAAGAACAGCCTGCTGGACCAGGACACTGGCCCATCCAGTCCAGCATTTTTTCTCACAGTGGCCAATCAGACATATATGGGAAGCCCACAAAAGGGACCTGAGTGCAGCAGCTTTCCAGTAAAACTGGTATTCAGAAGCATACCACCTCTTACAGACAGTCAGGTCATGCATCCATAGCAGTGACCAGAGGAGGAATGACCACTGGGAGGAGTGCAGAGAGAAGAAATGCCACAGTGCATCTGCAGCAGCACAATAGGACGCCTCCATTTGCCCCAGCTGCAACGAAACATGTCTCTACAGCCACAGCAGGCACTGGAATCTTCCAACAGTTTGACTTCACCCCCCCAAAGGGCACACCTACACTGTTTCCTGAGAAAGATGGATGTCAATGGCTTCCAACAGTGGTGTTAAAGTACAGTCATCAGGGCTATCCTATTGCCGCTGATGTGTGGACAGGAGAGATACGATGCGGCGACGCAGCAACACAGCAGGCAGTGGCGGGCAACGTCCGGCAGCCCTCCCCCTCTCCCTCTGGTCCTCCCTCCGCCCGCCCTTACCGCACTCGAGGCGGTTCTCCTCACAGCCAGTTTGCGCTGGCTCCACAGGGGCTGGTCCTGCTCGCCCGCCGTCTGGCTTTCTTCAGGGCCATCGTGGGCGAGGGCTGCGCTGCCGGTGGAGGGCGGCTCTTCCGGCAGGGAGGAGATGCCGTGGAGGAGCCAGGCTTGGAAGCCGCCAGAGCTCTTTCCACAGCGCACCCCGGCCTTGCCTCCACGTGGGCAGCGAGGGGAGGCCATCAGAGGTGGTCACCGCCATCCAGCCTGCTGCCCCCTGCCAAGCCTGCCGCCTGGGGCAGCATGCCCCCCCCATTACTATGCCACTGTTTAGGAGAATATTGGCAATGGGACTGAGGAGGGAACATGCAGGAAAATCCTCACCTACTTTATATCCTGCTGCATTGGATTTAATGTGCATGAACCTTTTCCAGCTTTGAGTCTGGAAACCCTGTTTGTGGCCCCTGTATTGAAGCCCTGTTGCTGTCAGTGGGGCTTTCCTGAAGATAGCTGGTGGCAGGATTGTGTCTTGAGCTTATGGGGGAAGCAATGGTGGGGCAATATCTATTCCCACTGGAACAAAAAACGACTCGTCCTAATGTGCCTGCAGAAGTGATTCTCTCAATAGGCATTTGGCGGTGCGAATCGACTCTCGTTAACCTGAGAGAGGAGAGTGAGCAGCAGCTATGCCACTCAAAGTCAATTCTTTTCCTCATTGGCTTTATGTGTGAGGCTCTCTAATCTGCTGCTGCCTCTGTTTGCCTCACTCTTTAAATGGTCAGCCTAAATGAGACACAATTACGCCTAATTGGACTAGCTGGGAAATAACAGTATCGAGCATAAGTCTCTCTTTCCCTCTCCCCCAGGGTGCAGTGAGGATTAATTAGTTAATGCATGTTTTTTACTTAAAAATAAAAAGCTTTGAAGATAAAAGAGCTAAGCACAGTTAAGTAGAAAAGCTGAGGATCTTTCCTGCTTATTTAGCTAGTGGGCAGCTCTCTTTTCAGTTATGATCTTGCAGTTTAGAAGTGAGGTGTTTGTGTCTCAGAAAGAAGAGTAAGTGCTTTTGGAAATTAGCTGTATCTGTGATGGTGCAGGATTAGCATGAATAGTTGGCAAGTTCAGGCATGAGTTGGAAGGAGGAAGAGGAAGAGGAAGAGGAGAAATTCTCTGAATGGTCACTTTGAGAATGCTAGTCTTCATGGGCCATTGGCCTGATCTGATGTTCTTCTGATATAAAAGGCCCCTGTCTGCTTGAGACCTTGCAGAGCCACTGCCAGTGAGAGTACATGATAGGAGACAAGCAGTCTAACCTACTAAGTAGGCAATGGGATAGAAGTGACACAGAATCCCTGTTTACTGGCCACTAGAAGTCCAGCTTGGTATTTCTTTGATTCGTGAGTTCCCAACCACGCACTGTCCACATGTTTGGAAGTCTATTCCTGCAACCATAAGCATCATAAGTAGCGGCTGAGCTGTCAAGTTGTGACCAAGGCATAATTTGCATTGGGGCTAACTAGTGCTCACTTCTGATATCTATTTACTTTCTTGGGTGACCTTTCTTTTAAGCAAACATACAACAGTGCCAGTTTTAAGTTCCTATGCATTGCAAGTTTAATTTGAGTATAAGGCATCGTTTGCAGTGAAAATCAAGCTGCACAAACATTGTTTGTTTAGTCGTTTAGTTGTGTCCGACTATTCGTGACCCCATGGACCAGAGCACGCCAGGCACTCCTGTCTTCCACTGCCTCCTGCAGTTTGGTCAGACTCATGTTTGTAGCTTCAAGAACACTGTCCAACCATCTCGTCCTCTGTCATCCCCTTCTCCTTGTACCCTCAGTCTTTCCCAACATCAGGGTCTTTTCCAGGGAGTCTTGTCTTCTCTTGAGATGGCCAAAGTATTGGAGCCTCAGTTTCAGGATCTGTCCTTCCAGTGAGCACTCAGGGCTGATTTCCTTCAGAATGGATAAGTTTGATCTTCTTGCACAAACATAGCATGGATATTAGATCTGCATGATATCTAAAAGTGGGACCTACAGCAAAAGATTGCAATGTGGAGTGTTCCTTTCACAGGTTTTCTGCCACTCATCTTGTAGCTACCAGACAACTCTAGCCTGCTTTTCAATTTAAAATAAAATTCCCATAAAACGTCACGGGTTCAGTAAATGTGATTAGTAAAGCAAAAAAGGGAAAGATCTGAATTTTGAATAGTCTTTTAAAAGATCAACCAAAGCATTACTTTAAAAACAGCTCAGCAACCATTATCTCCCCTCACTGTGGGGAAGAGCTGTAGCTTGGTGGGAAAGCATTTGCCATTGAATGCAGACGGTCCCAGTTTCAATTTCCAGCATCTCCAAGTAGGACTGGGAAGACTCCTGTCTGAAATGCTGGGGAGCCACTACCAGTCAATGTAGACAATACTGAGCCACATGAACCAATGACAAGGCTCGGTATAAGACAGCTTCCTGTGTCCCTACCTGCCATGCAGATCTTATTGTCACTTTTCCTGAAAATATGTATTTTAACCCTTTTGAAACATAGTCACTCTGTTGTGATGCACAATTGATATAGCAAATAGGGGGAAAGGGGGGGGGAGTCTTTTCCGGATTCAAATATCCTTTAATTGTACATGCAGTAAAAAATGAAACAACTTCGGTAAACTAAACTAAGAGATTCTTGAGCAATCACCGAAATAGGCAAATCTAGGGCTTTGCCGGTAATCCTTTTTCTGAGAAATTGGAAGAAACAACAACAAAAAAGGCTTGTGTTGATTTATTGTGTATTTAACTTAGTTCTAGGATGGAATGTGAATGGAACAGATGAACTGTAAAGCTTCAAACTGTCTGCTCAAATTGATAGATTTTTTTTTAAAATAAAATAAAATAAAATAAAAACATTTAAGGCTGCAAATCTGTAAGAGGCAGCTCAGAGACATTAGAGCTCTTCTCCCAACAACTCCCATCGCTCTGGCCATCTTGGCTGGAGCTGATACGGTCCAATCTTAGCTGGAGTTATAGTACAAAACATCTGGAGGGTACCATACTGGGGAAGGCCACCTTAAGGTGTTGTACACACCTCTTCCCCTGCTTTCTAGAATTGGCTTTGCTGAAAGTCAACTTACACATCCATAGTCATTTATGCACTGGCTTCTCAGCCCAAACACCCTCAAGCTTAGTCAAGACCTGTAGCTGCATTTCTCTTAGAGTCAATTGTCTTCCTCTGTATCTCTCCTGTTCCTTAGGCTTTCACCATGTGCTGAGGTAGAATGTGATCCAATTGCAAGTTTTCCATTGTGGAATATTGCCAGAAGTTACTTCCTACACCCCTGAGTAAGGGGTGAAACTCAAGAGCAGGCATAGGCAAACTCAGCCCTCCAGATGTTTTGGGACTACAACTCCCATCATCCCTAGCTAACAGGAACAGTGGTCAGGGATGATGGGAGCTGTAGTCCCCAAACATCTGGAGGGCCAAATTTGCCTATGCCTGCTCAAGAGGCAAATAGGCCTATTGTGGTGCACATAGCCTTGCTGTGGGAATGAGAGAAGGCTTCTGTGAAGGAGCATGGAGCATTCAAAGAAGGGAGTCTGTGGGAAATGACACTGACAAGCAGGCACGTCCTAGTCATAGAGGCTAGTGGCGTGGTGAACCATGGTGCAGGGCACTGCAGGGCGCTGGAGGGCACCAGGGAAGTCGTCCAGGGACCATGGCTTGGCGGCGGTGAGCCGGGCGCGCAGCGGGGCGGGGGACTTCTGAGCTTGTGCAGAGTGCCCTTTCTCTCTCCTGGCCTGGCCAGCCTGGCCCCGCCCCTCCCATGCTGGCCGGGTGCGGCGATTGCCCGCATGGCGGTGTCGCCCTTTGCAATGGGGTCTTCGGCGCGCCTCTCAGTGGGCTGAACCTCAGGCACCGCTGCCCTCCTGGCCGCCCTCCCGCTCGCCCTGCTCCTTGCCTCCCTCCTGCTCGCCCACTGCAGGTTCGAGTCCCGGCCTCAGCCTGGCGGGTTGGGTCGGGGGCATGAGGAGGATGAGAGACCGGGCACTGCGAGCACCCCCCCCCCCGCAGCAGAGGTTTCCACGCCGGAGGAGATGGCAGCGGCGCCCCGGAGGATGACCAGGCAGCCCGGCCTGCCTGCTGCGACGCCCCTGAGCCCAGCCTGCCCTCGGTGCCCTCGGCGCCCATGCCATGTCCCTCCTCTGCATCCGTGGTGAGCCGGGGCGGTGGTGGAGGGACCTTTGCGCTATGGCGCTCAATGTGATTAAGACGGGCCTGCTGACAAGGGATATCTTTTCTTTATGTCTGGGTTTCTTAACTTTTTATTCCTCTTTTCCACCAAATGGTGCTCAGGGTGGTCAACAGCAATAATGCAATAAAATGCAATAACAGCAATTCTGGGAAGAACAATCAGAGGAATTAATGCAGTTACACAAGCAGGGACACAAGATAAAAAAGCAATGGTCACATATCTGTGTTAAATATTTTGCTGCCTTACATTAAAGCCCTTATTTATAAATCGAAAGGGTTTGGCCATGGATCCGGCAAATAACTTTATTGCACATTTGGGCAGCCATGGAGTTTTCTAAGTATTCAAAGAAGAAACCTCATTTCAAAAAAGAAGAAGTGAAGAGTCATTTTGAAGTGAAACGAGGTTGTATAAACAGATTGCTCCGCCATCAATTTTTCACTTACAAGCATCAAGGGGCTCTTGTTTGGCGTCAATAGCCAGGCAAAATGAAACACAAGACAATGAAAGAATGGTGGCCACCCTTTGTCCACTGACAGAGAAAGCAGATACCTTGCATGCCAACAACAGCTGATTGCGTACAATGCTTGAGAACAAAAGGAGCCCTTCTAGGGAATATTTCATTTCCATGGGTAAACCTGGATTCCAATGTCACAGTATGGTTTGTTAGATCAACCCTCAAAGCTTTTGAAATGTTCCAGTTTTGAGTTGGTCAAATATGCCCTTAAATTCAGGTAGGTAGCCATGTTGGTCTGACACAGTTGAAATAAATTAAAAAATTGTCCAGTAGCACCTTAGAGACCAACTAAGATTGTTCTGGGTACAAGCTTTCGTGTGAATGCACACTTCTTCAGATACGAAGAATCCGGTATTTAAATAAGTGGGCATGCACACGAAAGCTTATACCCAGAACAATCTTAGTCGGTCTCTAAGGTGCTACTGGACAATTTTTTAATGCCCTTAAATGTTCACAGACCTTTACTAGAAATCAGAATTATTATCTGTCTTTTGCATCATCTTTCATCCCGACTTTCTTGACAGGCACATGGAGTGTATTCCCTGCTATGCAAATCTTTGTGGGCTGCATCTGCAACTCAGTTCGGAGGAGAAAACAGGGTCTTATAGCCCAGCATTCTGACAGTGCTCAACAGGCAGTCAGATGACTTTGGGGTAGGTCATCAGAGGCCATGAAGGCAGCAACCCTCCATCTTGACTGTCCCTAACACATGTGGTATTTGGCTCCTCCTCTCTGAGAGACACATCCCCCAGTGGGCATTCTGTTGGTTGTTAAACATTTATAGAAGAATTAGTACCTGGATTTGATTGATTTCATGCTACCTCCTCATATACAGCCGCAATCATGTCTTTTAAATTGGATTAGATTGTTGTATTGGAAGTCTGCAAGCAAGGACTGTGTTGTTTTTAATCTTTGTAAAGAGCCTTCAGAAATTTTAACAGCAATCATCATCAAGTATTTAGACTAAACTGCTTCTGAAGTTCCACTTAGGTATAACCGCTAATAAACATTGACATATCTATCATCCAGGTGTATCCACAGGTTCTGGACTTATTACTAGAGTCTATTTTCAGCAACAGTCCTGTGCTTCAGTTATTAAACTGAATGCTAATGATAACACTGCAGACACAGTCTTTAAGAAGGCAAAACGGATGCAAACAGCTGAGTCACTGAATATCCCCAGCCAAAGCTCTGCTCAACATCCAGGGTTCCTTGTGGTGCTTGCTTTCAATATGAGGTGAGAATTATATGACACTCAACAGTTTGGCTCACATTGGAATGCGAGTCACAGAATAACTCCATCCTACTCACCACCTACTAATTTACTAAATTATTCACTCACCCTTGACCCTTTCTTCACACAAGAAGAGCCTGCACACCCATCTAATCTGGCATTCTGTTCCCAAAGTGGCCATATACAATATACCTGTAGGAAAGTGGCAAGCAGGACCCAAGCACAAGAGCATTTTCCTTTCCAGTGGATTCCAGCAATTGGTATTCAGAAGCGGTACTGCCTCTGACATGGAGCCAGAGCACAGCCTCTGTGGCTACGAGCCATTGAAAGCCTTGTCCTCCATGAATTTGTCCAGTCCTCTTCTAAAGCTACCCAAGTTGGTGGCCATCACTGCCTCATGGGAGCAAGTTCCATAGTTTAACAATGTGCTGTGTGTGAAGATGTACTTACTTTTATCCATGCAGAATCACCCAGAGCTCCACTTCACTATTAACCTTATGGAACTGCAGTGTCTGTGGTTGTGGAGAGCAAGCAGGTAAGCCTTTCCCTCCATCCCTAGCAGATAGGTCGTCACTGAACTAACTCAGGTGGCAGGGAGAGAGGGAGGGACACTGCCTCTGTTTTCATCTCAGCATCAACCATCCAGGTAAGGGAAAAGGAGAGAGTTCTTCTTCTTCTTCTTCTTCTTCTTCTTCTTCTTCTTCTTCTTCTTCTTCTTCTTCTTCTTCTTCTTCTTCTTCTTCTTCTTCTTCTTCTTCTGTTACAGCAAGACAAACAGCCAGCTAAGATGGTTTCAGAGGTGTGAGGTCAATGATAGCGATTAATAGGAGAATTTGAAGAAAGGATTCAGACCCTGTCATACCATTCTTTCAATGGAGTGGAGCTTGAAAAGGGCTTGTAACTAGACTGGGGGGAAACCACCTAGTTATTTTCTGATGTTTAGAGTAGAGATGAGGAACCTATGGCCTTCCAGATGTTTCTGGACTCCAACTCCTATCAGTCCCAGTAAGCATGGGCCATGATGGGAGTTGTATTCCAGAAACACCTGGAAGGCCAAAGGTTCCTCATCCCTGGTTTAGGGGAAATAGCTCAGTTTATTTATTTAAATGTGCTGAAAGCATATGCTAATGAATACATCATTACAATAAGAGCCAAATATGAAATCATTTCAAGTGCAGCAATCCAACCAATCACTCTGTTTGATTATCAGAACATCATAACATTTTAAAGCCATCATGAAATGAACTATTGATCATGAAAGCATATCATTGATCATATATTACATGGGATGGAATTCAGCATAGCAGTAAAGCAATTGTTCCATCAGCACAAGCATTTCCACTTGCCGGGTAGAATGATCTCCCCTTCCCCTCTACCTCTGCCATGTGCTGTTCTGGGCATTCTGCTGAGGAGATTTGGGCAGGATGCAGGAGGTATGTGAGGGCAGAAGAGGGGCAAGTCCCATTGTACAAGCAGGACTCATTGCACTGGCTTTTGCTAGCGCAACAACTTATTTGATTCTGGCCCATAGCAATTAATAAATCTATACTATCAAGTACAGAAAGTATTTATAGAGCCCTTAAAGTGCACACTTTCCATAGCAGCTTGATCTTACAAAGTGCTTAAAAAAATCACCTGTTTATCAGTCCTCCATGTAGCCAGACACAATTCTAAATAAAGCCCAGGACAGTTGGGCTAATCACTGCTTCCCATCATGCCAAGGCTGTGGAGCTATTTGGTGGCTCAGTTGGTTTTATATATTTATTATGAACATGCATGCCCCGCCTTTCTCCCTTTGTGGGACTGAAAGGGCCATCCGTGAGATTCCCAGGAGGTCTTCTATCCAGGCACTGAGAAGACCCAGCACCTATTTAGTTCCACCAAGGTGGCTGCCTAATGTGCTTTCAGGCCACACCTTTACGAATGGAAAAGGGCAATACAGTCAAACCTCGGTTTGTGACCGCCTCCGTTTGTGACCGCTTCAGTTTCCGACCACCGCGGACCCGGAAGTGTTTACATCCGGGTTCCGCGGCGCTCGGATGCGCAGAAGCGATCTGCACAGCGTGTGTGTGTGTGCAGAAGCGCTCTATCGGTGCTTCGTGCATGCGCAGAAGCGTGCCTCGCGGAGCGCCAAACTCGGGGAGCGACCGGCTCCCCGGAACCAATTGTGGTCGTAAACGGAGGTGTGGCTGTATCTTCAAGAAACAGAAAATGTGTTCACATCCCCCCAATGAGACCTAAGTTTCTCTGAAGATTGGAAATATTCTCTCCCCATAATGACTGTATTCACCAAGATAAAAAACAAACAAACTTTGGGTTAATAAAAAAAATCACTTGAACATCATGAACAATGACAACAGTTCTGTGCCCAGGCACAGTTCACTAGAGGGAGCACTAACACTATTTCCTTCTTGACGGCATCATCTTTTTACAGAAATGGTTGAATTGTAGGTTGATGTGTTTTCCATTTCTAAAATCTAAATGACAATAATAAATGGGCTGAGAAATCACCATAATATAATTGGGGGAAGCTGTCTCTTCAAAAGAAAATGGAAGTATTTTGATAAGTGTGGTTCTATTAAATAGATCCCGATTTGTATGCTGAGGGACCAAGCTTTGTGAAGCTGACTGGTTGATGTTTCCCTTCATAGTTAATCAGGGACTGGATCTAAGTATGCTAAATGTTCCTTCCTGAAAGGGAAATCTCTCTCCTCAGCCTTTGGAAGGAGACACCCTACAGGTGAGGGTAAGGGCAGGTAAGTAGTTTAGAGGTAGTTTGCAGCTTGAACTGGGAGGCAGAAAAAGAGAATGAGCAAGCTGTGATATGGCCAGAGATTAAACATCTCAAGAATGCAGGAGCTCGCTTAAGGAAGCCAATGTGAGAAGGAACAGAAGCTCTTCTACCTGCCACTAGGATTCTGCATGAGTAGTAGATGGCATACAAGGGCTGTGCTGTTCACTTGATCACCCTCTGACTGAGCTGCTGCTGCAGCAAACTGGGTGTAGAAGGAAAGAGGAGAGGTGGCTCAGCTGCAAGGTTGGCATAGTGCAAACACACCAGCAAATCCAATCCAGTGTTCCTGCTGGCGCATTTGCACCATGCTGACCTCATTGTACTATTCCATCAAGCTGTCCACTACTTCCTCATTAATTTCAGCAGGGCCAGTTTGCATATTTGCAAATGAAACAAATACTGCAAGTCTCCAGTGTCCTCTCATCTAAAGGATACTAAGCCTTTTAGTATTACTACTGGATTTCTCACCACTTGGGGAAATGAAGAACATGTGTGCTACTGGCCTTGGATAAATCCTAGCAACACTCCATAATGTATTTTTATTAGGTGAAGAGCACTCAGCAAAACACTCTCTTCCTCCAATGCACAGAAGCAAGAAGTTTAAGATATCTCCTGATGTACGATGACCATGAGTCCCATTCTACCAAGGATAGTCCTAATTTGCAGGGTTGTCAGAGGACAACCCTCTCCTCAAGATGTCATCTGAAGTACTGTCCTAGAACCATAGAAACATAAAGTTTGAAGGGACCCTAAGGGTCATGTAGTCCAACCACTTGCAATGATGGAATCACAGTTAAAGAATCCCTGACAGATGGCAATCCAAATACTCTTTATCCCCCCCAAATACTTTTAAAAAAAATTCCAGTGAAGGAGAGTCCACCACCTTCCAAGACAGTCGGTTCCACTGTCAGAAATTTCTTCCAAATGTTTAGTCAGAATCTTCTTTCTTGTAATTTGAATCCATTGCTCCACCTTTCATGTGACAGTCCTTCAGATATTTGATATCATATCACCTCTTCTCCAGACTAAACATACCCAGCTTCCTTCCTGCCCTAGTCCAGTGAGCAGTGGCCTCTAATTTGCACATCAACCTAGACAGCAGACTGAAGTCAGCTAGAATGAAGGCAAAGAAGTCAGCTGCTCAGAGTCCTCCCCACTTTGTTGAGATGTGTTCTATTTCTATTAAAGTTACAGGCATTATTTCGGAATGCACTATAAATATGAATTAGCATATTAAAATTTAATGCTGACTGGCATCCTCCTTCTCACTGGTGGTGCCCCAACTGTGGAATTCTCTCCCATCTAAAATATGGATGGCTCCATCCATTTCACCTTTAGATGAAAGTTGGAGAGGGCATTGGTGTCTGTTGTGATTGTGTTTTAACTTCCTGGTTGTAATACGAGCAGAATCTGGTTGCTGGATGGGACTCTGCTGCTTACCAGATGGAAAGGAAGGAGACTGTGGGGAGGTTGGTGCAGTGCAAATGCACCACGGGGATCTCCAGATTGACTCCACCAGTGTGTGTGTGTGTGTGTGTGTGTGTGTGTGTGTGTGTGTGTGTGTGTGTTTTATGCTCCCCGCTCTGATATTGCTTTGCAATGAAGGGCAGGTAACAAATTTGTCAGATCACCAGTTAAAATTAAGCAGTTTACACAATGAGTTTATTAAAAGCTGTTGACATATTTCCATCCCCAAGGGTCAACTTTTGTCCATATTTTCTTGTCCTGGAGTACCTAAGGCTGCTCCTTTTCTGCGCACCTAATGAGTCCCTTGCAGGCTGCTGCTTTTGTGTTCTAGTGATTCAGTCGAAGTCACACTCATCATTCATAGTGGATGATATATTTCTCTCTGTATCTTTCTCCCTATATATTCTAACAACTCTTTTGTGTATATATTTTTTCTCTGGCACTTGCAAGTGTACCAGTTTCTTTCAAAACAGACCACTCAATCATGAAGAGCAATCTGTGTGGCACAGGAAATACTACATTTCTTTCTCTTTCAGTTCTTCAGAAGAGCTGGGTACCAATTTCCCCCCATCAGCTCCACCAGGGGATATGCATTGTATAATGATATACAAATCAATGAATCTAGCCTCTTCTTTTGGGACAGCTGCTTGAAGATAAAGTAAACCAACCCTCCATGTGTAGAGATGGTCTTCGACTGGATAGATGCAGCCTAAGGGAAAAGGCTGGGAGGGGAGCTGGGGGCAACAGCAAGGTGAAAGGGTTGATGAAGAATCTAGAATGCCTATGGATGGGTGTGCTTGATCATCTGAAAAACAGCTCATTGAGGTCCATCCAGGGCTCAGTTAGAAGCATTGAGAAGAAGTAACGAGTAAGGGAACAGAACCAAGGTAACTGGATAGTGTAATTATTGGAACTGGGGGAGGGACTGGGAGGGAAACCAGTCTGGTGTAGTGGTTAGAATATCTGAATAGCTTTCTCAGACATCCCTGCATTGTCAGTGATCTTCAGATTACAGGCTTTCCTACCATTCACTGGTGCCCTTTAGTTGCTGGGTTTTGTAAAGAAGGATAAAGGTAAAGGGACCCCTGACCATTAGGTCCAGTCGCGGACGACTCTGGGGTTGCTGTGCTTATCTTGCTCTATTGGCCGAGGGAGCCGGTGTACAGCTTCCAGATCATGTGGCCAGCATGACTAAGCTGCTTCTGGCAAAACAGAGCAGCGCACGGAAACGCCATTTACCTTCCCACCAGAGTGGTACCTATTTATCTACTTGCACTTTTGGGTGTGCTTTTGAACAGCTAGGTTGGCAGGAGCTGGGACCGAGCAACAGGAGCCCACCCCATTGCAGGCATTCAACTGCCGACCTTCTGATCGGCAAGCCATGGGCTCTGTGGTTTAACCCACAGCGCGACCCAGGTCCCGGTGTAAAGAAGGATAGTGGGATCCTATTATGACTAAAATTAAGGGAAAGCAGAGGATGGCCTTGCAGGTTTCATTAAGGGTCTTCCTCCCTTTACTCCCAACCCCCTGTAAATGCAAGTCTTGATGGTTGGGTGTCACGGTCACTGAACTTGCTCTATGAACGCATTGCAGGAGAATTTGTGCAATATTTTTCTATTTATTTATTTTTTACAGGACTTTTATAAAGATGCCCAGGGAAATATGAAATATTACTTTTACTGCCAGAGTGAAATATTCAATAGAAGCAACTACAGCATGAAACAAAGTGTTCTTCTGAATACTTTTGGGAGATTATTTTTTTAAAGGAAAGAACCTGAGGTTGGAATTTCTATATACTTTTAGCGGTTAAAAGTAAGTCAATATAGTTTGTTAAAGGAACAGGAGCAAACTGTCATGAATAAAGAGGATGGCAGCAAGTAAGAAATCTTCTGTGACTTCTGAATTCACCTTTATAAATATTGTACATTGTGCCACATTCTCTGTAATCAAAACGGAACAAGTGTTTCCGTCCTCACCTCTCAAATATGTATAAAACTGAATAGACAAGGATGTAGCTCTGAGCTCTTTTGAGATGTTCATCTTCTGGGTTCAACCAGTATAGAAGAGTGGGGAGGCAAGGGTGATAGTTTTGTCTCTCATCATCTTTCCATCACCCCCCATGAATTAAAGGGTGACTATCTGCAGCGGGGGGCAGCTCTACTTGTGTTGGCTCTCTGTGCAATGTGAAAGCCTTGGAAATTAGGGTTCCATATACTGTAGTGGTGGGGTGGAGCCAACCAGGGGCCCACCAGTGAATAGAGCCTCGCTGGTGGACTGCGTATTGGCCGCGGCCACATCGGCCAGCCAGCAATGCATAAAAGCCATCTGTGCCTGACTCCCTTGGTGCAGTTGGCTGAAGAATGAACCCTCCCTCCCTCTCATGCTCCTGTAATTTTGCATCATTAGCCTTTTATTGCATTCAAGGTCAAGGGTTTTGTTATAAAATCTAACCCTATTTTGCTTCCAAGGTTCCTTGTTTAACCATGTTTTTGCTTCCTTTATTGCCTGACCTTGCTATGGTGGCCAGTGGAGGCCAGGAAGGAATTTACCCACAGACAAACTGGTCTGTCTGGAGGTTCACCCTGTCATGAACCAGCAGTGTAGTCAGGGTACTCCTTAGCTTAGAGGGTTATCAATGGAAGTCTCTGTCCAGAAGCCAAATGGGGGCCATAAAACTTCCAGTGACAGTCTTAGGAGGGCCACCTTGGTAGATAGATTGGCATCATGAGGAGGCCCTAATCCTGGGCATGACCCTAAGTTTCAGCCCTCCAGCAGGAAGCTAGAACAGGTATACACCAAATGCCTGAGCCAAAATTCTATCTACATCTGTAATCAATAAAGTTGTTGCCATTTTTAATCCAGCTCGGTGTCTGCCTGAGTTTCTTTATCACACCTTAGCTATACCTGCTGTGCAAGGGGGGGGGTGACACTGCAATTGGGGCCGCTAATGGAAATGGATAGATTTTGATAGATAGATTCGATATGAAATTGAAATATAGCACATGGGGATGAATAGAGCATTGCAAATGATCACCTCCAAGCCATGGCGTCATTGGGGACAGCAGCAAGGATAGCAGAGCTTGCACATGCCCCCTGGCTCTCTTCCCACAAATAGTGATGTAACCCAGAGGATGAACACCAGAATAGGGCTAGCATCTTTCTGGCTTTTTATCAAGCTCCTGTTTTGTATATTATATATATTCTCTCTATTATGCTGTGCTGGATCTAAACATTGTTGGTTAAATATCATTATCTGCTCTTTTTGTTTATTTATTTTTAGTGTTGGTTTAAAGCAGGCATCCCCAAACTTTGGCCCTCCAGATGTTTTGGACTACAATTCCCATCTTCCCCAACCACTAGTCCTGTTAGCTAGGGATCAAGGGAGTTGTAGGCCAAAACATCTGGAGGGCCGCAGTTTGGGGATACCTGATTTAAAGGATCTTGAAAGTTAGGGCTTGCCACTGCATAACAACATGCTTGACATGTAGAAAGTCTCAGGACCAGAGGCAGCTGGTGGAGAGGAGTTGTGCTGCACACCTAAACCCTAGTCAACCATGTTGCTGTGTTTACTGGAATGGAGAGGACAGGATGGCTAGGAGGTCAGCGCAGTGGAAGCCCAGAGGCGCAAGTGGCTGGTAGGTTCTGCTGTCGTGTGTTCACTGTGCTGACCTCCCCCTCCCAATAAACACAGTGGTGCAGCTGACAGGTGGCCGTGTCATGGCAGTGTCCCTCTCTGCCCGGTCTCTCGGCCCTGGCATCTTAAATCAAAACAATTGATATAGCAGGACTTGGGGTGGGGGGCTGGCGAGAATGGCACGAATTATCTGTGAAATATCCTTAGTCCACAGAACTACATCTCCCAAGCTTGCCTGCGGAGAGAAAATTAATAATATACTTGTTTGAGTCTTTAGTATATATGTGGCCTAACTGAAAGAAGGTTCGATTCAGTGCATCCCTCATTCCCTCCTCCCAGCGACAAGCAAGTAATGGAAGGGCTTTGATTCTACAAAGAGGCACATAGGTAACAAAGGAGGAGATGCTATTAATCACTGGAGATTATATAAATATGAGAATTCTTACATGTGAATGGTTTAGCAGAAAAACATACACAGGTTTTTCATTAGCATTTGCTTTATTTATCACATTCCTGAAATAAAGCCTAACAGATGTGACTGTGTTTGCAGATCAGGCAGCACATATTAATGGGGAAAGAGACTTGATATTTAATTGAATCAGGTGGGACAACAGCAATGACACCTGACACCTGGGGATACCTGCCACAGTTTGGACCATGTGCTGTCACTGATTGTTTTGCTTTGACTTCGCTGCTGCTGCTGATTTATCAGATATTTTTTCCAATATAAAGAGCAAGCAAACCCACACGCATCAGTGTGCAGCTGAGCAATGGATAGAGTCCCCTTAAATTCAGAACTGTTGTTCCTCATAAGGCTTGGCTTCCAGACACTTGAATCCCTCAGTGGATTCAAGTTGCAAGAAAGGAGATTCCAACTGAACATCAGGAAGAACTTTCTGATGGTAAGAGCAGTTCGACAGTGGAACAGAGTCCCATGGAAAGGAGGTTTTTAAGCAGAGGTTATTTATCATGGCTATCTATCATGTATGATCTAGTTGTGATTCCCGCATTACCATAGCAGTCAAGTTCTCCCTTTTTTTTAAAGGGAAATTCCCTTATGCTGAATAGGCTTCCTCGAGAGAAAAGGGAAAATTTGACAGCTATGCGCATTACAGGTGGTTGGAGTAGCTCACCCTCAGAGTCTCTTCCAACCATACAGTTCTTTGATTTTATGGCTAATCAACTGGATTCAAAACCAGCTGAGTGCAGCTTTCTTCCAAGTATGCCAGGCTTTGGGTGAATTGAAACAGGAAGGGAAAACACACACACACACCAAACAACACGTGTGAGGCATTTTCCAGCACTAATAGGGGTAAGTAGATCCTGTTACTCCACAGCTGAAGGAGGTCTTCAAGATTATAAGAGCACTCAGGTAAGTTCTGAGTGGTGCCATTTGTCCACAGAGCATTGTCGAAACATGTTATATGAAGCTGCCATACACTGAATTGAACCATCTTGGAATGCAGGGAAGCTGCATTATATTAGATCAGGCTGTTTGTCCAACAGTCTGTTCTGAACAGCACTGTCTCTCCATCGTCTTGGGGAAGCCCTAGCACCTACGACCTATCATTTTAGGTGGAGAATTGCTAAGGACTGAAAATGGGACCTTCTGCATGCAAATTATGGGCTCTGCCACTTACACAGGGTTCATCCACATCCAACCCATCGCCATATATTCCGGCAATGGTTGGTCACTGTGGGATACAGGATACTGGCCTTGAGAGGGCCTTTGGATGATACTGCAGAGCTGCTCTTATGTTCTTAGTACTGCCCCCCCACTTTGCTGTGGTGCAAAGAATTGGGCCACTGTCCAATATGGATGGCTTTGGGGTTGTTGCTCGTCTAATATTCAGAAGCCATATTCTGAAAACCGATGTTTCACTCCTTCCATTGACATATATTGGGAAGCAAAAACAGGCAGGACTTTTGAGTGTTGTTCACATAGGTGCATGAAACCTGAAGACATAGTAGCTCCCCCCAGCCCCCCTAAAAGGGATTAATGTTGACATATTTCAGACTAGTAGACCCAGGAGTTTCTGTATTAGCCCCCTTGAAAGTTTTTGTTTTTCAAAACATTTTCAAAAGTAAAATGTAAAAGTAAAAAGTAATAGCCATGATGAAATTCTACTATTTTAAAAATAGTAGATTCTACTATTTTAAAAACAGTAGACTCAAGCGTATCATATCATCAGGCTACAAATGCTAACTTCTTTAGCTTGCAAGTTGTGTATTGCCTGTGTGCACAATATGCTGGACTGTGTATAAAATGTACTAGTCTTTGGGGGACAGAACTATCAGCATTTAGAAGAAAAAACTGCTGAAAGCTACTTGGAGCCTATAGGATAAAGGGATATAAAGTACATCTATCTATCAATGAAGCTATCAGATAATTATTATTGCTGGGCTAATGCGCATTGAAATATAACATTTCCATATTGTAGCAGGATGATAATAAGGGAGCCAAAAGTCTGGAGATTCTCATTGGTATTCTGCCATTCGAAGTACTGTAATATAAAAAATAATATAAATCAATATAAAGAAACAGTCTTCTGAAGCTGAAGGTTGAGCAACAGTCCTTAATGGGACTACTCTAAATTAGTTGCAGCAGATAGACAGGCACAGCTTTCAAAATCTGCATCCTTCTGAAAATCCTGCAATTCTTGGTCCAATATCCCAGGCAAATGAAAACACCCCCACTTCCACTTTTTAAAAGTGACTTCAAGTATATTTATTGCTTGGAGGTGACCATTAATTTTGCATTGTGGAGCACGTTACATTTCTCCTGTGTGCACTATTGCTCTCAGATCATTTCCAGTTCCTTTGCACTCGTTCCATTTGGTTTTGCTGTGGTCTGCATTCCGAAGATTAATAAAAAATATATTCTGCTACCTCTTCAGCCTGAGCCTTCCTTCTGAATTGATGACCTTGATGTATTACCGTAGTCAAAGCTCAAATATAAACACTTCTTTTTTTTTTTTGCAGAATGGGACCTACATGGCATCCCTGGATGTTCTTGTGATATGTAATTTCTCCCTCCAACAAGGTGAAACTCCATGCATATGAAAGAGGAACACAACAGTTCTCACTGTCTGGTATGGAGAACCATTTGGAGAGAGAAGACTCAAGGCAAATTTCAATCCTGATGCTAATTTCTGCTTAAGTTCTACAAGCAGAAAAACAATACAAGTGCCAAGATGGCCATTTATGTGACTTCCGAGGGTGGAATATGGAATGAAGATGTACATGGAAATGCGTGATTGAGTTCTACTGTCTTGTATAGAGCAACTCAGCTCTGCCTTGCTGAAAATTAATATTTCCCCGACAGATGGTACAACGTTCCTCTATTTTCCAGAGTTGGATTCAGTTCTATGCTAGAAATCCCTGCCATACAGGGTGCCCATTGAACAGTAAATATTACTCTGTTTCATTTTCTGTTTTTTTTTTTACACTACACATACTGGGATCTTAAAAAGTACTCCGTTGTACAGGAATGGCATTTATTTTCTCATCACATAATGGGAAGGAATTGTTATGTTCTTAGGACTTAAAATGAAGCAGGGGATTCGGCTTCAGAAACACAATAACCTGGAAACTTTGGTCCTGCAGACCTTTCATTTTACATCTTCTCCATCATGGGACGTTCATGCCAGGGAAGGTTGCAGTCTCTTTGCCAAATAGGGGTTTATTCTGTTTGGGGCCACTCCGGCCACTGCCATTAGGTGAGCCAGGACAGGATAGATTCTAGCATGGTGGGATTTCCTTCCATGTCCTGACTAGGGTTTGCCAGACTCAGTAGAGGACAGGACTTCTGTGCCTTTAATTGCCCTGCTCTCTTTTGAGTCTGGAAACCTTAAAGAGAAACCAGCAGACCCTTTGCTTGGAAATTAAACAAAGGGTCTGCTGGTTTCTCTTTAAGGTTTCCAGACTCAAAAGAGAGCAGGGCAATTAAAGGCACAGTAGTTCTGTCCTCTATTGAGTCTGGCAACCCTAGTCCTGACCTATGTCCTGGCAGGGGGTGGGGAACATGAACAAGAAGCTGCAACCTGCATTGTATTGCAAGGATGGAAAGCAGGTGAGGATGCAGTTGAAGGTGATGAGGAGAAAGCTGTGTGACCAAGAGGTAAACCTTCCCCTTTCCTCTGTCTCTTCTCTCATGTATCCTGAAATGAAGAGAACAAAAGGGGGGACAAATCTCTTCTGCCCAGGGGCAGCACTGCAATAAATGCCATCAGTGCCATCAAACTCTTTAAAATATGTTAGGTGTGTGCACCTAAAACTGCACTGCAGAAATGAAGCAGCCCTTCATTAATGGCTCCTTTGGCCACGTCACACTCACAGCAGCTCCTTTGCCTCAGACCTTGAGGCAGGTGGATGGGAATACCTGCCCTGAGAGGAAGCATTTGCAGCTGAAGCTCTTTCTGATAAGAGGGTAAGAAGAGATTTATAAATGTATTATACATACACATAACAAAGTACTCCATGAGCTGTTGCTTTTATCTTTTGTTGGACAAGTGATCCTGACAGACAGGTCTATTATATTCTTATCTGAAAACGCTTCTTCCATTCTCACTCTCCCAACACCTCACAGTGCAGCCACAGATTTTAATGGATTTGGAACTGGTAGCTGACTCAGGTCAGCCAGAAGGCCACAATGTCAGTGAAAAACAAGTGCAAATGGGGGGGGAGAAGGGGGGGGGGAGATAGAGAGCTGGAGAGAGAGAGTGCACAAAAGAGACACTGGGCTCAGATATACAGGCAAAAGGATCCCCCATCGTGAGCAGAGGATGCCGACAACCTCCTTCTAACTATGTTGCATTCAGTCACAATGAAGCCTACAAATTACATTTGCTGTTTCACATAATGTCGATTCTAGTCTTGAGCAAAAGATGATGCCCAACTCACCCATGCTTGAAATCAGAATTTATGTTAAATCATTTACTTGAGACTGTACTTCCTTCCACTGTTTGCGCTCTACTCTTATATAAGCAATGAAGATATTAATTAGTGCCCTTGGCATAGCAGACTGATATGTAAATGGGCACTGGGGGGGGGGGACAGGACTATGTGCTGCCACCTCATAAAATGATAGGGGTCACTAGTGATGCAGGAAGACTCCCTGAGGAAGTTATTTACAGTATAGCTCTTGACTGGACATGTTGGCCTTGCCGTGCCATCATTGCTAAAATAGTCTTCAGCAAAGCAACTAAACCAAATCTCTCCTCATCACCTTACACAGTCAAAGTTCTCACCACAGAGAGCTATGGAGTGGAATGGAAGGAAACTTTGGCCAAGGAACTTTGGCCTGTGGTTTATTTTATTTATTTTTATTTATTGAATTAGCTAGACGCTTTCTCTTGCCCAAGGCAACCCAACCCAACTTACAACCAAACAAACAGACAAAACTTTAAACAGGGCTGAGGGCTTATCCACACACCTGTTTGCCCAGCCACTTTCTCCTGGGGAGATCTTTAGTGCTGAATTGGAACAAGCAGCAATCAGGTTTTCTGCAAGTTGCCATTTATTCCGATTTAGCACTAACGAACAGGTTTCCTTGCTTCTAAAGGTAGCTATAAAATCATTTCTTTCCTCTTTTGATAATATTAGAAGAAGCCGCTATATAGCTGTAACATAGCAAAGCTTTCAATTAGCTTGGATTGTGGGAGGTCTAGGTCAGGCATCCCCAAACTGCGGCCCTCCAGATGTTTTGGCCTACAACTCCCATGATCCCTAGCTAACAGGACTAGTGGACAGGGAAGATGGGAATTGTAGTCCAAAATATCTGGAGGGCCGATGTTTGGGGATGCCTGGTCTAGGTGGTAAATCATAGCAGAGTTAACATTATTGCTAGCTTTGCATGCCAAACTTATTGTTTGTAATAGTAATTTTATATTGCTTCAATATTTTCCTTCTAATTAATTAAGCTTAATTAATCCTAGTTTACAACGCAGTAGTCTTGGCATAGATTAGCTATTCCAATTTGTGGTTTAGATTGCATATTCATATTATATTTTGTTTTTCCATGTGGTCCTTGTAATTTATTTTACTAGCACATTATGTTTCTTATATCTTCCCATTTCCTAAGATTCACTTCTCCATACTGTATGGTTACCAGACATCCCCATTTCCCGGGGACAGTCCCTGAATTTACAAATCTGCCCCCGGACAAAACCCGTCCCCAGAATGTCCCTGGATTTCATTTAATGTCCCCAGATTTATATTTTAAGTGTTGCAGATTTCTTAGTAGGGAATGAATGTTGCGTGATTGGTTCAACGGCACAAGACACATCATATGCGGACTTCCAGCGAGGCAAAATGGCGGGCGCCACAGCAGTGAGCAGCTCCTGAAGCCAGCCAGAGCCAACTGCGCTACCAGGCTGGCTCCGGGCTGCTGAGACTGCCGCTGCTGCTGCCACTGCCAAGGGGGAACCGGGAACGCCTGGCGCGTCAACTGAGGGAACCGCTGACCCCGCCCCATGACCCAAATCGAGCCGGGAGCGAGAGCACCTGCCCATCTGCCCAGTGGTGCTCCGGGGCAAGGAAAACCCCAGAGCCGATGTAGAGAGAAGGAGGAGAGGAGGAGACGGAAGAAAGAGGAAGAGGAAGGAGAAAAAGAGAGGGGAGCCCCGAGGTAGGAGAGCATTGGGAGGGCAAGGACATGTGGCCGAGCCCAGACCCGACCTGAGCCTACTCCATGGCAGCTAGCGCTCCAAGAGAGCAGGCCGGGGCCCAGAGGAAGGCCGCGTGGCAGAGGAGACCACAGAAGAGAAGATATTACATTATTATTATTATTATTATTATTATTATTATTATTATTATTATTATTATTATTAACATCTGGTGACGACCTTACTATAATGTGGCTTTGGATTTACTTTCAATATCCATTGTGCTTTAACTTTCAAAACGCATTTACTGGTTTTCTGCTAAATAAATTCATACAAACTGATTTCAGTCTCTGGTCATTTCCTACTACTGTATCACCTTCTCACCCTTTAGGGTGAATTAAGAATTGCACTTTCACATTGCTGACCTTGGTTTCCTTTTGCTGCATTTTGCATATTAATTAATTATTGGCTTTTAAAGCTACCCACTCATGAGCAGTGAGTTTGAAGGTATAAATAGAGGCTTGCAGGAAAAGCCCTATTAAACTCGAGGTATTTACTAAGAATATGGTAGTCACTGCCTCATCCATTGTGGCTAAGTTCCCCTCTTTGGAAGGCAGATTCTCGTGTACATTTGCTAACGTTAGGAAAGGTTTGTTTTCTTCTTGGTCCCTGACGAGGCTCCTTGGAGTGCAGCCGTGCTGTGAATATTTCAGATAGGCTCACTGCTCCCATTATGTCAAATAGCTGCACATTACTCTTCTTTATCTTCTGGCAGGCAAGAGCATCCATCTGCATTCGAGAGCACTTTTTTCCAAAGGCACTGCTGAATAGCATCAGATGCTCTGTTTTCGCCAGCTAGCTACCTTCTTGGCTACTTGATATTATCACTGTCAGCCAGTGTAATCACTCAAAATCACACCAAGTTGGGTAATGGATGTGCTTTTGTGAACCCTGGCTCCAAACATTTGTGTACATAACCTTGACCAAGTTTTTCTTAAAAGAGTACTGGGAAAATGCTAGCTATGTGTGACTAGTTCCTTTGGCAATGAAAGGTTATGATTTCTAACTTCTTTTCAACAGATGACAAGGTTTCTTCTATCTAAGGAGTGATAATGAGTTACTGGGACACACTGAGCACCTTCAGGAAGAAGGGCAGGATGTAAATCAAATTATTATCAATGCTAACAATAATTTCTAGTATGTAATATTGCATAGTAAGCATATATAGTATTTTGAAGTGGGATTATATTATTACCTATAACCCTTCCTGGGATCTTATGGTGAAGGGTGGATAACTAATAATAATAAATTAGCTCCCTATATTTCATTATTCTACATTATTCATTATTATTCATTGTTACAATTTAGCAAAAGTTTAGCAGTGTGGTTCTATGGATAGAAATACCATAACCACTCACAGTGATGATGATGATAAATAATAATAATAATAATAATAATAATAATAATAATAATAATAATAATTTAATTTATATGCCACCCATCTGAGTGTGTTGCCCCAGCCATTCTGGACAGCTTCCAACCAAGTATTAAAACACAAAAACCTCAAACATTTAAATAACCTCCCTGCCTTTAGATGTCTTCATTTAGTCAGATAGTGACATTTCAGTGTTGAGTGGGGAGGTTTGAAGGTGGGTTCTAAGCCCATCTAGCTTAACGTCCTTTGAATTCTCCCTCCCCCACAGTCTGGAATCCTGCACTATGAGGGTTCTAGACTGAATGAAAGCTTTTAAATTCATTCAGCTGAATGCACTTGCAAGCCTCCTTAAGACCTTCCCATGCAACACATGAATCTGTAAGTAGGATTGTTGTTGTTGATGATGATGAGGATGAGGATCAATACAGAGAGACCTAAAGCAAGTACTGGACATTGCTGGGACCCATTCACAAGCATAAACATGGACCAAGATATTGTGCTACCAAAAGCAGCCTCACTGTGTAACCTGAAAGTTGTATTGGACCATCTCTCAAAGAATATCATGAAAAATAAATGTGTTACATTGAGCGAAATAGGTTTGCAAGAATGCATATATTACTCAAAACTACATACAAAAATGTGTATATTGGTATAAATCTGCACTAAATGCTGATGAAGTTTCATGGATTTTTTTTTACGTTACAAACTGATGTGGGAATAGGGACAGCTGAATGGAAAAACTGAGTGAAAATGAAATTGACTGATTCATCCATTGATAGTCAATGGTGATGGATTATGGGACTTGTAGTCCAAATACATTGGGAGGGTCACAGGGGCCCCATCATTGTTCTCCAGTCAAAGGCAGTATGCTGTTGAGAAACAATAGCCGGGGAGCTCTAGGGTCCCTTTATTGTTAGTTGCACGGGACTAGAATGCCAATAGCCCTATATAAACATTCTGAACAGAAGACTAGACACATGGAGAGGAGGCTGGGATAGTGCCCATTGACCACACATAACCTCTATTCATTGATCAGATTGGTGTGCATAGAGTTCACACATGCATAGTGCACACCAGGGATGCGGGTGGTGCTGTGGTCTAAACCACTGAGCCTCTTGGGCTTGCCGATCAGAAGGTTGGTGGTTTGAATCCCCATGATGGGGTGAGCTTCCATTGCTCTGTCCCAGCTCCTGCCAACCTAGCAGCTTGAAAGCACACCAGTGCAAGTAGATAAATAGGTACCACTACTGTGGGAAGATAAACGGTGTTTCCATGCACTCTGGTTTCTGTCACGGTGTTCCGTTGCACCAGAAGTGGTTTAGTTATCCTGGCCACATGACCCGGAAAGCAGTCTGTGGACAAACACTGGTTCCCTCAGCCTGAAAGCGAGATGAGCGCCACAATCCCATAGTCGCCTTTGGACTGAACAATCCAGGGGTCCTTGACCTTTTACCGTTTTAGTGCACAGATCTCATCATTGCATGGAGGTCAGGGGCAAGTAAAAAGCCCTCATTCATTGATTCATATGTCCTGGCTTCTGCCCAGACCGTGACAATAGAGGCTCTTACGTGAGAGTAAGGAAGATATCTTGAGAGTAAGGCAGTGAAGAGATGCGGACTCAGCAACAGATAGAGTCACAGCGGCTGCTACATTCAGGCTAGATGACAGGAAAGAAGAGGCTCTCCAGCTAGAAGCAGCAGTCCAAGTATTTATGGTAAGCTGCCCAGACAACTTTATGCTATTCGGCAACATGCAAATATAATAAATGAAGCAAAAGCAAGCAAATAAGTAAACAGGCACAAATAAATGTTGTGAGCTTAGGGCATGTCCACACACACACCATATGTCACTATGTGTCTAGTTATTTTCCATTTTTTGTCATGGATTAAAAGAGAAGCAATGCAAAGGCTGTGTACTGAGTCTAATAAGAAACGAAAAGCTATTCTTCTGTCTTCTAGCTGTGACACCCACTACATGCTGCATAATAAGCACACCAAATACCTGTCAGTTTACTGAACACCTGTTTTACATTCAAGCATATGAAATCAAAGTATATTTGAATGCAATAATTGGTGCCAAATGCTTTCTTTATGATGTTGTTGCTTTTCAGCGAGCACCTTGTTTTACCTGTCAGTAGCTTAGAATTGCTCACTTTAAAGTATTGTTGGTTTACAAGAGGCGGTTTGGCAGCCAGGCTTTGAGAACACCAAATTACTAGCATTCAGTCTGATCCACAAACCAACATGCTAGCCCAATCATCATGATGAAGAAAGGGTTGTGCACTGGGAAAGTGCTTTGAGGATCCTGGTTGTTGACTTCATTGTAATGTCTAGAAAGAAAGAAAGAAAGAAAGAAAGAAAGAAAGAAAGAAAGAAAGAAAGAAAGAAAGAAAGAAAGAAAGAAAGAACTGTGATTTGAGAAACAGGAGCATTTGTTGTGCACCTGCAGTTTGAAGATGACTTAGTATTGGGTAAGAAGATCTGCATCACATGAGATAGAAGCCAGGCAAAAATAAAAGAAGTGTATCTCTGAGTGCACTAGATACATGAACATGATCAACAGCTCCTTTTCACATCTGCTGCAAATCATTACAGGTTAATGTTGCAAATTCAAGAGTGTAATAGCCTATTGCGCCAATTATGCCTATTCATTTCTCTGCAATTCATCTTATTTTGATTTTTTTCCCCCTCCAGGTATAACATGACAAGCACAAGGCAAGCCAATTACCTGGGCCCATAATGACCTAGAACAAGAGAGACATTCATCATTCCAGAGTCTTAAATGGTGTCTACAGGTATTTTGCAATTAGTAGCTTTATGCCAGCTTTGCAGCGAAAGGCACGTGAAGCATTTATGCTCGTTTCTGGGCGACACTCATTTGAATTGGTAGAAACAGAGAGTCCTTGAGAGCGCCACTGCATATGTGTCTGATCACATATACCATTCAATAATATTTTGGCTTATTCATTAGCACACCGAGACACAATCCTTCCCCCGTGGGCGGAAAGAGTGTGAGAATAGCCTTGAGCAGGTTGCACTCGCTGCCTCTTTCATTTCTCTCCTTTTAAAGCTGTACCTTCGTCACTGGATACTCTCACGTCCACATCCACACTAGAGAAGAGTTTCAAAGCACAAGGGACTGCCTTGTGCATTGAGAGGGGGAAACATTGCGTCAGGGAAGGCCAAGTGACAATTATCTGGAAACTTATGCAGGTGGTTTCTAAGTACTTAAGCCGCCCCCTGTAGTCGTTGGATAAACAAACAAGCCAACCTTGACATCTTCAGGGGTATATATATATATATATATATATATATATATATATATAATCGAAAAACTGATGTATTTTGACACCTGGAAACATGTAAAAAATACATTGTGCTTTCACATGTGCCATTAGGCCTATTGAACTGCATGCTGACAGCTTTCAGAGAGTCTAGATCTTTGAGCATTTGACCTTCTCATTCTTCAGGGATTTTTTTTTTTTTTAGTACATACAGTAGGTGGCAAGTGCTTCTTTAATTATGGATGCATATTAATAATGCAACTGCTTTTGTACAAAGAATTGTTGGGATGGTGGTTCAAGGATTTTACATTTTTCTGCTAAGAGGGCTTTATTCGTGGTAAGAGGGCTTTTAGTTAACACGGTGGCTGTTGTTTCCTCCTTTTACTTCGCTCTGGAGTATTCTTAGAATTGCACAAAGTTATCTATAAACGAGGGGAAGTCGTGATATTGTTACGGTGCTGACCAGCTGACTCATGCATTGAGTCCCATTTGAGCATACGCATGTGCTCAGGGTTTTGAAATGGAACAATTAAATCAGATTTAATTTACAAAAGGGAAGCAGGCATTTCTTGGTCAACAAGAACAGCTTGTGGTTTGTGCAGAACTTCTTTTTCAGGTCTCCCCCCGCCCCTTTACCATGACAGATTCTATACAAGCCTAAAGCTTGCATATGCTTTCACCAACAGAGATTGGTCCATTAAATTGTACCACCTTTCATACATTTGTCAATTTCTTCGGCCCAATTCAGCTAAAAGAAATGGGTGTTTTAAAGGAAGCTGAAGGTAATCTTGTATGTCTGATATATTTGATCGCTAAAGCAGATTCATCTGATAATTTCAGTTTGAAAGCAATTAAGCTGTCAGTTTTTACTTGTCACATAGTCTTCATTAAGCAAGGTCATTACTGGTGTATCCCAAAGAAATGTTATAAAACTGTTCGGCAAAATCAGATATCTTTTTGTCTGGGCAAATATCAGCTTGGTACAGATTAGGGTGATGAGCCAAAGACAACATCTGGTTCAGGCCAATTTGACTTGGACTGCTTTAGGTACAGTTCACTTCACTTTGGGTCCAGATTGGCTCCTCACTTTAGAAACTTCACAGTTTCATGTTACTCCACATTGACTTATATGGGGAAATATCACAGAAATGGAGGAAATCTGCAGGCCTAGTAGCCATTCTGAGCTTTCGGCCCTCTCTGCCAGAAAGTTCGGGGAAATGGTTCGGGGAAATGGTTGATTTTGATTTATCCTAACAACAACTGGGTTAGGCAGAGGGTTAGATCATTACCCCAAAGTTGCCAAGTTTACTTCATGATGGAATTCAGCCCAGGACTCCCTAGTTCAGAATATTTTTGAATACCTATGAAGCCTTCATGATTCCTGCTGTATGTCTGTCTGGAGTGCAGCAAAATCTAATTTGCAACCTATGCCTTAAATGAACTGCTGCATGTTCAGACCCAGAGACCTCCCCCCCCTAAACAAATTTACACCTGACTCAAATTTTGGTTTGGTTTTTGGCAGAATTTAGGCCACAACTTTATTGATTACAGAAAGTGAGTGGTTGCATAGGCTCTGGTTCGACTAGCTCCCTGCACCCTTGCAGATACCGTGTTTCTCATATTTTAAGACATGTCTTATATATTTTTTACTCAAGAAAATAAGCCTATGGCTTATTTTCGGGGGTGTCTTATTTTTTTGCTGAGCCCCGACTGAGCGGGAACCAGCAAAGGCAGCAGCCCGCCGGCGGCATGGAGCTCCAACAGAGCGCATGCTTTGCCAAGCTCCAAGCCGGCGGCGGGCTGCTGCTTTTGCCTGTAAACACGATTACAGCCTGAAACTCAAGACGACAGAGACCAAGGCGGAGGAGGAGGAAGAGCGCGGCTCCTTCCTTCCCTCCACAGCCAGCTGCAACTTTACACTTCGCCGTCTTGCGGGCGTGTCCCCGCGGGCAGCCGAAGTTCCAGCAAGGCAGGAAGGCTGTGGAGCAACAGATGGCCAAAGCTGGGCAAGCACCCGCCTCGCCCTGCCTTGCCTTGCCTTGCCGAGGAAGGAGCGGGTGGCGCGTGCGCCAAGAAGTTTCTTTCCTCAGGCCTGAGCCAAGAAAGGAGGAGGAAGCAGCGAGCGACGGGGTCGCCGCCTGCGTCGGGGGCACGCCGTGTCCGCCACTCACAGGCAGCCGGTCCGCCGGGAGAAAGATGCCGCCTTCCCTTCTCAGAGGAGCGGCGAGGAGCCCCGGGGGCTGAGGCGCTCGCCACCTTCTCCTGCAGCCCCGGAGCAACTGCTTGGCGGCGGGGAGCATCCTCGCCACCTTGCCCTGCTTCTCCTCTCCCCGCTCAGGTCGAGCTGAGGGAGCCGAGGGGCGTCGGGGTGCGCAGCCGCCGCCGCCGCCCGCGCAAGAGGCGGCTGCTGGGCGCGCGTGGAAGGCGAGGCGAGGCGCCTGCAGCACCCGAGGAGCCCGTTGTGCGAGTGAGCAGCTCTCCGAGTGAGCAGCAGAGGGCGGGTTTTAAGGGGAAGGCGTTTCTGCCGCTCGTTGGGCTCTCCCCGCCTCCCCCCTCACATTTGTTTTTGCTGACAAAAAGAAAAGAAAAGCAGCAGCAACAGCCAAAAAGCAGCTTGTGAACGAAAGCGCAAGAGCTGCAAAGTACTTTTCTGCCAATTGCCCTAACCACGCGAGAGAGACGCGCCCTTTGCCAGCTACAAGATCCAGGTCTCTCCCCTGCACAGCCCACCGCCGGCATGGAGCTCCAACAGAGTGCGTGCTTTGCCGAGCTCCAAGCCGGCGGCGGGCTGCTGCTTTTGCTGGTTCCCGCTCAGTCGGGGCTCAGCAAAGCGCGCGCTGCTGCCCTTGCCGGGTCCCGCTGGGTCGGGACTTGGCGTGGCGTGCCCTGCCATACCGTACCAGCATGTCTTATTTTCGGGGTATGCCTTATATTTCGCCAGGTCTTGAAAATCCTGCCATGCCTTATTTTTTAGGGGTGCCTTAAAATATGAGAAACACGGTAGCGCTGACCCAGGACACCAGCATAGGTCAGCCTAGGGTGAACAATTGGATAGGCGGAAAGCCGGGAACAGGCTATGTCCACCACCCAGATGTTCCCCTGGACTCAGGCACGGGCACAACCCCCTCACAGGGTTGACCAAACCATTTGAGTCTCTGGATTCCTTTAATGGAATACCCTTCACATAGGGATGGCGAGAGCGTTCTACCATCCCTATCACCTGAACCAGTGCCTATCAACAACCTTACAAGTTGTGATGATTTGCTAAGTGGCAGGCGAAACCCAAATGGCACCAGCCAATCAGCCAAGTGGGGAAAATTCCTGTCGTGCCCCTGTCCCAACGACAGACGGCACACAATGGCATAGTAAGTGCAACAAAGCCCTAAAAGTAGGGAGAGGTGGGCGGGTGTTCCAAATGCACGCACCAAAAGAGTCTGGGTCACGTGCAAGGGCATATATAGGTCCCTCAATCCATTTGGACTGCACCCCATTGGGCAGATTGAACCCAACATCGAGGGACCTACCAATCGGGTATTGTGGCTGACCAATCTTACCCACCCACAACACAAGTGGTCGGTCTCCAGGTCTCACCGCAACACGTGCCCTCTTTGAGGAAGAACCCAGTTTCTCACAAATCAAATGTTACTACAGTATTGCATAATAAAATTCCATTCCTTGTCAAAAGAAAGTCTCTGCATATCACACGTTATAACAGCTCTTTGTCCTGTCTTTAGTTTTTTTACTTAAAAATGTGAAAAAAGTTATAAATCAGTGTTGTAGAAAAGTTTATATTCCACCATCCTGATCATGCTAATAGTTATATTAAATTAGATATGTGTCCAAAGCAAACTTTTTGAAAATAATTCTGATAGTCCCCGAACTGCTACAGATCTTTTTTCTTTTCTTTTTTTGCTCCTTACTGTAGAAAACAATCTACACAAATAAACTTGCGCTTCAAACAAGCACCTGTTTTATATGTTGGAAAATATATTCAGAAGGTAAACAGACTTTCCAGATTGCACTGCATTTACAAAACCCTCATAGTCTCATTCAGTCTTCTCCAGAACAGTCTGCATGAGAATCACACACTGTAGTCTTGTTCAATTTTCCCCTGGAAAAGATGTCCAGGAACCACTAAAGTAAAATAAGCCATTCAGTGAAAAGGTCACTGATCTTTGCTATTGTGTTACTGCTATGCTTCTAGGCACAGTAGTACAACCTCATTTATCTAAACCATCTGGAAGTTGTCAGGAGCCTATATGGAAGTACTGTTTACATTAGGTTATACATTCACTCTGAATTTGGGTAACAAGGAGGTTTGAATAATCTAGATTTGATAAACCAAGGTTGTATTGCATGTGATTTGTTTTGTTTCAGATTCGAATGTCTGGACCTCCTATAATCCCACTTCATACTTTGCATCATAGTTGTCAGGGGCTGGGCAGAGGAGGAGGAATGGGGGAGACCGCCTCCCCATCCTGACCCTTCTAGGAGGGAGGAAGAGGAAGACAGTATAGATTTACAACAGTGGTTGCAGGTACAGCTGGAGCAGCAGCTGGCTGACACACTAGAAAGCATCCCAGACCCGCCATCTCCCAGAATCCGGCGAGACTTAAAAGTAGGAGAGCAAAGAGCTCAAAGACAGAGGGTGCTTAGTGGTGCCTGTAAAGGAGGTGATGATGATGACGAATGAGGAAGTGGGACAGAAGGGGGGGTGTAGATTCACTCGGGACAACACCATTATCCAAGAGGCTGGGTTCTATAGCCTCTCTCTGTAAAGTTTGAAATAAAAAAGGATGGTAAGAAACTTTCCCTTGTCTTTATACTTTCCTGGGCAACCAGTCAGGGGCCGCTGACAGCATCCTGACAGAGGTACAGTTTTGTTGTCTTCATGAACAGAGTTGGTGATGGTTTTGTCCCCCACTATGGGGTTGCAGCCCTTCATAAATGGAGATATTTTGAAGACACTCAGTAGAGCACCCAGACATCATAAGTTGTAGTGCTCACGCAATGACCAGTTGGGAAGTTTTATTTTGGATTTTGCATCCAAGTCACTGTAAATAAACAAACCAACAAACAAATGATATGTCTTCTCAGGAAGCAGTTATTTGATGTGACCTCTAACTTGCAACTGCAGAAATTAATTGCAATTAGTAGTTTCAGTTATCAATAACTGACCTATAAAGAGCAAGGCATTTCAGCATGGAGAATATATCCGAGAGTAATTTGAATTCAGACAATTCCCATCCTTGGTTAATTCATAACAAACATAGATTTCTCATTGAAGCACTGCATATTAATGCACACTTTGATAAACTAGCTGTATTACTTGCAAGTTTCAGAGAATGATTTATTCCTGTTTTTATGGACTTTATATATATATATGAAACCCTTTTAAGGGTTGGAAGCAAATTGCTGCAGTTATAAAAGTATGCTGGCATAAATTTTTAGACAGAGGAAAGAAATATGTGTAGCAATTTGCAAGTGCTATAAAGACTTAGTTTTTATCAGATTTGAATATTACAGCTATTGCAGGAAAAGACAGCCTTATTCAGGAAAAGCCTATTTGGTTTAACCCAAGGAGTCTTTAACAGACTACATGGGTAAGGGTTTACAATTGGAGTTACTTCTGAGAAAGCACTCGCAGCTAAGGAATCAGCCTTCTGTTTCCACTTGCTGCCTCTGATAACAGAATATCCATATTCTTGTGTTTCTGTTCACAGTGATCCAGTTTGAAATACAAAATATATGTAAAACAATATTACAGTTCAGGAACTATAATATTTGAATTATCCATACCCTCCCCTCCTACCCTCCCTCACATGCACTTGCCAGTAGCAAGAAAACCACTGGCTTGCTAGTAGTAAGAAAATAAATGAAGTCGTCTCCCCCCCCCCCCCGGCCCCCAGTGTCTCCAGTACTATTGTAGTTGTGAGTCCTATGCCAGAAGTACCAGGGATCTTTAATTATATTTATATTTATAAACTGACAACTTATTTTTAAAGATATTACGGCAGGATTGTTGAACAACTCTGAGAATTGAAGCTCTGTAAAGGGGAATAGAATAGGGGTCTCCAACTCTCAGTGTCCTTAACAAACTACAGTACCCAGGATGCTTTGAGATAGTCAGGACTGTTTGAAGTGGCACGATACTGCTTTAAATAGAAGGCACAGAAGTGGTGGCAGACGGGTATGGCAGAGTGAGGAGGGGTTGCTAGTCAAAGGGAAAGGGTCACAAACTCCAGTGGGCAAACCTTTAAAGGTAAAGGTAGCCCTGACCATTAGGTCCAGTTGCGGATGACTCTGGGGTTGCGCACTCATCTCGCTCTATAGGCCGAGGGAGCCGCCGTTTGTCCACAGACACCTTCCGGGTCATGTGGCCAGTATGACTAAGCACCTTCTGGCGAACCAGAGCAGTGCACAGAAATGCCATTTACCTTCTTGCCGGAGCGGTACCTATTGTGCTTTCAAACTGCTAGGTTGGCAGGAGCTGGGACCGAGGAATGGGAGCTCACCCCATTGCGGGGATTCAAACCACCGACCTTCTGATCGGCAAGCCCTAGGCTCTGTGGTTTAGACCACAGCGCCACTGCGTCCGTGGGCAAGCCTTTACATATCATTAACATCCTGGTCACAGTGATGCTGCTACAGGTGGACTGGCTGGGTGGTCTGACACTTTGCAGTTCACCCACATAATGCTGCCACAGTGGGAATCCCCATAACATCTGAAGGCAGCCCTGTTTAGGGAAGATTTTAATGTTTAATAGATTATTGCATTTTAATTTTTTTGTTGGAAGCCGCCCAGAGTGGCTGGGGAAACCCAGCCAGATGGGCGGGGTATGAATAATAATAATAATAATAATAATAATAATGATAATAATATATTATTATTATTATTATTATTATTATTATTATTTCATTGTTTTGTTTCTTAAAGAGTTCACAGGAGATATGCTTCCGCACAGCTGGAGAAAAACTTACCACAGCCTAATGCCTCCTGCCATCTTTAATTCTCCAGAGGAGCTCTACACCCCATGTGGGCCCAGCAACACCCCGAGATGCAGTTATTTTTGCTACTGGCCAGGCATTTGTATAATAAACTAGTCCTGGAAATTTCTGGCATCCTTCTCAGATGGATTGTGGGAGATGTATAGGTTTGAATAGAATCCAGCAAATTCTGAGGTTATTTTTTGGGTGGAGAATGTCATGTTACTATCTTTTTTTAGTGACACAGTATATTATCATTTTGAGTGATCCATTTTTTTAATAAAAAAATTATCATCTATTTGCTACGGTAATAGTCTGGAGTTAATTTCCCATATTTGTAAAAGTGTTGTTTTGAGTATAGAATGTTGATAATTGTTTTATTGATCTCTAGTGAGTCAATTTCCCTTCTTTTTTTAATGAGTTTGAGGACTTTCCCAACTTTATTCTGTATACAACACTAATGTTTCAAATCATATGTAACTGATATATAGAAAAGACTTTGCAACCTGAGAAAAGAGACAATGCACGTACTTTTGTAAGAAAATCTTTAATATTTTTATTTACTTTTTAAATATACTAGTTTTGGGTGCTGTTTTAATGATAGTACTTGTTGCTTGGTTATTGTTGTTAAGACCTTATGGTCTAAACAAGGTGCTATTTTGTAAGGTTGGTTGTTAGAAACCCTCAACTCCAGACTGGAGGAAGAGTGGAATTTAGGAATCTTGGAAAATATAAAAATATTTGGAGCTTTGCTCCAGCAGCAGTTTGGCTGCTGTGAGAAAGGTTTTTTATTTATTTTTTAAAAAAGAGAAATGAAGCAAAATATGATGGGGTGCCAGCTGGCTTTTGAGGAGGAAGATGAAGCTACTAGGCAGGCAAGCAGGCATGCTACGTGACAGGGCCCTTCCCCATTCCTAACCTTTATTCAAAACTTCTTATAGAGGTTTTTGAATATGCTGGAGGCAACCAGAGGCAAAAGTGGGTGGAGGAATAAATTTAAAGTTTGCATTTGTACAGGAGGATAACAAAAACGCTCCTCCATCCAGAGAAGCAAGAGGCAGGATCAGAATTCAAGGATGCATTCCAGCCAGGCAAAAACACTTGGGCGAGCAGGTCAAGTTAGGGGTGTGGCTTGGGGAGAGCTGAAGGGACACATTTGGCTCCTGGGTTTGAGGTTCCTCACCTCGCTCTGATTTAGTAGGCGCTCACCAATGTTAGTAATATGCAGTGGGCCTATGAGTATGACTTAGATGCATATGGCTGGTGTAATGGTAGGAATTAGAGTGACCTAGGAGGCCAGGATTCAAATCTTCATTCAGCTGTGAAGCGCACTAGGTGGCCTCAGGCAACTCACTGCCTAAGTACGTGTGAGGACTTCTGAGGATTAAATGAGGTTGGGGAGACCCATGTATGCCAGCTTGAACTTCTTAGAGAAAAAGGTGGCATAGAAATGTAATAAATAAAACCATGCCAAAAATGGGGCTGGCAGGACTTCCGGTTTGCTGTGGAGGTATGGCGGCACGCTCCGTGCAGTCTCTGTGAAGCGTTGGCACGGTTCAGGCTGACAGAGCCTTTGGGGGTGCCGCTAAGGATCAGCACCCCCCCAAAAAAAACCCCATGGAGGAGTGGGGACCCCAGGGATCCAGCGGAGTACCAAACTCGCCCCCTTGAACCCCCCCCATGACTGTTCCACCTGGGAGAGAAGGGAAGAAGCTCATGCCTTCAATGCACTCTGCAGCCAACAGCCTCATCACCCTCACTGCAAGCAGCGGATTTTCCAAGTAAAATGAGTAAAGGTTCTTAAATAGTTTGTGTTTGTTATGAAAATAAAATGTGTTTACAAAAGTTTGATTTGCATAATGGATGGGAGAATATCTAGCATATGGTCAACAGATCAATGCACATTGTACTCAGTGTATTTATAGTATTGTAGCATTAACAATAGTGTTGAGTGATGACAGATAAGACTACATGCAAACAGTCTTGTTTTAACTCTGTAAATGTTTTTGGGAAATGAGCCATTTCTCAGACCTTTCAAGTTTGATCAGTGAAGGACACATTTCATGTTTCACTCTGCTGCAAAAGTAATCCTGGAATAGCACAAACAAAAGGTTACAAAGACCATCTTCTAAATAACACAAAATTAATAAAGTACCAATTATCATGCAGAATATATTTGTTAGATCATTAGCTCCTGCTTTAAAATAACCTGTTCTCAAAATAATTTTACTGGCTTCAACAAACAATTTGAAGAGAAGAGATTTACATCTAAAAATTGATCTGAATAATGATTGCATTAAAATAAACACACATTTAAGCCAAAATATTCTGTGCCTATTGGGGTGTTTTATTTATTTATGTTATTACATTTATATTCCACCTTTCTTCTGTCATGGAACTCAAGGTAGCATTCATGTGGTTCCCAGGTATTCACCCATCCAAGCACTGACCAGCCCCAGACCTCCTTATGTGTCTTCAGACTATACCCTCAGACCTGTTCTACACAAGAATGTATGAACAGCCCTGTTGGATCAGGCCAAATGCCCATCTGGTCTACCATTTTGTTTTCACAATGGCCAACAGGATGCTGCTAGGAAGCTCTCAAGCGGAAGACCTCTAAAGGAAGGCAGACTTCTATTTATGCTATATCCTGCTGGTTTTGTGTTTGACTTTTAGTAACATTTTTGAGCTACTGTTTTTGAGATTTCTGGTGTTCAGGGCCGGCCCTACGTGCAGGCTGGGTGGCGCAGGGCACCACGGCGTCAGCCCGCCAGGAGGGCGCCGCGAGCTGCGCCCACTCGCTGGCCGGCCGGTCCGCCGTGCAGCTGCGCCCACGGCAACCGTGCTGCGCCTGGTGGCCGGCCCGCCAATCACCAGCGCCTGGGCCAGCTGTGGTGCACGCGACGCCCACCCGCCCACCGCGCTGGGAAACGGGGCGGGAGGGCGCCGGAAGGATCCGGCGCACCACGGCGCCAGGGGCACTTAAGACGGCCCTGCTGGTGTTTTTCTATGGTTTTATATTTTATTATATGTCTCTCACTCAGCTTCTAAACCACTTTGTGAAGATTTTGAAAAGCGCTATCCCATTTGTTAAGGAAAATAAGATGAGTTTGTCTAACATTGTATGAACACAGGCCATCTCACATTTGCAATTTCAATTTCATAAACCATTTGTGGAATCTTGTCCTTTGGTTGCCTTTGGATTCTTAGGGTTTAAGTACCATGTTCTGCCATATACGCAAAGTGGGTGACTTGGTGGGGCAGAAGCACCTACCTGAACTCCCACCATGTGAATTCCTATTGCTTTCCACCAGGGGGAGTGGTGAGGCAGCAGCAAGGTCAGCATGGTGCAAATTTTCTGCTGTTTTTCCCTTTCCCATCTCTCTCCTGGTAAGCAACAGCAGCAGCTAAGAGGTCAGGTAAGTGTCTCTGTCCACTACTGCATCTAAGATCAAAACAGTGTTGAGTAGCTACTCACATAGAATCTCTTACACATTGGATTCTATGGTGTGACTCTAATGCACAGCTTGTCTGTGCTAGGGAACTACAAGACCCTCTTCTGTCAATTGTTAAGCACATTTTCACCCCCTAATTGAAATGCTGCAATCTGGTTTTTTTCTATTGTCTTCTATCCTTCTTGAAAATATCTGCAGTTTTTAAATATGCTCTGAGCTGCTTCCATTCTGCAATGATGCCACCACATCATTTATGAAAGCAAAAGCCAAGGTAATGACAGCAACAGGGGAGTTCGTACCAACTGGAGAGGTGCACTGTCTTGCAAGAAAGAGCAAGGCAAGGACACAAAGAGAAACTAAGGATAATGGGGACTGAAAATGCTGCCACTGGCAATGTAGCCCCAAAGAGGAGAAAAATGACATCAGCTCAGTTTTAGCAGAAACTGTGAAACTGGTTATAGGTGCCTGTTCAATATCAGGGGAGATCATTGGGCTGTTATCTTGCTGACAACCTAATTGATCTGGCATTCATTTCACTCTGTGATTACAGAAGCGGTCTGGAACTCATGCTGCTACCAGCAACCAAGGTAGCTATTATTCCATTTTAAAAACTAGAACAGAAATGAGGAAATGAAAATAACTCATGCGGATTGGGGGGACGGTACCTGGTGCCTGTGGTTCATCAGACCAGGCACTGGCTGTGAGGTACCAGGACTCAGAAGAGCCCTTCCCTGGTCTGACCCTGCCACACACTCACTACTGGGCCCAGGTGACGGTGTGAGGGCTTCCCACCTCCATCTTCCTGTTGCTTCACCTGGAGTCTGAGAAAGGGCCAAGACAATCCTTATCAGAGTCAGTTATTCTGGGTGATGTGGCCAGTATATTTTCAATAATTGGACTGAACTAATGAACATATTAGAGGAGAAATTGCCTAGAATTGGCTCAGCACTATTTCCAATAATAATAAATGGATTACTCCTGCTCTGGTCAAGCTGCAACCAAATTTTATTCTTGTTCGTGTATTTGAAGGCCACTTGGACAATTAAAGTTGCTTTTGGACTGTCTTAATTAATGATCCCTGATAAGGAACTTGCTCATATATTGGTTTGATGCTGCTGTCTGTTCTGTTTTTATGTGTATGGCATTTTTCAACTGTAATTTCATTATGACTTATAGTCAACACAGATAATATTTATGCACAATCCTTACAACTACCCTGTAAACAAGGGCTAGGTCTTTGGCAAGAATTATTTCTATAGCTATGTGAGAGGTGATGGTAGAAAGCAATAAAATATGAATGTTTTGAAAATGAAATACTGTGAAAGGAAAGATGAAGAGGACACAAATAATTCAGTTCAACGGATTCCAGCCTAAAATAGATATCAGGAAGGTATTTGCAAAAGGCAGGCACAGGTATCGGAAAGAATTAGAGGATGCATAATTTTGTCAGGGCCGAGCCACAGGCAGCTGCCTAAGGTGGGCCAGGAGCTAACAACCAGCAGGTTAGCCAGGAAGTCAGAGCTCAGGGATGAGCCAAGAAATCAGAGATGAGAAACAAGCAAAACCAGAGGGTGAGCCTCAGACCAAGAGGCAAAGCAGGAGAACATGCAGAAAAAGTCATGAAGACCTTGTTACTCAGGTTTGGGTCCAGGACCCATAACAACACTTTTATAGCCCTTCCTATTCAGCAGTGTCCAGTGGCCATCTTTAGTGGGTGGGACTATCCCAGTGTTGGAATATAGTTAATGCTCTTGTTAATGGTAGCTCACTACATAGAGTAGTATACAACCAGATCTGAATGTTCATTCCCAGTCTGAGCCTTGGCAGCTCCTGGCAATTTAGCACCAGTGCTGCAATATTCCCAGAATATAGCTGGGTAATGTTTTCTTGATAATCTGAAGACCCATAAATGGCATGCTAATGTCTCATCAGTAAATTACATGTTACACATGCAATTTAACGAAAAGTGGTCAGAGGGAGGGGCTGCAATTTTGAGCAAAGGAGTGGCAGAATTCACGCCATCATTTCTCCATTCACTTTCCCACCCAAAACTGCCCCCACCCCCAGTCCTGGTTGGGGAAGATGGGAGTGGGTGACTTGGAGCAAGAAAATGGCTAACGGCGAAAAAGGTGAAATAACTCCTTTCCTCTGTTGCTGCTCTGCTCACAGCCCCCTGAAATACTACAAAAAGACACAGATGTGAAGAAATGAAGGCTGTTTCACTCAGAGGGAGGAGGCTCTCAGGGGGGAGAGAACCCTTAGAAAATGAGACTTCCTCGATATAGAATTCAGTGCCAGATGAATGAGACAAAAGTTGTGTAAGTCAGTACTGCCATCTCTTTATGGAGGTGGGGTCAACTGCAATAGGATAGGCCTTGCCAGCCTACATAAGTTTTCAGATACTGTAGCCCCATTACGTGACTGAGACAACCTCAGCTAGCAGGGCCCACTAGGAGCTTCTAAGGATCCTGACTTGTTTAGAGAGACCTGACCTGACTTTGTCCAACCAGACTTTGTCCAGCTTCACTTAACTGACCTGACTTTTCCCAGAACTGACGACCTGTGGGTCTGACCTAACTTGACCTGTTTATTGCTTCCTTTCCCTGCAAGCCCTAAGCCCCAGCTGAACAGAAGCTATCCCAATGCTGCTTTTCATTTTTAAACTGCAAGGGCTTTGTTACACAGATTTATATATAATATGCATTTGGGAGATCAAACCTCTGAGATGTTATTCTGCAGCAGAACAAACAGCCATAGTGGAAAAGTTGCTCAGTTTTAGGTAATAAGGGGAAAGCAAATAGCCCAGGCCTAAAGGGCAAAGCTTTGCTGCAGATTGGAAACATAATAAACAGGAGGAAACAAACTTGTAGTACTGTAAAAGGATAACTCAGAACTGAGAGAGGTTAATAGCAAGGTGCCCATGGGGTTTTCTCCTAACCCAAGGGTATTTAATATATTAATGAGTTGAAAAAAGGATATGAACAGCAATTTGTTGAAATTTGCTGATGACTCAAAATGATTTCACTAGTCCATTGAGGATTGTGACAACTGCAGGTTCCATTTGCATTGGAAGACCTTCAAGGATGTAGCTGCAGGTTAATGACGCAGTTCAACAAGCACTCTTGTTGTGCATCCGCCAGTCATGCTTTTGTGGCTTTCTCTGGGACAGAGGCCACTGAAATTAATGGAAATAGGGCAGCCACAGTGGTTTGAGGTCTGCTTCCTAAAGCAGTGGTCCTAAGTCATTGACTTGGAAGTAGCAGTTGTTGATAAAGAGGATAGAAACAGTAGTTCTATGCTCATGTGTCAATTCATGACAACTTTTCCTTCCAAGAAAGTATTGTGCACTTACCTTTAGCAAATTTGCTGAAGAAATCTAGTTTGGCAAACATTTCTCCTGCCTCCTGGCCCACCCTGGGATGATTCTTCATGCATCTGTGAGGAAGAGAATCACATTAAAAATTATGGAAGTGGGAATTAAAATGATGGTGAAATTACCATGGGTGGAGTTTTTGATGCTGAGGTTGTGCTTACCCTACTGTTGAGATGGATAAAGAGCGTTTGTGAGTGTCCTTTCTTTTAGTCTACAAATCATCATACCAGTCTGGTCTGCACTTTGCAGCCTTTCAGAGGTCCACACCTCAAGATGGGTAAGACATTGTGTTGTAACTCTTCCCCAGCTCAGGAAGTGCAGGTTCCCAGGGAGATGACAGAGGTACTGGAAAAATGCTTGCTGGGAAGGAGAACACACACAGACCCCCTTGAAATGACAAGATGAGCTCAAGTCCCCACAACCACCAAAATTCTAAAGTGTCCTGAAAATGAGGCAGAACAAGGGAAGCCCCTTCCACGAGGGAAGGGAAGTTTCAAGAGACCAGGGGGCAGATCTGGGCACAACACTAGTTAATTTATCTTTTAACAAAGATATAGGTGCGATCTGTGGCCAAATAGATATAGAAAATCACTAGAGAAACAGACAAACAAAAGACAGCTTCACAAGTGACCAGAAATGCTGCTTCTCACAAAATGGCTGCCTCAAGGACATTACTGAAATTGTTGCCATGTAGCAGCTGTTCTCTATGGCAAACTATGGTATGTCATGGCACACCAAGTAATTAGCCCTTGCTTTGCTGTTTGTCTGCAAGCAAGAGACAAGTAGCATTGGGTGGCCGAATAAAGCTTAACTGTATCTTTTCAACTGGTGGCATGTAGGAGTTCAATATATACTTGAGCACAGGAATAGCTAATCATATGGGGCAGTTACAACCAAAAGTCAGTTCCAGAAATTCTCTGTGTGCTAATGGTAGCATGAGAAATGGCTAGGGATGGACAAATCTGTCCATTTGGATTTCTTTCAGGTTTACACTTTTCAGATCCTCGTGAAAATTCATCCTCATTTTAATTCATATTTCTCCTAGTGTTCACATTTTTGTATGTTGTTTTGCTGAATATACATATTTTTACAGGCATTTCCCCTTGATATAATGCATTTTTGTATGCATTTTTTACTAATATATGCATTCATGCACACTTTCTCCTGGAATATGGATTTTTTTGTAAACATCAGTTGGCTAGAAAGTGCACCACAAAATTCACAGAAGAGTGAATTTTGAAGGATAGCTGTTCACATATTGTTTTGGGATATGCAAATTAGATAGGTTCACCTTCAAATGTGAACTGAATAGACTTTATCCTCCATTCTTAGAAATTGCCCTTAGAATGCTGTTTAAAATGTATTGCTTTGTCAATGTCAAGGCAGGCGAGAATGTGAAGGAGAGTCGTTTTTAAAAGGTAGGCTTTGCTTTCAAGCTGCAGACATGTAAACTGCAGGATGCAAAGAGCAATGTAAGTACCATTGATAAAAATTGGTTTAAGAAGATATACTTCTTTGGGATCCAACCCCTGTTCCCTCTCTCGGAATAAACCACCACTGAACGATTGATAACCTGGTAGGATTTGCATGCGAACAAGAGCCTTCTATATGCTTTGAATGAAACCGTCTGAAGGACCTTTACAAAACACTGAGAGACTCACTTAAACACCCCCCTGACCATATGCAAAGTTGAAACTTAGAAATAGGCATAAGGCACAGGAAAATAACATCTATTGTATTTCAGACTGCAAGGCATTTCAACACAGCAGCGTTCTAGATAACTTTTTCTTCCCTTTCTCAAAGCTATCATGCTGACATTTGGTTGCAAGCCCCTAGAGAAGGAAATTGATGAATGGAGAAAAGTCCACAAATGGAGCGATGGTATATAAATGACATGGTTAATATGCTGGAGGAAGAAGCAGGATAAGGGAGAAACCCCAACCAGACAAATCGGTCATTATATAAGACAGTTTAGGAACTAGAACACAGGCCAGCCATGGAAACTGGAGGCAGGTAAATTTACAACCAGCGAAAGAAAATTGTATTTTAGGCAGCCTTTGTGAACAGCCGGTAATGACAATTACCCCAACAAAGGCCAAAAGATGAAAATTAATGAGTTTCTTTTAAAATCCATCTTTTAGGCTTTCTACAATTATCTGGGCCTTTTAAAACATTTTAAAGTCAGAATCGTAATAAGACTAATGCATTCGTCGCAGTTAGGCCCAGCTTATTACCAGGCTCCTCTCCACTGGGGTGGCAGTTCAGGGTGCTTTAAGATAAGGACAAGGTCAGAAAGCTAGCAAATGGTCCAGTGGGCTTCTTTCTCATTACGTGTTTCAAGTTCATATGCACAACTAAGGGAGGAGCAGGAGTAAGATGGCTTCTAGTAGCAGACAGGAAATAGAGCAAAGCAGGCAATGGGATCCAGGGAGTGAGAGGAAGGTGGGGTCAAAAGGCCACAAGGACAAGGATCAAGCCTTAGTATGCAGGGCTAATCATGATACAAGGTCAACAAGCTTCACTAGAGGCAAGACTCTCCTGCTTGTCAACAAGTCACCCTAGATTTTGCAGGGGACAGAGTTGCTGTAGGCTTGCCCAAGGTTGCATTTTGCAATGCAGAGAGGGGAAACCCTTTGCAGCCTGAGGGCTGCAGAACCTTCTGGGGGGCCACATACCGTTGACTGGCAGGGCCTGAAGCAGTGAAGCAATGAATGTGAATTTTACCTTTGTATGATGGGCTAGTTTCTGCACATACACACATGTCTCTGTTTCTGTCCTTCGGACAACAGGCACTGCAGCTGATGAAGCATAGCATCTGCTCTGTGCTCTTGAATTGGTGAAAAGGAACCCTGGCCTGAGTATCTCTCAGATTCTTTGCAAAGTGGTGTTCTTCATGACTTGGACCCAAAATCAAAGCAGGTGTTTCTGCTTACTTGGGGGGACAGCGACTTTTGACCCTATTTCCCAGCATCCCTCAACCCTATGTCCCCTGGAAAAAAACCATCACAAGAGGAACTCTTTGGAGTGGCTACTTGAGGGGTGCAAACAGCTGCACTTCCGGTGGGTTGAAGTGAATCTTTTTTTTAAAAAATCATTTTTATTGATTTTCCAAGAAAAACAGCCAATTAACAGATTCATCAAATCATAATCCAATTAAAAACAATAAACTAAAATAAAAAACAACCAAATTACAATTCAAATTATTAATTATTATTTTTTTCGGGCTTCTCATAGTCTGGACCTCTGAAGTATACCTCCAATATCTTCGTTCCTGCCTTCTTGTTATCTTATTTTCCACATTCCGATATTAACACTTTAAAGTTCTCCGTCCCTGGCTATGCGATTCTCAATCATGTCAGAAATAATATATCCTTTCATCCATCGAGTACAGCTTTATTTGTGTGTGTGTGTGTGTGTGTGTGTGTGTGTGTGTGTGTGTGTGTGTGTATTCAACTGTCTATTTGCCAGAGCAGCTTTTCCTGACTTCATTCCAATCTTCCAATCTGGGCTGTTGTCCAAGTCTATCATTTGAAGTTTAATGACACAGCAACTCCCAAATTGTTAAATTATTCCAATCCAGGCTGTTGTCCAAGCCTGTCGTTTGAAATTTAATGATGCAGTAACTTCCACGTTGTGAATTTCCTGTCATTAAATTGTTGAGCATACTGTTTGCAATATTGCAATGTAAATGAACTGTATTCCACAGATATATAAATCATTTGGCGATCGATCAGCTTTTCCAGAGACCACACAATCTGGGCCCTAGAAGGGGGGTTGTTAGACATCCATTTAGCCTTCTCTCTCACTCATAGTGAAGAAATTATGCAAACAGATGCACTGTATAATAAAAAAATTCCTTCAGTAGCACCTTAAAGACCAACTAAGTTTTTATTTTGGTATGAGCTTTCGTGTGCATGCACACTTCTTCAGATACAGTGAAATAGAAGTCCCCAGGCACTTATGTAGAGAAGGGGTGGGGATGGGGAGGGGAGGGGGGATCACTCAGAAGGGTGGTGGAAGTGGGTGATTGACTGACTGATAGCTGTTGATGACCGAAAATGACTGCAAATGGTTTTGCATGAAAAAGCAAGGGTTGAGATGGCTGAAGATCGCTTATCATGTATAATGAGATAAGAATCTGATATCTCTGTTCAAACCAGGTCCCTCCATGGTTTTGAGCTTGGTGATAAGTTGTAATTCAGCAACTTCTCTTTCCAGTCTATTTCTGAAATTCTTTTGTAGTAAGACAGCTACTTTGAGATCTTGTATAGAATGTCCTGGGAGATTGAAGTGTTCTCCTACTGGTTTTTCTGTCTTCTGGTTCCTGATGTCAGATTTATGTCCATTTATCCTTTGGCGTAGGGTTTGGCCTGTTTGTCCAATATAGAGAGCTGAAGGGCACTGTTGGCATTTGATGGCATACACAATGTTAGAAGCTGAGCAATTAAATAGTCATGAGATGGTATGTTGGATGTTGTTGGGGCCAGTAATGATGTTGTCCGGGTGTATGTGGCAGCAAAGTTGGCATCTGGGTTTATTGCAGGCTCTGGTACCAGTGTCCATGTTAAGTCTGGTGGTTGTATTATTGTGGGTGAGGAGTTGTTTAAGATTGGGTGGCTGTCTGTAGGCAATGAAAGGTCTTCCTCCCAGAGCTTGAGAATGCACTGTATGTTATCCCAAATTATTGTCTCAAGTCATTATAAAGTCAGCTAGCAAGTATTTCCCACTTCCCTCGAAAAAGGGAGGAGTTCTCATTTTTTCGTGCTGTGTCATATTAACAAGCGCCATCTTGTTTCTTTTTGTTTCTTCTTTTATCTTTATCAAGTTTTCAAGTCTAAGTAAAGCTGTGCAATTGAATACTTAATTATAAATAGAAGTCCACCTGTACTTTTCAAAAGAATTTTTAGGTTTCTTCGTGAGGCTTGGCATAGAAAAACAATTGTAGGTATTGAGAAGAAGAAGAAAAGAATATACCAATCACCTCCGTAATCCAAACGCCATGATGAGAATCTCTTTGAAGTCCGAGCTTAAACACCAGGGACTGTGCAGTTCTGCAGGTTTTTCCTCAGTCTTCTTCAGTCCAGACTGTGTCTGTTTATTGTCCAAATCTAATTATTTTATCAAACAGATATTTCCGGCTATGAGAGTGGCTTCGGAGAGTGCCAGCCGTGTCGTGCTCTGGGACCCAGCGTCCTGCCACTTGCACCTTGATGCAAACTGAAAATCTCGGACAGTCTGCAGGTCTACGAGACAGTCCTCCCCCATCCTGGGGAATCTGCCAGGGCTAATTACCCCCATATCAACCCTGAATTATCAGCATGGCTGAGGTCCAATCGTGTGGGAGTCAGCCATTTCTCACCGCCGGAAACAGAAAGGCAGTTGAAGTTGAATCTAAGCCACATATATCTAGCACATCTAATTCAGGTTTATTTATTTGTTGGTTCATGTTACCTTGTTCTCTTGGGGCAGATTGCAGACCAAGCAGTTCTCAAAAGTCTGTTACTAAATTCAGCTGAAAGCTAAGATTATATATGCAAAGGTAGACTAATGCACCCTCCTCTCAAAAGTCCCAGTCCTCATTGTCCAAAGTGCTGTATATTCAGTGTACTTGCTCTTTGTGCTTGCTGCTTATTTTCGTGAAATTACCACTGTCATATATGTGAGCAGGATGTATTGATGTAAATGGGTGGCTGCCAGTTCTATCCTTAAGGTGAGCATTCAGATCTTCTAAAAATAAAAGACAAGAAAAATAGGGGTGAGGGTGGGGCAAGCCAGGAGGGACCTCTCTGTTTGCCGGGGACAAATTGAAAGCCTAGAAGCTGCTAGCTAAACCGATTGTTCATTTTCTCTGCTATTTATGTGCAAAAATGCCGCCAAAGCATATTTTTCTCAGTTCCAGAGATTTACCAACTGATAATATCACTTCATCACTTTTATGATAAATAACAACCAACTTGCTCTGTTTTGATCCATGATCATTTTGGTATGACAAGTTGGGAGATCAGCAAAGGAGAAATCAGTGCTGGCTATTATCTAACAAGCAGGATAATCACTTTTTTCACTCCCAGAAAGCTGATTACAGAGCCATAATGCACCCTTTTCTATTAACAAAGTAATAAGCAGATTCTATTCTTCCTGCAATCTCGCAACAGTCAATAGAAAACGGAAATTGTATAAAATACCCTCTAGGTTTAAGAATGTGTAATCTAAAAGGGATTCCTTCAAAGAAGGATGCTTTGTTTGTTCACCTGAAGTATCATTATGTTAACATCAGTAACACTGCTTATACAATGCAATGTACAAAACAGGACTGAAGATGGAGCACAGAAAGACCCAAGTTGATATTCCCAGTCAGCCATGAAGTCACTTGGACAGAGTTCTTACCCTTGCAGGAAAGCTATATGTACAAAAGTGCCTCCTTGCCACAGGGGACCTTCCTTTAAGACAGTGTCTCCCAGCATGATGCCCTCAATAGCCAGATGTTTTGGACTACAACTCCCATTAGTCATAGCCGGAATGCCCAATGGCTGTCCAACAACATCTGGAAGACCACGTCCTAAGCAAGACATTGGTCTTGTGTGACCTAGCAAGGCTGCTCCTTCTCCCTTTGCCCCACAGCATCTATCTGAGCTAGCTCCTAGTTTAAACATAGTGAGCTAGCTGTAGATTGGGAGTTTTGGGTGTCCTCTGCTGTCTGATCTTTGTACCCAGCCCTGATTCTCAGAATGCCAGATTATAAAGAACACATCATTATGCATTTTGGCAGCATAATAGCACTAACCTCCCATTCAGCCTCCAAACACAAATTTGTGAAAGGCTCGTGACATATTGCTGGCAGCCCTGTGAATCTGACAGTGAATATTAGACCAAATATCAGAAGCAAAATGAATGACAATACTAGCTATTAGACTAGAAGCGGGACTCCCAGGGGAAGTGATGGAATCACTTTTTCCCCCCAGAGGATATTTACAGCCTGAGAAGACAAAGGATATGAGCAGAACAGAGATTTATTGCAGAATGCCCACAGGGAGAGTAGAGGTGCAAAGAGGCCCTTTAAATTACTAATTTCTGTGATTTATGGCTTTGAACTCTTTCACTATAGAATTTCGCAGCTCTTAATGTAGCCACCTAATGTGAGTAGTAAGAGAGAGCCTTGCGGATTCTGCTTCCTAGAGCCATTGTTTGATCTATAAGAGATGGGTTTAAAAGTTTGCACCATTGCATGGGGGGTGGGGAGAAGTGAGGTGTTATTGTGTGGGAAAGCATACAAAACCTGAAAATACTTTCCAGATACGTTTGAGACATTGCTTGTATCCTGCTAGGGTTGTCTTTTTAAAGTAAACCTAATTCTGTCTACGGATGTAAAGCAGTGCAAAGGTTAAGGAGCTAGGATCTCAGCACTGAATTAATATACCCAATAATCCGGTAGTGGTGGAGGGGAATCTCAGTATGCAAAGCCTTTGAGTTTTACATTTTGTGAAAGCTTAATAATAATAATAATAATAATAATTTTTATTTATACACCGCCCTCCCTGGCCAAAACCGGGCTCAGAGTGGCTAACATCAAATGTATAACACATTAACATAAATTCAGGCAATCAATAAAATACATCCTAAAATCAGATCAGGATCAGAATAAAATCCAATCAAATGGCAACCCGCACATTCAACAGACTACCACACTTCTTTATTTCTTTTCTCTCCATCCTAAAATCTTAGGGAATACAACATTAAAACACCTCTAGCAGCGTGAGATTGAATAAGATTAGCAAAGTCCAAAAACACAATGGAAAGCCCTTTTTGCTCTCCTCGCATAACCTTAACCCTCCCAAACTACTTATAGCATTTTGGAAAGATGCTCAGTCTCCAATCATATTTTATTTATAAAGAAAATATCCAGATTGAGAAGTGTGTGTGCATGAAGTGCAAGATTGCCCCCATTATCTGCCATGCATTTAAGAAACCATTAAGAACTAGAGAATGAGCACCATCCATTACCCACTGAATTAATTTTATAGTCGTTTCTCTGGTGCTGGAGCCCAGTGGCTGAATCTCAAGGAAAGCGGTAAGAACACTCTGCACAGCATTGCTGGCTTATTGTCATGCACCAATGACCAGTAGGAGTGAAATCTGACCCACGTCTACTCGGAAGCTAGCCCCAGTGAATTCAATAAGCCTGACTAAGTGCATACAGGATAAAGGCTATGAATAAATAAGAGAAAGGCTTTCCAGCTCAACATGTACATATGTCCATTTGTCAAGGGTTCAGGTCCTATTAATACTACATCGTTAACAAGGATAATGGACAACATTTATTAAAATGCTCAACAGGGAGGCCGTTTCTGGTTTTAATGAAGGAGGGGGAGGTTTCAGAAGATGGGAATGGAATTCACAACAAGGGTCAAAGGCTGGCCCCAGAATGTATGTGAACTCCTCTCTACTTGGGCCCTTAGCTGCCACTGAGATACTGATTCTCTACCATCACAGGGATGGAGAACTGGTTCCAGCTGGAGGGCTGGATCCTTACTTCCTCTACCCACTGTGGGCCAGGTTTGACAGGTGGATGGGGCCTGCCAATCACCTGATGTCATCACCCACACCTTCCTGAATGGAGAAAAGTTCAAGTGTAGAAGCAACTCGAGTTTAAATTGCAAAAACGCACAACAGTGCATCTGAAGAGCATTTTTATACTTCATTTATTTGAATACCTTATGTGAACTAGAAATATAGATGTTGCTGTGGAATAATCAAATGTGATCTGAGCTATAATTTTCAAAATCTTTTTATCTTTTATTTATTTTTTTGTTTTTAAAATATATTGTTGTTGTTTTTGTATGTGGATCTTTTAGGCATTTTTATATGTTTTCTTTTTATTTACGGATGTTGCATTTTTGTAGGTCACTTGGATACCTCTTTTGTGCAGCAAGCAGCACATAAGTTCAGTGAATAGTGGTATTAATAATATACACCTTACTGTGCCCATTTTGTTTGTTACTTGTAATATGTCAAGTAGTTGGACTAAATTGCTTCTGTTTGCCTTCTTCTGCTCAGCCTAAACTGCATGATAGGATGCTTGAAGGCCGTGACAAAAAAAAAGAGAGAGAGAAATGCCCCCTTTGTTTGTGGTGAGCACACAGTTTTTGTGGCCCAGTGTGGCTGCGGTGCCAGGAAACAGCAGCAGCCAAGTCATGATGTCTCCATGATGTAATAAGTAGTAAGCAAAATAAAACGGGACAGATTTATTTTAAGCCGGTGCCTGCCAACTACTGTCACTCTGTTGTCTCATCAAATTCACTTATCTTTGTTAGTACATAACCCAAGAGGCGGAGAGGTTGGATGCCTTAAAAGAATTACACAGGGATTAGAAAGGCTTTGTATCTCAGATCTGGGAGTGAAAGAAAGCAGCTGGCAATGTGGGGTAGAAAATTCTTCCCCTGTGACAACATTGCCAGTGTTGAATTACCTAGCAGTGTGTTTCATCCATCTAAAGTGCTGCCTACCGTAGTCAGATCGTGAACAGCTCCAGGTTTGAGTGGCTGTAGGCAAAGAAGACTCTGGTGGTCTTTCTCCTTTCCAGGAGCCAACGGCCGGTGAGCTTAGGCAGTGGCAGTGGACAACAGGTGCAAGCTGTTCCCCATTGTGGGACATTCAAAAAATGTTCTCCTGACTTGGACCTTCCAATAGAGGATTGCCTTCTGCAAAGTGGGACACCTGGCCACCCTGAATAAGAAAGGGAATGGCTGGTGCATTTTTGTGCTTGTATATTGTAAACTGCGCTGTGAACCTCAGATGAAGGGTAGTATAGAAATTTTCATCATCATCATCATCCAAAGGACTAGGTGGAAAGATAGAGGGTGACTTATTCTGCCCACAGGACTGACGGCAGCTGCCCATGATTTCTGGAACTATCAGGTATAAAACAACATTGGTGTGCTGGGAGATCTCAAAGTATGATGCCTAGTCATTTTGCAGGGCCGGGAACAGATACAGTGGTACCTCGCAAGACGAATGCCCTACAAGACAAATTTTTCAGAAGACCAATGCGTCTTGCGCTCTGATGATGACTCGCAAGACGAATTCGTTTTGCGAAAAATTCATCTTGCGAATTGCGGTTTCCCATAGGAATGCATTGAAATTTAATTAATGCGTTCCTATGGGCAAAAAAAGAAATTTCAATGCATTCCTATGGGAAACCGTGATTCGCAAGACGATTTTTTTGCAAAACGAATTGACTCACGGAACGAATTAAATTCATCTTGCGAGGCACCACTTGACTGCTATTATTCAGTCAGTTTGGAAATCCTGGGTAAATAAGATCTTCCCTATTTTACTGGTTCAACCAGAGTTCTCTCAGCCTTTTTTTTTTTTTGCTCCCAGCCTATATTGGCAGATAACCTTCATAGAGTTGGATGTTTTTTGTCATTTGCTTTTTTGTTGGATAATGGCACAAGCATGTACTCACCCAGCCAAATGAATTCATTCTCTCCTGAAAGTGATGCTGGAAAAATCTTGATGGCCCCACCTCAGTTGTAAGCACCTGGCTCACATTTAGGTGGGTCAATTGATTGCTGGCCAGTCTCTTATGATGTAAATCAAATAAATTCTGCCCCAGTTTTCTGGTGGCTGGAGTTTTTCAACCAAGTTCACCTATTGATACCTGTCTACTCTCAAATTATTCCACATTTCACTCTGTGTTGAAAGTGTCATTATAGTTTTTTGGATATCAGATGGCTTTCAGACTATGATTTAATGGACTCAAGTAAGGGGGGAGAATTTGTTTGGGTCACATTTTAATACAAACCTACCTAATCACAGTTTCAGAAACAATAAGTTAACTGAATTGCAACTAAAACGGATACCTTGTGCTTCCTCCATGCTGAAACCGGACACTGGGAATGATTGAGCTAGATGTCACTATTAATGGACTATTTCTTTGACAACGAATGGCTTTTCTCATGACTGTAGGTTTGAAATTGCCAATAATCTTTCATAGGAATGAATGGTATATACAGAGATGCAGGGAAAAAAAGCCTGCCACTGAAACAGAAAATGCAAATTTTTATCCATGAAGGTTTGTATAACTTTTTTTTCTGTCAGGCTGCCAGTTGTAACCATTGCTCATTCAGCCATATCTTGTTGTTTGACATTCATATGCAGCCATTATTATTAACATTTGCAGCGATTATGACAGATTGCACATTAGGATATTTAATTTTAGACCAGGTTAGTGGCAGTAGATTCTCTCCAGAGGCTCTGATTAAATGTAAAATTCCATTCCATTAATTTGCTGCTTCTATAAAAAAGTATATTAAATGTTTTGTAAATGACAAAAGATACTTTTAAAATGAGTGGTACAGAAGACAGTTTTGCTTGCAGGAACAGTACAACATTAATATAGGATTGCTCATTTACATTTTATTTTTTAAAGATGTGATAGCTGAATTGCTAATGCTGTGTTCCGTGGATGAATGCAAACCAAACCAGGTTCATGCCATCTTTTTTTTTTTTTTGTATGGGTTGCTCACTTATATGCTGGCCACACTCCCTGTGAGGGGAGAATTACTTATTTTTGTGGCTGATGGCGGCATCCTGGAACATTCAAAAGGATTTAGGGATAGGACTATTCATCCTTAAAATGAAAGAAGATTCCATATGCCTGCACTATGGGTGTCTGAAGAAAGTATTTTTGGTGGGCAGGTCAGGTCTGTGACTTGTAACTACAGGCTGTTAACTATGTCCAGAAAACCATCTTGCTTGGCTTTAAAGGATTGGTTCAGATGTTACAGGATTGGCGTGGTTGTCACTTACACCCATGCTTTCATCCAGCATCACTCCAAATAACATCTGAAAGGCCATATATGTTAAACCAAGGACATATATGGTGGTGAGAGCCGCTGTGGTGTAGTGGTTAAGCCAGTGAGAGCCAGTGTGGTGTAGTGGTTAAAAGCGGTAGACTCGTAATCCGGGGAACCGGGTTCGCGTCTCCGCTCCTCCACATGCAGCTGCTGGGTGACCTTGGGCTAGTCACACTTCTTTGAAGTCTCTCAGCCCCACCCACCTCACAGGGTGTCTGTTGTGGGGGAGGAGGGGAAAGGAGATTGTTAGCCGCTTTGAGACTCCTTTGGGTAGTGATAAAGCAGGATATCAAATCCAAACTCTTCTTCTTCTTCTGAGCTATGAATATTGTGTACCGGCAGAGCTCTGTTGCTGGTGATGCTGGCATGAGAATCAAGCATGTATTTCTCAACCTGTATTTCTTCTTTTTACAGATGCTACTGGTGTAGGACCCTGGTACACGAGAACCCCCTTGTTCCCTATTCAGTATAACAACTCTGTGAGCTGGCAGACTTTGCCACACTTTCCAAGCAAAATAGCATTGTATGACTCTTAACATGTCACACAGTTTTAGTACAGTATGTGTACAGTTACTTATTTGCTGCTGCACACAGTCTGCAAATTGTCCAGCTTGCTCTTCTCTTATAGTAATATAATCATCTCCATGCATTGCATTCATTCCCTTTTGGACTGAAGCAAAATATGGTTCTCCTCCCAAATGGCACATCAGTTGCTTCTTGTGACGGCAATGTGTAATGAGGGATGCATGTATTGTGTATAACTATTGGGTTTTGCCTATAGGGCATGGGTAGTTGTGAGTGGACAATTATCTTTCCCATGTCTGTGGCATTTTTTGCATTTCTACTTTTTAATTCTTGGTTGTCCTTTTTATTATTAAAAAATAGCATCCTTAGTGACCATGTGCTTTCCTAATTTTATTAAACCATACCACTGGAATGCTCTTTCAACAGAATATATTCCATGAGCATCAGTCCTAATTTATTTCTGCTCCATATTACCCTACCAACTCAAATGCAGAGATGGAGCTAGCTTCTCTGTCACCGTGCTGTGCACCCGGAGGTGGGGCTAGGCATGCAGGGGGCGGGACTAGGGGCGCCACGAGCATCCCAGGGTGGGCACTGCCCGTGGCGAGCGTCCCGGGGTGTGTGCACAGCGATATCACCCCCCTCAGGGATTACACCCGGGGCAGCCCACCCACACTGCACCCCCTTCCTCCGCCACTGTTCAAAAGTATTTGTTTCTAGTTTTCCTTTTGTCTTTGGTCTCTCCATGTGAATGTTTACCTAATGCTGAAAACAGAAGGATGCATAAATAGCCTCCCAAAGCAAATGTGGCTCCCCATATCATCGATCACTTCAGTGATGCTGAATCAGGACTGGAAAGAAAATTATGCTAAATATAAAGGCTTGGATCCAGACCCTTTGATCCATGAATGTATTCATTTAATAGGTTTTTCTATGAGCAGAAAGGGTCCTTTCATGATTACAGTTCTCATTCCATGCTTTTGTTCATGCAGCAAAATGTTAGAATCGCAGTTCTGGTGGCACATGCCTTTTCTGAATACGTGTGCTTTGTTTATAACTAGGAGCAAAAGTTACCAGCAAGAATGAAAACATCCATCCTATTCCTTTTCGGAGCATCTTCTATAGGCACACAACATCAACATTGGTTGTGTCCAACGTCATCGCACAGTTTATTGCAAACCAGGTGTAGCTTATCGCTTATATTGCACTTAGATGGAGCAGGGTCACAGAACCATTTTTTACCACAAATGCAGAATATCTTTGTGTGTGTGTGCAAAAAAAGCATTCTGAGACCAAGGTATACTTTTAGAGGAAAGGAAAGAAAGAAGTGGCAAAGAAGGAGCTATAATAAGAGTTAGCCTTTAATGAAAGAGAGCTCCAGCTGCTCCTTTCTTGAGCTCATCGGCTTGGCTAGCCTGAAGTCCCACTGAGGACATGCACACAGCAACAAACATCGCTTAGCACAGCTGAGCCAAATAAAGGTGCTTTCTCTGGGTAGTTATCTGACTCACTGAAGACTTAATGAGGAGGAGCTATACAAACCATCAGATGCCGAGTGCCTAGGAAAGATCTGGATTGTGAAAAGGACAGAATGAATCAGTTCTAGTTGTGCCCTGAATTGACCTAGACAATCTCCCTAGGTTTCCTGTCTGGCTCATTTTAAACCAGTTGCACCTTGTTATCTCTTTTTTACTACTGGGAACCAGACAGGTTTTCAAACATTTAATAGGGCATCAATCTAGAGGAGGCTCCTCCTTCCGTTTTAAGTCACATCTGATTATTTTTCATAAGTAACTATGTATAATTTCTGGCCAATTGATTGATTAAGTAGTTTGCTAGGAAGGAACATGGGAAACTGTCTTATATCAAGTCGGACCACTGGTCCGTCTAGCTCAGTACTGTTGACCCACATTGGCAGAATCTCTCCAGGGTGTTAGAGAGGATTCTTTTCTGAGGCCTAACTCAAGATATTAGGGATTGAATCTGGGACCTTTTGCATGTTAATCATGTACCCTATCACTGAGCTTCAGTTCCTCCCTAAGTAAACTGCTAGCAACAGCAATATTTATTGTCATTATCATTAACAATACTTCACTTATTTCATTCAATTCTTTCAACAATGAAATAATATTCCATCCTAGGGAACAGTTGAACCGTTGAATTTTGCAGTATCTGTAGCTTCTGAGTCAGCCTGAAAAGCAACAAACCTCTTATTGGTCTATTATTATTATTATTTTTATAAAAAAAAACACCACCAAACAAACACAAAACAAACAACCAATTATTACAAAACCAGTGCTTTTTTCAGCTGGAACTCACCGGAGCTCAGTTCTGGCACTTCTCAGGAGGGCTCCATTGCCATTATAAGAGAACAAGGGAGGTGTTAATGGTGAGTTCCAGCACCTCTTATTCAAGAAAAATAACACTGCACAAAACAGAACACACATTTGTCTCTGCACTTCTCAATGTGTGGGATGGTGAAAATGCAACATACAAGTCCTTAATTTCTTTACTACTATTGACAGCTAGAGTGGAGATAGCCCCAAACTGGAAACTGGTAGATATCTTGACCTTAGATGTGTGGCTACATAGACTTTGACATATTGATATGGTGGGGAAATTGACTTTCATCATAAAACTTGCCAAAGGAAATGCTAAACCAATGGACTTCTCTGCAGTCTGGCAGCCATGCATGGGTTATGTCAAAGCAAATGAGCAGAAACTAAATGTGTCAGAAGCTTTTCCCCAGCTCTGGGATAAGCCCTGCTTTTTTCTATGGAAAATACAGTCATAAACATTTTTACCTTCTGTGTAGTCCAGTGGAGACGTGGGTGGTACAGGGGGAGGGTTGGTGTTAAATTTGGGCTTACTATATTTTGTTCCTGAGGTTTTATGACTATTGAACATACCTAATTTTTTGTATCAGCACTATTATGGGCCCAGGCACAGTGACGTGACGAGGGTGGGGTGCAGACAGAAAATAAAGGCCAGGAGACATGAGCTGGATTGAAAATTTGGCATCAACTGGGTTTGACATAGTCATTGGGCATTGAGCATTCTGCCTGCTGGTTGATTGACCACTGAGCTTGACCAATGTTAGGGGTCCTTCACAGCATGAACTGCTTGTGGTGGACCCCAGTGAGTGGTGGGAGTGCTTTGGCTTGTTGGCCCCTGAACTGAGCTGCTGGACAGGAAGGGAAAAATCCCTTAACGGGATCCCCCAATGGGATGGGGCCCCTTCCCCTGCTTGTTCCTACTAAGGATCCAGCCCAATGCCTCTTTTGCTATAAAGTTGCAATGTTTCCTATGAGCCGGTCAATCCACAAAGTTTTAACATGCAGACCTGGCCAATCTGTCTGCAGGAAAATTCCTCCCCAGTCCTGAAACCAGCGGCTGACAGATGTCCACAACGAGGTCCAATAATTGTGACATTTTGCTTTCACAGGAACAGCTCTGAAACCACAGCAAGCGTACGGCAGATAGGTGGGAAAGCTGAATGTGGATCGCAGTGCTGAGAGCACCACAGGTCCTCTTTATATATCTCAGAGTATGCCTGGACGAGTGAAAATCATCACATGCAAGTTTTATGCAAATCTCTGGTTTTAGTCTTGGTAGGGAGTGAATATCCCCCCTTTTATGAGTAAGGTATCACCTTACTAAAAAATTGTATTAGCAAGACATCAGAGACAAAGGGAGGTAACTGTAGGGAGACTGAGTGATATTTGGCAGGGACTTCTTGGTAGCTGCTCCCAGGATCAAGAACTTTCTAAGAAGGCCCATCTAGCCCTGTCCCTGATAGCCATCTGCAGTCAGGCAAATACCTTTTTTATTTAGATTGCTCATAAGCTGGCTTCTAAATAAGTGTTTTCATTTAATTTATTGATGTTTTACCTGCCTTTTGTCACTTGTTTCTCCTATATTATTATACGTATTGCAACGTTTTATTGCTGTTAACTGACTTTTTTGTTATTCCATTTTGTGAAACAGCGAGACACAAATTTTACAAATAATAAATAAAAGTGTGATGATTAATTTGACTCCCCCACGTATGTCATTGGGTGCTGTGGTGAATGATCAATGATCAATGATGTGTGAACCAATCCTCATATGAGAACCACCTCTATGGAGAATTTTATGGCTTCTGTCTGGCTGCAATAAATAAGGGATAAACAGCATGTAATTTTCTTTGCCACACAGTGAGAGGTGCTTGGCAGCCAAGTTATACGATATTAGAGACTGAAGAAGTGTGCATGCACACGAAAGCTCATACCAAAATAAAAACTTAGTTGGTCTTTAAGGTGCTACTGAAGGAATTTTTTTATTTTACTTCGATCCAGACCAACACGGCTACCTACCTGTAACCAGATATTAGAGACTGTCACTTACTTAATAAATTTGCATGCAGAAAAGCCAAATGGTTTCCTCTCAGACTTTTATGGACTTTGACAAGGAAAACAGGATGCTAATGCTTCTAGCCTGGAGAGGTCTGCCATATAAGCAACACCCCTGCCCTCAGTGGCCAATTTCTGCTCCAAGCATTCATCTCATGAGGGCAGCTGTTGTTTTTGCTCCGCTACGAGGGCACAGGTGTTCCTGGAACCTTCCAGAAAACAGACGGTTCCTTCCTCCATATTCTCCTTCCAGACACGGTGCAGCTCATTTATCAAGCCCAGTTTGGCTAATGTGTGCTAATGTATGTTTCTCAATAAGAGGGTTTCAAAAATGAAGCACCTAACCTGTGAGGCTGTATGAAGTTGGAAGGGGCGAAGAGTGGATGGGTGGAAGAAGCAAAAATAAACTGGTCTGGTGATGATGATTAAATTTCTCCTTGGCCATTCCTCCTCAAGGAGCCCAGGTTGGCAAACACCAAAATATTAAAACAATACAAAACAGAACCTTTTTTTAAATAAAAAAAAATACATTGTAGGCCAATTGTGTAAAATTCTTCCCTATGGTTCTGCTCTGGGTGAAAATGTAGTTGGACACAGCCCGACATTTTTATCTTCTCCATCCACCCTAAAGGAATGTGATTATTTTCCCCCACATTGGGGGCGCTAAGAATTATCACTGAGCTTTTGGAGAAGGAAGCGAGACCCCATTTCCTTGGGCTTCTGTCAGGGGACCACCAGGGGCCAGCAGAGAGTCTGAAAGGGTGGTGCCAGGGCTCTCTGGAATGGAGGAGCCTCAGGATGCTGACGGTCTGCAGCATCCGCTTGGAAGGTGGTGCTGAGCCAGGGGAGGAGGTGCAGGAGCTTGGGGATGCTGAGGGTGCAAGCATCCAACAGGGAAGGTCTGGAGGGTCAGACCAGAGCGCTGCGGAAGGGGAGGCACCAGGGGCTAAAGCACCTGTTCAACAGTTGAGCAGTTCAGGAGGGGAGGGGGCTGTGCCCGCCCCATCACCTCAGCAACGTAGGGGGGGGGGAGAAGCGTCGAGAGGAGAGGAGGAGGCTAAGGGCGCCAAGGTTGTTATGCTGGAGGCAGAACTGCCGAGCGGCACTTCCGGATTCTGACTTGGACTGAACGGTCATGGACATTTGTGTTCTGACTTGTACATATGTATATAATAAAACTCTGTAAAGACCAGTTACAAAGTTTGGAGCGCTTTACTCATGAGAAAGCAACCCAGCGCCATTACAGCTTCATATGGACTTGAGCCATCTTGATGGAATTTAATATGAGCGATAAAGGTAAAGGTAAAGGGGCCCCTGACCATCAGGTCCAGTTGTGTCCGACTCTGGGGTTGCGGTGCTCATCTCGCTCTATAGGCCGAGGGAGCCGGCGTTTTGTCCGCAGACCGCTTCCGGGTCATGTGGCCAGCATGACAAAGCTGCTTCTGGTGAACCAGAGCAGCGCACGGAAACGCCGTTTACCTTCCCGCCAGAGCGGTACCTATTTATCTACTTGCACTTTCATGTGCTTTCGAACTGCTAGGTTGGCAGGAGCTGGGACCGAGCAACGGGAGCTCACCCCGTTGCAGGGATTTGAACCGCCGACCTTCTGATCAGCAAGCCCTAGACTCTGTGGTTTAACCCACCCGGGTCCCTATAATATGAGTGATAACCACATCTAAAAAAATAAAAAATGTGGCTACCTCCTCCAAAGGGTTGCAGTACGCAAGCACCACTCCTGCCTCATGTTTTCAAGTAATCTTTCCCACTTCCTTGCTCCCTTCTAGGTTTGGCAGAACTACATTCACCTTGTGCTTGCACTGAATAGCAGCAGGTATTGATTAGAAAAATGTTTGCAGATTAGGAGCCCTGCAAAACAGTTACTCAGCAATCTCTTTTAATTGGATCTGTTGAGTGCTTGGAGCCTAACTTCTATCTCCATTTAGCCATGTCGATATTGCAGAGGCAGCTGCACTACCAAATTGGCTGTGTAACCCCTCCTGCCCCCCTCCCAAGCCCACAAGGGAAAGGGCAATAACGTTTCTATAATATATGTATAGTAGAAAAATAAGCCTGAGAGCTCTTACCCATGTTTCATGTCAAATGGCTATGGGGTCTCATACTGCTTGTAGGCCTTAATTGATTTTCTGAATGGCTCTAGAATTCTCCAAAAGGAGTGCTGGGTTGCTAATGATGGAGAAAAGCAAGACTGTGACATGCCATCTTCAATAAAACTCCAGTTTTTTAGTATTTTGGGTATAAGGGACATGCCACTATTGCCTAAACTTTCTATTTCAATTCTGGTTTTTCAATTGTGGCCCTTGGGGTGGTAACGTTTAATTAAAAAAACCTAAAGACCCAAAGATCAGAAGGGCGGTTTACAACATTAAAAACATGGTGCTACTACGACTGATTTATTTTACTTTTCCTGTTTTAGACTTGGTGGGTTGGATCCAGGGGAAAGTCATGACAGGTTGCATCCAGGCAAATTTATTCACGCTTTAGTCCTGTTGAAACCAATGGGAATGAAATTTAGTCATGGCTTACTTGGCATACTGATTTCAATGAGACTGAAGCCTGATCTCAGGCTGGATCTAACTCATTGTTATTTATTTTTATTTCTGTGTATTCTTTTGTATTTGATATTGTAAGAAATCTGAATTATTTTATAGAAAGGTGGGATTTAAGCCCATAAAATAAAATTTAAAATAATGTGCCACAGGAATCAGGGAAAGGAGATTAGGCATTTTTGTGTTATGCAAGAATTTTGTGAACTGGGGGCAAAGATATGCAAGCCAATTCTGAAACAATTTCTTTCCTTAGGTTTTCTTTGTTCAGATTTTGAATTTCTGATCCCTCTCCCCCACCCCTTTTTGGCACAGAGCAAACACATCTCTGCCCATATCTATGGAAACAAGTCTGCAGAACATCTTGTGTGAGACACCACTGGCCAATACTCTTAGTTAAGCTTGAAATTTGAAAATGTTCTTCTGACTATTTAATTGACATTAAAGAGGATCAAGTCTGGCAAAGAGGGTATGGCAACAAGAGTGAAGACAGAAGGCTTTGCTTTTTTTCAGATGCAAATAAGCCCTCCAGAGTAGCTGCAAATGTGTGCAGAGAATATTACTTTCCACCCGACAAAGGGAGACACATGGGACAGGCAACATAATACGCAGAACCCATGTTGTCTAAAAGAACAACATGACCTTCATAATGGATGCAAGTTTCCTTTTCTCCTTCTGCTGTGTAAATCTGAAATGGTTTCTATTTCCAAAGAAACCAGGCTTTTAGCTGAACAGCTGGAGTCATCTGAATAATTACTTTAAAAGGACTATGAAGACAGTTCTAGTGTGTAGCTTCAGGTTGGACTGTGTGTGTGTGTGTGTGTGTGTCTGTCTCTGTGTGTGTGTTTGTTTGTAAAATGCCAGAACACTGGGCATGTCTGCCTGGCTGCAGGAGAACTCAGTTCACAGATGAGTTGCCTTTCCTGGAAAACTCTAAATGCCAGATGTGTGGCCTAAAAAGCCCTAAATGGCCTCAGTCCAGTATACCTGAAGGGGTGTCTCCACCCCCATCGTTCTGCCCGGACACTGAGGTCCAGCACCGAGGGCCTTCTGGCGGTTCCCTCGTTGCGAAAAGCCAAGTTGCAGGGAACCAGGCAGAGGGCCTTCTCAGTAGTGGCGCCCTCCCCTCAGATGTCAAAGAGAAAAACAGCTACCAGATTTTTAGAAGACATCTGAAGGCAGCCCTGTTTAGGGAGGCTTTTAATGTTTAATAGATTATTTTATTTCATTTTTCTGTTGTAAGCTGCCCAGAGTGGCTGGAGAAACCCAGCCAGATGGGCGGAGTATAAATAATATATTATTATTATTATTATTATTATTATTATTATTTAGTCTCGAGGCTTTGGCACTGTGCAAGTTGGGCTCCCAAATTCCATGCTTCCCTGTGTGAACAGGTGGAGAAACCTTTGAATATGGCTTGTGAGGAAGGCTGTCATTCAGCTGGAAGGCACTTCACATGGTGTGTATGTGAAATTTACAACAAGTGTACATGCATTATTATTATTATTATTATTTTATTTTATTTTATTATTTCTATACTGCCCTTCATCTGAGGGTTACAGGGCAATTTACAACATAAAAACACAGAAATACACAACATAGTAAAAAAAAACCCAGAAAAATACCCCTCCACCCCAGTTTAAAAGGCCATAGATTCAATTAGCCAAAGTCCTGGGAGAAGAGGAACATTTTCACCTAGAAGCCAAAGATATGTAATGGAGGCGCCCGGTGAGTTTCCCTGAGGAGAGCATCCCACAAACAGGGAGCCACTGCAGAAAAGACTCATTCTCGTGTTGCCACCCTTCAGACCTCTTGAGGAGGGGGCACACAAAGAAGGGCGTCAGATGACAATCACACACACCATTGTGTTTACAACAGCTTCGCACAAGAAGAAGCTGCGATTGACCACAGGTAGTCCCAGCAAGGTACACAGTACATGCTGTTGATACAGATACACCTTCAAATGAAGATATGCAGATAGTGTAAACATTTAATCTATAACAAGGGAAGTGTCTCAAATGCCTGTGAGAACTCCTTAAATCTTTAATTTCTGCTCTCCATTCTTATTCTTCAAGAAGAGTATTTCCTCGTCTATTTTTCTTTATATAAACTACAGGAGTGCACTATGGCATTTAGGCGAGGACTAAAGAATAAGAATAAGAATTAGGACATCGCCCTAGTAAGAGATGAAATGAGGAAATTGCTCGGGAATTTACCCCGCCTCATGACTTCCAAGTTTCATTGTAATTCATATACAGTCATACCTCGGTTTAAGTACGCCTAAGTTTGAGTATTTTCAGTTTAAGTACTCTGCGGACCTGTCTGGAATGGATTAATCCACTTTCCATTACTTTCAATGGGAAAGTTCGCTTCAGGTTAAGTACACTTCAGGTTAAGTACAGACTTCTGGAACCAATTGTGTTTGTAAACCAAGGTACCACTGTATTACCAATGAAGAGGCACTCACACCATCTCATAATGTAGGGATGGTGCTAATAGTACAGTTTTCCTAATATAGAAAAACTGGAAGGAACAGCTGATTTGGTACAAAACGCACCATTATGATTCAGTAAGGTAGATTCATTAAGCTGCAAGACACATAAAGTGTGAGAGGTTC